>NW_025335941.1:30212029-30505818 GCF_004798865.1 Varanus komodoensis
TTGGATTCGAACTGAGATCATTCTGTCATTTTGGAGATTGTATCCCAGTACTGCTTTTCCTACTCTTTTATTGACTATGAAGGCTACTCCATTTCTTCTGAGGGATTCTTGCCTGCAATAGTATACGTGATGGTTATCTGAATTATATTCACCCATTCCTGTCCATTTTAGTTCACTCATTTAGTTCCTAAGATGTCGATGTTCAGTCTTGTCATCTCTTGTTTGACCACGTCCAGCTTGCCTTGATTCATGGACCTTACATTCCAGGTTCCAATGGAGTATAGATCTTTGCGGCATTGGACTCTCCTTTCACCACCAGCTACATCTACAACTGAGTGTCCTTTCGGCTTTGACCCAGTTGCTTCATTCTTTCTGGCGCTACTATACTGGCCCTCTGCTCTTCCCCAGTAGCATATTGGACACCTTCTGACCTGAAGGACTTATCTTCCAGCATCATATCTTTTTGCCTTTTGGTACTGTCCATGGGGTTTTTATGGCAAGGATACTGGAGTGGGTTGCCATTTCCTTCTCCAGTGGATCACATTTTGTCAGTAGTATGTATGAGAAGTAGTATATATGAGAAGGCATATATACTATCAAATGATCCAAACAAGCAGATTGCCCTCATTGTAGGAGTTCCTAGGCATGCTGATTCTGTTAGGAACACACATGAATGGTCAGCTCACATGTGTGCATTTTCAAAGGTCTTTGATTTCTGTAGAGCTAGGGAAATAATGAAAGGCTGTTCCATTGATAGAAATTGCATCAGTATGGGAATGTGGGAAGAGGCATTTAAACTCATTGATCCCACTATCATGAGATAGGCTGCTTCACCCTCTTCTGTCTCTCTTTCTCACTCACACACACACCTAGCAATGCATGTGAAAGAGTAACTGAACAAGTCAATGAAAAAAACCTGTGCCCAAGGACTTTCACTGGCTTGTTAATCCTTTTTTTTTTACTCTAATGTGCTTCACTGTATTTTCCCCTACATATTACAGAATGTCTAACCAGTGTAAATAGTTCAGTAAGAGTTTATCAACATGAGATCTGTGTGTGTGTGTATATATATATATATATATATATACACACACACACTTATGCAACAGACTCTAGCCCAAGAAAAACTTCATTCTTCTCCAAAAGGAGTTGACTGTTAAGGCCCATATAAACCACATAAATGAAGCAAAGGTGCATATATTCACTTTGTTTGCATGACTGATTCTGTTTTTAGCATTCACTAGAAGGGGCCAAAGAGCTGAAGTGTGATACTATTGAAATCCTACCTTTTGCATCTAAAGCTTTATTAGGCATCCGCCACAGAACTTTCAAAAGCCCATCTTGGGAACTAGATGAGCTGGAAATTTGCTTTTAAAAAGTGAACAAAGTCTGCATGCTTAATTCTGCACCCTCAACCAATTTCTGTAGCAATGTAATAATCACAGAATTAATTGCTTTCTCTGAAAAAGTGATGCTGTAACTTTACAAATAACTTCATGTGCATTTAACTCATTCAGTTTCTGTTTTTCCTCTTATAAACTTCTGGTTCATCTTTAAATCACAAATTACAGCTCAAGGAAATTCCAACTTTTCTCTAAGAAGGTCTGATTGCCTTTGAGAGATTCACGTTTAGTTAAAAACATTAAAAAGCATTAGTGAAAAAACTCTTTGTGTTTAAAAGGATATTAAGGAAATGGTTTCATCAACAATGAAATGTCTCTTGCTAAAGGCACAAAAATATTTAAACATCATTTAATCAGATAATGGAATAAGCAATTAAACACCTCTTTCGACCCAGCAGTATCCATTAATAGCTAATTGTAGACTACTGATCTCAGAAAATCTACTTTTCAATGACTGGGCTTGGGTTCAGAAAAGATGAAGAGGACGTTCTTTATGCTCATTCTATCCCCGCCCCTCTCCAAGACAGGTTTGGGATTTTTTAAAGTGCTAGATATAAGACCACAGATATGGGAAAGTGATAGAAAACAGAAAACATCCCCCACCTGTGCATAAAGAGCTATATCTCAAAGTTCACAGTATTAATTAGAATACTTAATGGAAATTAATATCTTTTGGATCCTGCCTTCTGATAAGACACTGGATCAATTTATAAACTGACACACAAATGAGTGATTCATCATGAAAAGAGCAGCAGGTAGTAAGAGCGTGTTATGTTCACAAGGCAGGGGAGATTAGAAGCGATTTATACCAGTAAGTAAAAAACACAGTGGAATAACTCATTTTTAAAAAGGATTCACACAGGGAGGAAAAATCATATTACTGCTTTCAGGGCTCAATAATGATACATCAAAAGGACTCCTGCAGTGGTTAATGCCACTATAATAACACAGGCAGATGTGTGGAATTCCTAAACAAGTTGAAAATATGAGATCCTTGGAGGACTGGGAGAGTGGTCAGGATAACTGATTATTCAAATAAAACCTAGACCTGTCACTAATTTTTGTATCAAATAATTGCCAGCATTTGACAGGTGAAATTAGATAGGGACATGTTCCAAGAACTGTATGTGTAAATGAAGGGTTTTTTAGATGGTTTAACTGATGAAAGGACAAGGCACTGTCCACTTTAGAGCACGGCTTGCCTCTTTGCTCGAAGAGCTGCCGATACGTACATTTCAAGGAATTCTCACTGACCAATCAGTGCCCTTTCCTGTGTTCTTTCCAACGTACATTAAAGTGGGCATCCATTGTGGAAGCCTTGAAGCAGTTGGCAGCACTGTGGTGGATGAAGCAAGCCTGTCTGCAGCTCACTCAGAGCATTCATTCAACATGTGTACTTCTCTCTTTGGGGTGATGTATAAAGTCTGGGTCATACATTACACTGTGGGGTTAATAATCCTCAGTTTTCTGTAACATTCATCATTGACAAATGTTTCAGCAAAAGAATCCACGCAGTCAATTTCAAATGCACGACAGCTTAAAATCAATCAGCAATTAGGGAAAAGTACCTAACTCATTTCATTTTCACAAACAGTATTAGCATATGCTATTTATCATTTCTTGAAAGGGTAGTACACTTGGTTTGCTACAGTAGTTGAGAGAGGACATTAGCGGAGTTCAGAACCAAAAGGTACACAATCCAGCTTACAAGATATAAGCTCAACCTTGTTCCTTATTTTCAATGTTAGTGTTTGTTTCCAGAAGATTATTTATTTTGTCTTCAGTAAGAAACAAAAAAGTTCCTCTGATCATATGTTAAGTATACTTTCAATAGTAATGTTGCATCCTTATTCTTCGCCTGCCTTATGGATCTAAGAAGAGCTGTGGTGGAACAGGCCAAGGGCTTAAGTGATTCAGCTTTCAGTGCCCAAGTGGATGCCTATGAGAAGCAGATGAGCCAGATGTGGAGGCTTTCTGAAGGAAGAGGACTTTGGGACAGACTGTGGGCCAAACAGGGTGGATGGATGGTTAAAATTCAGCCCACAGATGAATGGTCAGTGGCATCTCTGATGTCCACAGTAGCATATCATCCCAATAAAAACCCAATGGAATTAACATTAGTTAACCAATTGAGAATTTTTTTACATGCAACATAGCAAAACAGCCAATGTACCCTGGATAAGATACACAAAATAAGCTGTCTGACTAGTGTTCATGTATGAAGATGTATTTTCAAATGCCAACTCATTGCTTTCACATTTAACCTTTTCAGGCATGTATCTTAAACGTTAAGTGTGAAAAGGCCTTAAATCGATTCTGTGCAGCTGGATTGTTGTGTCTCTTCACACTTATGCCCACACATATTCTGGTATGGGTTTCCCCCTCTGGAGAACAACAGGGGTGTTTGTTGCCCCTCCAGGAGCAAATTCTGTAGTACTGTATATGAAAAATTGATGCCACTTTCAACCCATTGTTAAAATGCTATTCTTAATGACTGCATTGTTGTCTAGTTTTCTACTCGTTCAGTTCCATGTCCTATGTATGACAGCTGAAGTCTGGCCAGAAATGTAACGAATACATTGGGAAGGTAAATTATCCTTTCTGAGATTACTCTTCCTCAAGATAAAACATCAACAATATTCATATATTGGCGAGCTTCTTCCTGTAAGAGAAGAATGCTGAAAGCATGGTATTTGAGTTACATTGCTATGATATGTTTGAAGAGAGAACTCAGTGGATCAATGATAAGAAAATTATGATTAATTCCAACACTTTTCTCTCAATGGAAGATACTTATATTTCAGGTTTGTTTACTGAGCTTTCTGTTGAAATGTCTGTGACCAACTTAACAGACCATATCAATAAAGCTAAAGTTCTGGTGAATTTACCTCTTTGTGAAGAGAGAAGTATTTCCAAGCTAGTTTTAGTGATAGCTTGTAATCAGCTACTTGATTGTTCAGCACTCTGGTGTTTAGAAGCTGCCTATCTATGTCACCATCTAAGATCTGGTAAGGGTGGTTATATTTGTGATGAATGGACTTTCAAACAGTTAACCTGTTTGTGGTGGATAGCTGGCAACTTTTAGGCACCTATCTATGATTACCTGAAACTATTGAATCAGTAAAAAACATTCTATTTCAGCCGTTTGTTTGTTTTTTCATCTCACATTTATTGTTTTCATAACTTTCTGAAATAGTAACAACTCACCTGAGGTGAGGGCAGAAGTATCATACCAATTTCAGAATAATTCAGCTTTTCATTTTTAATAAGACTTATGCTTGCAGATGTGTGTGGCCACATTATTGCTATCTGATTACAGAAAAAATCCAAATGGACAGTTACTTCCACATATATATTCAGATATGGCAATATATAACTCTAAAAATATTGGCTGCTAATTACATCCATCCATCTTGGATGTGTTTTAGAATATAAATATTTCTCTGTTTCTCAGTATTAAAAGACCTCTGTGATTCCTGTTAAAAATTCAGACTTTTAAGGATGGGTAGTTTGTATTTTGAATAAGAATCTTCTAAATTACACATTGGCAGCTCACAGAAAATACAAATGGAAGTGCATACAGATACTGGAACACAAATTTCTGTATTTGGTCCAGAACTTGAAAAAGGATTCGACAAATTCATGCAGGGTAAGTGCTTGCTACGACAGTGCCTAAGATTAGCCTCTGTGTCAAAGGCAATGTGCATCTGAATAGCAGATGCTGGGAACATGATGGATACTACTGCTGCCATATCCTGCTTGCACAGTTCTCTTAGGCATCTGATTACTTACTGCGTGAAGAAAATGATGGTCAGAGAGCCTTTTATGGTTTTGCTTGCTTTAATATGCTGAATATTTCAGCTAGGCCCTCACAGTTCATCAAGAAGATGTTAGGAAGAATTTACTGGTGGTGTAAGTCGCTTGGCAATGAAATGGTCTACATTAGAACTTTGTTGCAGATTTTTAAGCAGAGCCTGGAGGGTCACCTGTATGGAATGCTAGAATGGCAAATTCCTTGTATCAACAATAGGTTGGGTTAGATGACCTTTTCTCAATGACTGTACTAAGCAAAGCCAATTGATGCTCACAAGCTTCCAAACCTGGAAGATCACAGGTATCATATGTGAAGTGGGAAGACTACTTGAAGGAATCTGCCTTTCTACTCCTCCTGCTCTCAGGGCTGTCTTAACAGCATTATGGGCCCCAGGCAAAGCAGTGTACTGGGGCCCCTATGACAACTACAACTACTGTTAATTTTGGAAGTTTTTCAATTTTCCAAGGGTTAACATACACAGATAAGTATGGGGCCCACGGGCAAGTGCCCATCAGGCCCATGCGTTAAGACGGTTCTGCCTGCTCTGCATTTTTGCAGGAGAGCTGGAGCCTGCCATGTAGCTATGGTGCTTCAAAGGGTGAGGGAAGAGGTTGGAACACCATTAGGATACTCCACATCCTGACTACTCCAATCCCACACTTTTCTATCTCCCCAAGCCAACCCTTTCCCTCATCTGAGGTCATTTTTTCAACACTGGAAAGCAGCAAGTGCAGTTCTTCCTGCACCAGTTGTAAAGAAGAGAGGACTGGAGGTCTAATTCCCAGCTCCAAGGTTGGAGCTCTGCCTATGACCATGGAGCTGTAATTCCCACCATCTGATGATGCCTTTTATGTCTAATCATTCTGCCACACTACCTCTCCAGCACTACACTAGGGCTGCTTTTATGAAGCTGCCGATCTGGGTGATTTGAGTATTGGACTGAGAACTTGGGAGATATACATTTTACTCCCCACTCACTCACAAAGCTCACTGAGTGACTTTGAGCCAGCATGGACTCTCAGCATAGCCTATCTGACAGGATAAAAATTAAGTGGAAGAGAACTATGTAGCTGCCTTGAATGTTTGTAAGATGAAATGCAATGTGATAAAAAACATGTGAGCAACAGGGAATAGTATCCAGCTTGATTCATTCAATGAATAGTCAGCCCAGGGCATTTTGCTGCTTGACGCAGAGCAGCAAATGTCCTCAATCTATGTTAAGGTGCATACTACCTAAAGCCAACAAAGTACGTGAGACCGAAAATCTCATGAACACCTCAGGCTATCTGTGGGGTATGAAAATAATGACGTTAAGCACTCAATCATTTTCTGCTCTTTCAAGCTATTGCTATCTAATGGTAGGACCAGCCCTCAGCAGTCTTTGAAATTTCTGCCAACATCTCCCTGCAAAGGTAGTTCAAGAACCAGTAGAAAGTGCTTGTTCTTCCCATTTTACTCTCTGCTTGCCATATATGAGTCCTGAGCTCCTTAACTCAACATGCACATCCATTTTGTTTCCCAGGTGTGAGCCACCTTTGCCCAGCAAGACCCCCTTTCCTCTTTCTGTGTCTCATGCTGCAGTTATTATTGTTCTGCTATTGGGCCATTCACCTCTTTCAAACTAGAGAGAACCTATGGCAAGCTGTCACAAGGAATTAAATGGCTGACCAGGGATTAATAACTGTGACACCAAGTTAACTGTAACATTGCCTTTCACAGGAATGTCATGTTTACTGCCTTGAATAAGTGGTATCAAACTGAAAGTCCCCAAATTATGTGTGAAATGGTCCTGTGGGCGCAATCAGTCAGTCACCCATTTCCAAGCCACTGACATGCAATTAAAATAGCATCATATAAACAGACAAGGAGAACTTGAACTTCTGCTAAGTCCTCAGTGTACAGAAACTTGGACTGTATATTAAAGATTCTCCCCCCCATCATTATGCTGTACAGTATTTAGAAAGGCGACTGTGGTTTTAGTTTGAAAGAATGGATGTCTTATTTACTCTGCTGAGCCCTACATAAAGGTGACCATCTTCTCTGAGCAGGCAACAGCTGCTGTTCTCTTCAGTGGTACTTTGCACAGTGCTTTTGAGAATCAAACCGCTATGTTTACATTTGGATCCAGCAAACTTGAAGGGAATCACTGAGGAGCCCATGACCATGCAAGAAACCTTTAGATCCAAGTCTGGCCACAAACACATTGAAAGGGAAAGCAGATGGGAATGGTTATAAGAAATAGTCACATTCTCCAGATAGTTGTATGTGTATGTCATGCAGTCTGTAATTTGAATTATCGATATCTTGGGGAAAGTACTGTCCTACCCAGCTGCCAGGTTCAGAATAGTTGATATACTTTGACTCTTCCTATGACAACTACAAACTGCAGACTTTATTTCACCTTGATGTGACATTTAATCCAAACTTCATTACCCTCAGAATAGGGAAAATAAATAACTATATTTCTGCTAAAGGAGCCCATCTCATTGAATCATTCCACTCAATGAATGGCCACCTATTCCTCCATGAAGAGACTCATGTTCTCCTCAGAGAAGTCAGTCCTCCAGCCTTTGATGAATCTATGTTTTAAAACATTACCATGGTAGTGATCTACCCTCAAAGTTGGACCAAATCCAAATCCTTGTCCAGCGATCTATAGGATATACAGTGGTACCTTGGAACTTAATCCATTCCACAACTCTGGTTGTGACCCAAATTGGTTGTGACCCAAGTCAAATTTTCCCATAAGATTAAATGTAAATAAGGTTAATCCATTCTGGCCCCTCCAAATGTGGTTGTGAGCCAGTTTTTGGTCACAAGCCAAGTCAAATTTCCCCATAAGGTTCAATGTAAATAAGGTTAATCTGTTCTGTAACTATTTTTTTTAATCAGAAATTTTGAAACAAAGTGACAAAGAACAACAAAGTAACAAATTACTGTACAGTACAGTGGAGAACACTAACCTGGGAGGGGATTATTGTTTTGCAGGAGAGTCCCCCTCCGTAATGACATTGGGGAGATCTCTTTCAGGGGTTTCCTCTCTTTGTCTCTTAGCTGCAGGGTCAATTTTGGTGAAAAATCTGTCTATAATCACTTGTTTTTTCCTGAGCTGCAAAACCCTCCAGAAATGAGAGACCACATTATTGTTCATCAGATTCAACACTCTATTCATTACATTTATGTTGGGGTGGTGTTTCTCAAAGAAACCTAGGCATGGGCGTGCTCCTGCAGGAAAGACGGGCGCGATCATGGCCATCTCCCCACACGTCAAGTGGAGGATGGCCAGGATCGCAGTTGTGTTTGTGCAGGGAAGACATGTGTGATCACGGCTGCACTCCTGCAGGAACGATGGGCGCAGCACAGCACAGCCGTGATCATGCATGTGTTCCCTGCATGAATGCAACTGCAATCATGGCATCTCCCCACTCGGGGGTGGGTGGGGAGAGGGCTGTGATCTTGGTCACCACTCAAAGCGGAGTTCATGACCCAAGTCAAAATTTTCATGAAATTTTTGTTTGTGACCCAAGGCGTTCATGACCCAAGGCTTTCATGAGCAGGGTACCACTGTACACACACACACACACACACACACACACACACACACACTTTCCTTCTCAACTAAGAAGTGGATCTGTTTGCAACTGTGATTCTTCAGTGGGCCCATGAGAATTTGCTTAACCTCAGTCTGCCATAGATCTTCAGTATTTACAGCAGAGATTGAAACTCCATGGCTGAACTCCATTTTGGAACAACTCTCAGAGGCTTAATACCAGTGGGGGGCAGAATCAAAACTACTAGTGTATTTCAGCGTAAAGCCCTTACTGTCAGTAACTAAACCACAGGAGAGGCACGTCAACCTTTAGATACACTGAAAATTATGAAAGCACCAAATTGTTTATTTATTTATTCATTTAAGACATTTTAATACCGTCCACCACTAAAGTCTCAGGATGGTTTGACAGCGAAGCAAGAAAATTATTGATGCTTAGTGACCAGGGACTGAGTCTGGAGAATGGGTGCAGTCAACTGTGGAATCTAGAAAGCCAAACTTGGATTCTAATAATTCTGTACATGGTCCCTGGGCCTGAGGTTCTGTGCCACTGTTCTATGGTCCAAATATAAGTCCAGCATTATATGATGAAGCCTTTTTATACAGGAAAAAGTAAGATCGAAGAGAAATATTTTCTCAGTGCTACTAATGTATTAGTTGTATTAATTAATTTAATTGTATTGGGTTTAAGTATGTTGAGAGGAGAAGACTCCTTTTAAGTTTTCCAGAATACTAGAGTTTCCTACATGTACATTTTATGATGAGCCAGTAGACTAAGTACTCCAGGACTGGGATTTTCTACTCCTTATGAAAACAGGGGTTTTGTAATATTTTTTTCTTCTTACTACACATTTGCAGTAACTAGAACTACTAATGTAATGAAGGATACATCAAGAATTAGGGCCTGAGATTTGTCAAAATACCACCTCTGGACTTGACCACTGCTTACAAGGAAAAAGAAGAAAACACTTAGGAAATCTGTTTATGAAAACTAGTTGACACAGCTATTGTAAATTTCTATTGACAAAGAAAACTACGAAAAGAAAGAGAATGGAGCAACTCCAGTGACCTGGATATGGAGACATTTGCTCCTATTTTCCGGTTCAAGGAAGTCTCACAGGACTATGAAATGTTGCTTCCAGTGATGTGTGAGATGGGTTTGTGACCTCCATCCAGTGCCTAATATTAACTTCACTATCCATTCTTCAAGATAGCTTTGTACTGTAGTAAGATTTAGTAAACATATTTTCTGGTGAGATCACTGAATTGGCACTAATTAATTCAGCTTTAATAATGAATTAACAAAAACGAAAAACTACCATTGTGATCAGCTCTATGTGGGTAGAAGGCGGGTCAGGATAGGTGAGTGTAAGTTCCTGGACATGGATAACAGGCAACTAAGGTTGGAACCCAGCTATGGCTGGGACCATGGTTCAGGTGCAAGGTGGAGTCCCACAGCAGGTTCAGAGGCATATTTGTTAACAGTCCAGGGTCAAAGTCAGGGAGACAATAGATCCCAGCCAACAGTCCAGGATATCACAATCCAAAGGCACAATCCAAGAACACAGTCCCAAGGTAAAGTTCCAGAAAAACAGTCACATCCAAGAGCAAGGAAAGATGGATGCACATATCTGGGAATCAGAGTCAGACTGGAGGCAGGCACCAAGCTAGAGCAGGAGGGAATCACAAGAGTTACTATGACAAAGAATAGCACTGCAGGGAGGCCCCTTATGCTGGTCTCCAGGGCCTGCAGCTGCACTGTATAAATGCTCCTTAGATGTTCTTTGCAAGCATCTGCAAAGGTGTTCCTGGTTCTGCAGGCACTTGCAGGATCACTCAGGATCTGATCCTGACAGTGAGGGTGTGGTTGTGAGCATGAGCATGGAAAGGCCTGCAGCAGAGACCTTTCTGGAGAAAACAATTTGTAACTGTGGGCACAGACATAGTGCATTTGTCCCTTTCCACACTGTGATCCCTGTCAGAAGAGGCCAGGTGATTCACTGTCGGAGGTCATGAGTGAACACAGGATAGAGGAAAAGTCCTACTGAAATCAGATCAAAGACTTACTTAGTTCACCATTTTATTTCTCACAGTTCCAATGAGTTTTTGCCCACACCACAACATTCTCATCATGCTCAGCACACTTAGCACTCATTATGTAACCTCCTGGTCAGCTAGGGTAGCCTACTATACAAGGACAATTCTGGGCAGCTGGTAGTTAACACTCTTCAGTTGAAAGGTACCCTCTGCTTGATGGACTGTCCAATCTACATCTGGTTTCAAATCAAAGAACTATAAGAAAGGCAAGTAGAAGAAGCATTGAAGTAAAACAACAGATTGAGACAGTACACAGATAACTTAGTCTCCTGCACTATAATGGCACTTCTTATATTTCTATTTACCATATTTTTCGCTCTATAAGACACACCTGACCATAAGACGCACCTAGTTTTTAGAGGAGGGATCCATGGAAAGCTTCGTGATAATCACAGGCACATTCCCCATCACTTCCCCATGGGCTTCATTAAAAGACGGGTTGCCATTTGAATACACACACAGACCTGTGATTAACAGCTCTCACCTGCACCAGAGGAGGGGGGCGGAGCAGGGCGCACTGAGCGCGTGCCGGCGGTGGTCTTCTGGGTGGCACGGTGGTGGCGGCAGGTCTTCCCAGGCGGTGGGGGTGAGCAGTCCGTCTCTCCGTGCGGCCGATGGGTTAAAGTCCTTGGGCTCCTCCTCCTCCACACCCCTCCCCCTGAGCAGCACAGCTCTCACCTGCGCCGGGGGGGGGTGGAACAGCGCGTGCCGAGCACGTGCCGGCCAGGTGGTGCCACGTGGTGCAGGCGGGCCAGCAGCATCCCGGGCGTTGGGCACACACACATTCGCTCTATAAGACGCACAGACATTTCCCCTTACTTTTGAAGGGGGAAAAGTGCATCTTATAGAGAGAAAAATATGGTAAATAAAAGTCATTTCTACATTTACACCTATGCATACATATTTACATTTACAAATTTACTTCAAACTGGAATCTTCTTTCTTTCTTTTATTTTATTTTATTTTGGTGATATATAGGTGGCCATCCTAATCACATCAACTTGTCTCTCCTTGGCAATAGCTTCACTGATTGCTGGAATGGCTGGGGGATGGAAAGTTCTTTTTCCATGTTTTCTTCCTTCAGCTCAAAGCTAAAGCCATTACTGTGTGTATGGGTTCTGTTTGTATACCTCACCCTATCCAACATTGTTGATTTATTGCAATATTCTGGTAAATTATCAGCTTACCTCATCTTTTTACAACCAAGGAGTTGTGTGTGGTTGAAGAAAGAAAATATAGTCAATCCAATTGCCTTTTCCTTCCACTTCACCCAACCTTCTTAATCGTGTGGAGTTGGGAGGACAGGGGATGAAAACAATAGATCATGTCCACCCATGTTATCATAAGATGATCTTGGATGCATTGCCTTTCTTTAATTTCTCTGAAATCTACTCAGATGCCAGAGCAGAGACTAATGAGCTGCATTTGTGATGATTCTCTTCCAGATCAGAGTAGCTTGGTTTGTGCACAAGGACTGGGCAAACACTGGGTTACACATTGGTAGAATAAAAAATATTGAGCTCACAAACACAACAGGAACCAAATGTGAACAAATACAATAGAGTGATAGAACTTCTTCACAAATAAAATATTTAGCTTCTTTTTCAAAAAAATAACCAGGCTTAACTTTAATTGCTTCTGTGGTAATTAATATGACTGCTATTATAATTTCCTCCCTTTTGACTAGGGACTGAGAACCTGAATGTCCTTTAGAAAGGCTTTAATGTCTAAAATCATGACAGTTTGTTTATCTCACTGTAATCCTTTGTGAGAAAAAGATTATTTATTATTAGGTCTCATTCATGCTCGCACTTCAATCCCTAGTCATTTTGTGACCATATTGTAGGCCATCTGGGCAGGTTCATCTCATATATCACGTTGTGTAAAAAAATGTGGACTTTGCTTTTCATTATGTGTTTGAATCCCTCTTTGTGAATTCTTAAACATTTGATTATGCTAAAAAGTTAGAACAGCATGGAAATATTCTGCCATATTATGCTAGTGTCACATTTTCCAATAGCCATTCTGTTTTAGAACTTTGCTGTTGTTGTTCAAAGACTACTATGTGGGCTTTGACTATGCAGAAGATTTCACATGGTAAATATTCTAGGACTCATACCCTTTTTTATTTTTTGAGGCAAATAATTGACTCACCTCCACAAGTGTACTGCCCACAGCATGAAGCACCTTTAGGTTGCAATCCTGTGACTATTTAGATAGAAATATATCTGGAGAATGGTTGGCTGCAAGAATGACTGAATTCTGGGAGTTGTAACACTTTTAATTGTCTCAAGATGCATAGGATTGTGCCCTTAGCCAGCTTCTGACAGTTTCTACTCATTATCCTTTGTTACAAACTCCAGCATGACCCCAGTTATTTATGCTCTGAAACATCCAGGAATAGACTAGTGGAATGCACTCAGAGGTCTGTGAGGACCCTTCAAAAACCTTAGTTTCTTCTGAATATAAGCATGAAGATATTAAATAGGCCACCTAGAAATGAACATATTTTGCCTGAACTTCAAGGATGTCACTGGCTACCAGTGTGTCTTCAGGTACAAGTGAAAGCAGTGGATTTTACCTTGAATTACTTGAGTGATGACTTCCTGGCAGAAGGTGATGAGAGAAGGTGTTAAGGGATGTGAAAGAATGGATTCAGATGATTCCAATTTTCTCTGAATTCCACCCACAGCTTCTTTTGAGTCATGTGGATTCTGTGGACTTAGGCATTGCTCCTTCCCCGCCCTGAACTGTGTACATGTGGGCACATGCACCCCTCCTCCACACAAACATGATTTTTAAAAGTGTTATACATTCCCAGTTCTCTTCAGCCTCCTTTGTGTGGAAGAGAAAAAAAATTAAAAAGTTTACCTGCAAAAGTTACAGAAACTGCAGTGAGTGCCTACTTTTCTAAGGGAGTGGGGAATCAGATGCTGGCAATAAGCAGGCTCTGGAATGAAAGACACCTTTTGAAACATACACAGAATGGATTAGACAAAATCCAAGCATCCATGGTATGAGTGTGTGTGTGTGGCGGGGGGAGGGTTGACTACAACAGCATGGCATAGGCCTACCTAAAATAAATTTAGATTAAGATCTGTTGCTGTTTATGTTTCTACGTGGAATTTCCAATATGATTTTTGAAATGTAGATGCTTCCCAATACTTTAGACTATCTTCCTGAGCACCTCCCAGGGCCTAAACTTAGAAGGAGTTAGCAAGTCAAACTATGGTCCTACATGTATAGAAGATGACTTTGGGATGGAGCAAGTCTTAGGTGTTTACAGTAATAGCTCTGTCTGGGCAACTGTGGTTCAACAAGAAGGCAGAAGGGAAAAAATGGCCCTGGAGATGTGGAATAGATATCAGAGCAGAACAAAGAATAGTGCTGGAAAATGTCACATGAATGATGTTAAAAGTAGTTATCACTCAGCATGAGAGATAGCCACGCAAAGAAAATGAATAATGAACTTCCAAACTCCAAGGCAGTAATATGTGCTGAAACAAAGGAAACAAACAGCTTGGTGGCTCAGAGGATGGTTCCAAATTGCAATAAAAGGTAGAGTTAAGAAGGCTTCTTGCCACTTGGTTAATTTGCATCCTGCTAGTGATACAAAGTAGGGCAAACAACATTCAGAGCAAAAGGTGTGATCATGGTTGATCTGGGAGTGCTGGCTATGCCTGGCCTGACTCAGAGATTGGAACGTTTCAGGTTTGGATCGTTCTTTCCCTGTTGAGGCTTTTGATTTACCAGCACAAAGGTATATTCAGGAGTTGTTGACTGGTGCTGGTATGACAAACAGGAAAACATGCATGGGTTTTCTCAGTTACTGAGAAGAACTTCCTGCCACCTAATCAAGAAAGAAACAAGCCTGTTATATGGCTCATCACTCTCTCTGCTGCAGAATTTTCATGATATTCCTAGTAGCTTTTCAGGTGGTGCCTTCCAGATGTGAAATAGATTCATGAGTCACAGATTCAGGGTTATGCCAACAAAATTCATGAGAAGGCATACATGGGTCTGGAGAACTGAACACACAAGGCTGAAAAAGAAAGGCTGAACTTCGGGCAGGACATATTCTAAACTGATCTGTCTACTCTGTATAGAACAATTACATATTCCTATCTCTCTTCTTGAAAGAAAGAACAAAAGAGAGATCAACATTTCTTGCTGGTTTTCATAATACTTCTGTTACACCTTGAAGCACACTTCCTTCCCCGATTGACATTGATTTCATGTGAAGATGAGAGGGCAGTTCTCAAGGTAATACGTCTGATGCAGCATGGTGTTTGAGCATCACACTTTAATCAGTTTGTGGCTATTTGCCATCTCTGGGATAGATTTATATTGACAGGAGGAAAGAAAGAGATAATTTTTGTATGGTTTGTGAAGGCGTGCAATCTATTCCCATTTCCATCCCTTTGGTGTCTGACGCAGCTGATTATGCTGGTTTCCATAAACACTGTACATTTCACAAATTTAAAATGCTAAAGAAAACAAAGAGGTGGGAATGAACTGGTTCCTTTCCTTCACATAACAAGTTTGCCAGAGCTCTACAGACACAAAAAGGAAGTGACTGAGAGAAACAGCATTTCTGGTAGATGTTTTTGCTTGTAGGTCCACGCACTGGAGACTGATCTAGAGAAGTGCTAAATAGTCTGAGGATTGTGCCATAGACTTGTCATTTCCCTTTTGAAGAAATCAGCCCTCCCTTTAGCTATTTCAGGGGTATAGAAGAGTCAGAACTTGCAAGGGTGAGCTGCACAAGTAAGCCCCTCCCTTTGGAAATCCAGACTCCTCTGAGCTACTCTACAATTCTCACAGTAGCTCAAGGAAAAGGAAGCAAAAATGCATGTTTTCCTGTTGCATTGCTAAGTATTTGGGGTTTTTGGTAAGTCTTAGATGGGCAAGTAAGATCCATTAATTAAAAAAAAAAACCTTTTGGTGATGGAAATGAACACTCATTGAATTGGCTTGTTGATACTATTTACGTATTTCTTTTCTATAGTACCCAGTAACCAAAGCTGCCTGGGTAGTTCAGAACAATTAAAATAATAAAGTACTGCATAAGATACACTATAAAAATATATCTACAGTGTAAAATAAAGTAAAAACCATTTTGAAAACTAGCAGCAATGCTAAGATTAAAATACAATAACAGATTTAAAATAGAAATTGAAAGGTTTGAAAGTAAGAAGTGTACAAATGTCAGAAAGTACACATTATAGGCCAGGGGTGGCCAGACTTGCTCAAAGGAAGAGCCACAGATGGTAAATGTCAGATGTTTGAGAGTCGCAAGACATTAGCAAATATTTATTTAATTATTCATTTAGTATGACTTTACAAAAGTGTGTTCTTACTTATCAGCATATGATTTTTTTTTAATGTGTGTGATAAGACACATAGACACCTGGAACACTAACTGTGGGATGCTCTTCCCGAAGAAATGGACCTTTAGAAACAAGAACTACTCAAAGCAAATGTCATATTAATCAAACATAGCAGTAGTTTTTTTTTTTTTTTTTTCCTACTGTTGTCACAGACAGAATTCTGGCAATGACAGTTGAGTGAGGAGTGCTGAGAATTTTCTGTTGGAATTCTAACTTGAAGTCCATGCCAACTGTTGACTTCTTGTGTAGGGTTTTTTGTTTGTTTATTTGTTTTCAGTGATGCATACCTTCCCTCCTTTTCTTTTTCCCTTTTTTGAGAGGGAGGAAGAATCACAAGTGGCCAGGAAGGGCCACTGGACTCCTCAATTCCTGCTTTTAGAGCTCCCTCAGGCAGAAACTCCAGAGATAAAGGATCTCCAGAGAAAGGAGTCTTCCGCTTCCTCTTTTCTGAAGTACTGACAGATCCTGACAGCCAATTGCTTTGCCTTTGGGATACCACAGAAAGCAGTGCTACTGTGTGATCTATTTCAGTGGTGCTGGAATAGAAGCACTGCTAAATAGACAGCCCAGTAAACATGCTTCTGAGTTGAATGTTTAAATTCTATTGCTGATGGGAAAGAGCAAATGGACAGTGTGCTAGCTATCTTAAAGTAATTTTTGATGTGTGCATATTTGCGTATGTATATTGTTTAGCATAATTCTCTTCCAGTAAAACAATAGCATGGATTTTGGAAGAACTAAGGAGAGATTAATAGAATATAATGTAAAACACCTCCAAGAAGGAATACCAAATGTGACTGTCAGCCCCAAACCCATTTTCTGTATGCTTGAATAGCAATTGAATTGGTGAAGCAGGCAATTGGAACATTGTGAGATGGAATGCGAAATGAAATTGCAGGGGATGGTAGAATGCCTGAACTATTAAATAAATATTTCCTAACTGCACAGTCAGAGCTGGGTCATCCAAATCAATTTGCAAACTGCTCATTTTTAGAGATTGAAGTTAATGGCAAATGCATCTTAGAAGACTGATCCCCAGTTAAATGGTTTTGCCTACCTAAGCACAAGGATAAACTGATCACATATTTTAAAAGATCTTGCTGTGCTTCAGAAAGTAGATTTGAACTTGATAGTTTGGCAGTAAGTACACAACAATATTTTATTTATGACATTTCTGTGCTGCCCTTCTTCCAGTGAGCATAAGGCATTAGGTGTATATGGTGGAGAGTTATTCCATGTAGTCTTTCTGAAGTAGGTGAAGCTGAGAAATAATGCATAGCCCAAGGTTGTATTGGGAACTTCATAGCTGATTGGTGATCTGAACCCAGATTTCATTGCCCTGAGTCCAATACTCTATCCACTGCATCATACTGAGTCCGGTAGTTACTTTAATTTTCTTTCAAATGGTAGTGTGTATTTTATTTTACATTTAGATGTTCATTTGGAAATCAACAAAGCTTGATCAAAGGATAAACAATTGCTTTATTTAGTTCAAACTGTTTGCACACCTTTCAAGGAAAAATCAGCAAAGAAACATGGAAATGCAGTGACAAGATTTGTTATTATGATGTAAATTCATTGTGCAAATTTTCAGGCTGTTCAGATACATGTAGCATATTCATGTCGGTTCTCCTGTGAATAGCCTCACCTTTTCTTAGAGTTCTAAGTTATTCTAAGTAGGATGCATAAAGTAATTGTGTTGGTTTTGGAGAAGTATGACAAACAGTTATGGACATGGAAAATGATCTCATGGAAAAGCAGCTACTTCTTAGTTCTAACTTTGGTGCTTGGGTGAAAGTACCCTTTCCTCAAAAAATGCATCCTGTGGTTGCACAGCAGTGGTAGGGAAACAAGATGGCGTAGGACGTGTTTTGTTGTGTGATCCTACATGACCAAACATGAAACATTTTTTTCCAGTTTCTGCCTGCAACTTCAGTGTGAACATATGTGCTTCAAGGCTCACATTCCACTCCTTTGTGTTGATGTTGCACTGGCACAGATGTGAGTACCTGACATTTCATGTAATATGTACTGATCTAGACAAATACCAGGTTAGTTCCCACTTGAATGCTTTCCACTCATCAGGTTGGATCCATACTTAGAGTCAATATGCATAAATGAGTGGAACTAACTTAACTACTCTTAATTTCAGCAAGTCTACTCTGAGTATAACTAAAGTTAATCACGGGACATTTATCTTTTAATCAATCATTTAGTAAATCTATTCTAAATCCAGACTAAGTCTGGATCCACTGACCACAACATCAGATAATTAGCAGCCACTTTTGCAGTTTAATTACCACTGATAAAATTTTCATCTTTCCAAATCTTTGGGTTCAGCATGCTTGGACTGTGTGGAACCAAACATGGTTGGGAGAAAAATAAACGAGAAGTGACTGCACCGTAAGACAGAGAGAGCTGTTCACTTATGGTCACAGAAATAATTAAGCATAATTATTCATATTGCTTCATCTGTTTACATTATTCATGTTTATTTAACAGAACAAATGGACCAGGAGAGACATTTTGCACACAAGCTTCTATATCCTATAAAAATATACAATGAAGAGGCAAAAGGAAACAATAGAGGAGTACTTGACAGCCACCTTTAACACATTATTGCCCTCTAAAGACATTTTTGCATCCATCTAAATATAGTTGAGAGATTCCAGTGTTGGGTGATGTGTCAAAAAGTAACATTACTGATAAGGAAACCCAAGAGCATTAAGATTCATGTTTGTTTTACCAGTACAGAACCTGTTTAAATGGCAAATTCTCCCCATGTCCCTTTTCATCACTTTTATAGAGCTATAGAAATGAAAATGTTCCAGACCAATGATATTTATGGCTCCAAAGCAAACATGCTTGCTGAGACAAAGCCTGCTGCACAGATTTTCACATTAGATTGCAAAAAGAAAAGAAAACCTAAGAAGGGTCAACATGCTGCCATGCTTCCATTTTATATTCCATTTGTCCGGAACAAGTAACTTTATATAGCCTATTCTGCAAGTGTGAACAACAGAATTATTTTCAAAAATGGCATTCAGAAGGAAATATGTACTCCCAGATATTGTATTTACTGTATGAAAACAGAGAAATAGGGGAAATAATGCCCACAGTAGTTGTATGTAGGCAGATGTGATACTCTCACAGCAGTCTGTATTTTAACATAGCATGTTCAGGACTCAGAATACATTTCCAAAACTAATTGACCCATATTAGAGATGTCTTCAAGCAACAATAGCCTGCATGCCCATTGCTACCCATAGGAATCCCATGCCCTTCTCTGTCCTACTGATCACTGCTGCCTGTTTGCAGTGATAGATGGTTAAGTGGGTGATTAGGTGTCTTGCAGGGGAGGCTGCAGCAAAAACTAAACAAAGAGACATAGGAAGGAGAAATAGGTAGCAAAGGCCATAGATAGGAAAGCAAGGATTTGATGCTACCTTTATACAAACCTCAGATGTGGCCACATTTGGAATACTGTTCTGATCACCTTACCTCTGAAAAGAGCGTAGAATCAGAAAAAAGGTCAGAAATAGGTAAGCAAAACGATCAAGAAACCTATGCAATTTCCCTGTGGGGAAAAGTAACGATGCCTGAGGCACTGGTATAGAGAAAAAGTGAATAAGGGAAGACATGAAAGAGAGGTACAAAATTATGCATGGTATGGAAAAAGTGCCAGGGAGACATTGTTCTCTCTCTTCATAATACTAAAATTCAGGATAGAATGTGATTCAGTAACAGCATTTTCTACATCTTGTTGGAGTGATGGCCATCAGTTTGGATGGCTTTAAAAGGAGGATATTCATGGAGGATAAGTATATTAATGGCAACTAATCATGAGAAGACAATCATGTTATGGAAAGTCAAAGACAGAAGACAAAAGGGAAGACCAAATAAGACTTGGATTGAATCCATAAAGGAAGCCACAGCCTTGAACTTGGAACAGCTGAGCAGGACTGTCATGGCCAGGACATTTTGGAGGGCTTTCATTCATAGGGCTGCCAGAAGTTGGAGATGACTTGATGGCACTTAACATACACAGTCATTATGGTGTTATATTGCATCCAATTTCAAAGGCAATATGCTGGGAAACAAAAGCAGAATGATGTTATCACATTTATGTTCTACTTGCAGGCTTGCCATAGATGGCTGTTTGGCCACTGTGAGTTTGGTTTAGCATGGCTCTTCTTGTGTTCTTTATCAGTGCTAAATACCTAGAAATCAACAAATGGGAAACTGAATGGGGTGGAAAAAATGGAATGTCATACTCACAATACCTCACTTCCCCTTGGTGACACTCCTGGTATCCTAAACAGATCATACCAGCAGAGCTGACAACAAAGATGCACCATCATACTGTGTAAAATAACCTTCATTTCACTTGAAAATTCAATGTGGCTGGCTTTAGGTTGCTGGGAATTGTTGTGCAACATGTCTGGAGAGTATCATGTTGGGGAAGATTATTCTACATATGCACACCTATGCAGTAAATGGAGTAGCAGCAGTCATTTTATAGCAACTATGTGAATGCAATGTCTAAAAAAACCCTTAAGAAGACTCGCCCCCCCACACCCGTGTATTCCTACCCACAAAAGTCTGTATGCTAACAGCAATAATGCCACAACCTTGATAGCGTGAATGCTTAGAACCTCTAATCTTTCTTAATCTCTAAAGTGCCATGACAGAGCTTCAGTTTATGGACAGGCTAAAATCTAGTAGCAGAAGCCCTGATGGCTAAAATAATTGAGCTTGTACCTTTGAGACCATTTCTTCACAGCTTTACCTGTATGGCATGTAATACAAAGTCATCCCTCTTGGACGTTTCTTGAATTTACATTTTATAGAGGCCACTGCACCAGGATGATCTTACACCCAATGGCACTTTTCAGAGCATGTTTTGGAATGACTCTGTGATAAATATTAATTCCAACCTTGATGTTTAGATATTTATGAAAGCTGAATGATTGCAGGAAACAGAAAACTGACCAAGCCTTTTCACCTCTTTGTAAATAATGTGTGTAAAAATTGAAGAGGGGCATGAAGTGACCTATTGGAGGAAATGGAATGTCAAACCACTCTTTTTGTGCATGACAGCTTCCTGCAAGGGACAGGTAGCAAACTATCTTAAAGCACAAGCTCCTCACCTCTGGAGACCTTGTTCAACTTCCAAGACAAGTCACATGTAAAAATGAATTAGTTGGTCTCAATGAATGCTCTTCCCTGCATAATTTGACATGAGTGGCAGGTGTCACCTGGGAAACTGCAGATAGGTGAAGAAGGCTTTGCTAGATCTTTGCTGAAGTGCCCTTGATAGAAATGGGGGGACAGGCTTACGCAGCCATATTCGATCACATTTCCAAGCAAGTTCAGTGTTCCTTCCGTTGCTTATAGGGAAATTTAATTTCATCAAGATGACAGAAGAAGCCAAAGTATAACAATCAATAACTGCTTCACAAGAAGAAACAGGTAAGTGTCTTGAATATCCTTTTACATTTACATTTCATGTAACTGAAAGTAAATGATTTGGCACAACAGTTTTTTCTGTACTTCCAATGATACAGAAACATGATAGGAACAGAACTTGGTTAAATAATTATTTCTATAAGTATGCATGTTTTGACAGATCGTATTGCATTTTGATTTCATTGCTGTTATTAATTTTAAAAACACATACCATCTTTCAACTGTATAAGCATACAAAAGCATACAAATGAAGATTATATCAATGAATTCAAAGCAAAGAAAACCCAAAATGTCTATGCTAAAATGATGACACACGGAGAGCAAAAGGAATGTGAAAACCAGGAATATCACAGGCAGACATATTAATAAAATGAGAGTAAAATGGAAATGGAAACATGACAAAAAATCAATGCTGTCTAATTAAAATCTTGGAAGAACATTTACTGAAAGCCTAAAGAGTGGGCACTTGACAAGTATTAAAAGAACATAGAACCATCATGCTAGAGCAAATGAAGGCTGAAGGCCTACTTAGCACAGCATTCTGTTGTCACAGAGACTAACCAATGAGAAGACCACAAGTGGAACATGAGTGCAATAGAAATCTCCTGCTCATGTTCTCCAGAAACTGATATTGACCAGCATTCTGCATCTGATACTATAGCAATATATAGCCATCTGGACTGGTACCACTGATGGCCTAATCCTCCATGATTTTCTCTAATCCCCCTTTCTGAGCCAGGGGCAACATGATCTCTTGTGGCCACAAAGTCTATAGTCTAGCTATGCACAGGTAAGAGATGACTTTTTCCCCACCATCCCACACACTGCTGTCTGAAAAGGGCCACCTATCCACATGCAGGTGTACATACATAGGTTCTTTATGTTGTCAGGATCCCTGGGGGCATAGGAAGTGTGAAACCGCTCTGCATATAGTCTATGTTTGTATGTCAGAAAATCAGAAGACAGCAAGACAGAAGAGAGGTTGCTGTGTCATGAGAACCCAGTAAGGATTGCTTGCTTGCCCTTCCAAAACTGGGTTCTTGGTCCCAAGACTAGAGGCTTGGGTAAGGATAGGCTAGACTTGGAGCTACTCAGAGGTATGCATCAATCCAAATCCATCAAACTTACAAATTCCATTTTAAAGGGTGTCCAAAGTTTGACAGCTGAACTTTGGCACCGATCAAACAGATTTCCACTTTTTTAAAGACCAGGGGAGAGCAAGTTGGCAACAAAGAAAACAATGTATACCCATATTTGTGCACAGTAGAATTAATTTGAAAAATGAGCAGGCACATTCAGCTCCTCCAAGCTGCCATGACTCTCTTTGAAGGGGTGCCTTTTTTCTGCCTCAAAGGAATCCAGAAAGCTGGCTGTCATGACTTGGAAAAATATCATGTAACAGCTATGGCAAGCCAAAATCAACTCATGATAGCAGCTGCCAGAGAGCACGACCTCATGGGAGACTACTGGGAGGAAGAGGAGGGAGGAAAGCACCCATGATAAGCAGAACTATCTGTTGAGTTTATCATGAGGCCTTTGTGGGTTCAACCAAATGATTGTAGTCAATCATCAGAACGAGATGCCATAATGGGCAAACCCATACAGTTACAAATATATAAGTGCCTCTTTTCAGAACTTCAGGCTCTGCAAGTGAAGCCAGCGAAATGCATGCTACTGGGGGGTCCAGCTGCACCATTGCACTCTCCTTTGGCTTCTCTGCATATATTTTGTGTATGCAGAGAACAGCTGAAGAAGGATCGTTGGCTGCTATCATCACTTTTCCACAGAAAAAAGTGCATAGAAAACTCTGTGGTACATATGCTAGGAGATGTGGGCCTCCTCTCAGTCACACAAAGCATGGTGGGGCCATAAAGAAAGCATCAAAGCATCTCTGGAATTCACTAAATAATCTTCTGCATTGTAATGATGCTTCTGTGGCAGCTGTTCAGTCATTCTCCAGAAGAAAGAATGGCTGTTCTAAGACGTTCAGAAGCTCCAAGGTTAGACTAAGTGCTTTTTCTTCCCCCAGGTTATCTCTGCTTACCTGTATTTGTGTTTGTAAATAGCATCCCAGAGAATCAGAAATAATATTTCTCAACTAGTACAGGTTTCTAGTTGCACAGGAGTTGATTATAACAGCTCTCCTATTTCCTTACCCCAAGACGGCACATACCATACAAAGGCTCCCCTGCAGTAGAAATCCTACCCATACTGTGTCAAAGCACAGCGTCCTTGCCTGGCTTCCTTAGTGATTTCCTTTCACAATAGAGCATTACATGATGGAAGTTTTTCAATCTGTCTCACCTGGTACCTTTTCTCTCATCTTACAGGAGTGCAATTCAGCAGAGTGTTCCCTGACACACAGACTGACACACAGAAATCTTTCACTTCCATCCAGAAGTTGGCAATAGGAGCTGACACACTCCTACGCAGGGCTCCTTTACTGACTTGTATGCAAATACGCAACAAATAGCAAAGGAACCAGGGGAGAAGCCAACACAGAATGACAGGAATGCTGCACTGCCTTGAACATATTTTTGCCATGTTTTCCATGACATGTCATTAAATATTAACTGCTTCAAATTACCCTCAGTGGGGATATTGGAGGCTTGTAAATGCAAAATCAGATTTGCCAGAAAATTTGATTTGTACTGCCTCTGTAGCAGTGCCCTGAAGTTTGATTGTTCTAATATGGACTGGGCTGAAAATGTCATGAGTATCTTTTAAAAAATAATAATCAAGTGATATTAATTTCTGAGGGCATGGCATTTTAACCTGAGCATAGCAACATGAATGGAATCACACTTCTGCCTCCATCAGTCCCACTGAATCAAGAGGAGGAATGGACTAATGGATTGTCCCGCTGCACTAGACAGCCCATAAGAGAGAACATGAACCTCTGTTATGGTTCTTGTATTCAGCACAAGTAACCTTGGGCTGTGGGCCTATATACACTTACCCAGGGGACGATGAGGTAAGGTTTAAGGTTAAGGTCAGAGTTAAGGTGTCTCTTCTGATTGGATTACATAGGATTGCACTGCTATTAATTGAATCATAGAATCTCTGGACTCTGGAGATCTGGGCAGGCCCCTGTTCAATTCAGGCTTTGCAATGTAGGATGCAACTACTGCAGGTGGACATCCAATGTCTGCTTAAACACTTCCAGAAAGAAGAATGAACCACCTCCTCACTGCTTGCAAGTTTTTCCACTGCCTAACCAAAATCTGCTTTCCTGCAACTTGTAAACATGTATTATAGCCCTGTCTTCTGGAACAACAGAGAAGCATCCTGCTCCACCTTCTGTGATGCAGCCCTTCATAAGAATTCCACTAGATGTTTCCTTCTGATTTACTCCTAACTAGAAATACTATCCTGATTTCTCCTCTCTAGACATGTTTCAGTTGGTCAGTGTCCTTCTTCAGATGTGCTGCTCAGAACTGTATACAGTATGCCTAATGTAGCCTGACTGATGAGGAATAGAGAAGAGCTATTATTTCTTGTGACCTGGACATTACAGGTCTGTTAATGCAACCCCAAATTATGTTTAAGCTCCATCATGTGGCTTGCTCATATTCAGCCTGTGAACCACTGAAACTGTTGGGGTCTCTTAACATGTGTCTGCATGTTTCTATATCTGCAAAGGGGTACCACTGCATGGACAGCTGAGTGAATACAATCTGGGGTCCTAATCAAGAGGAGCTCCATGCACAGATGTCAAGGAAAGGGGGTGATGGTACATCTAGTGCAAGATCTTACTTCCCCTTTCCATGCACATTTTGTATATATAGCTAAGGTCTAGGCTCAAACTTTATGTTTACCATGTTGCATTTTATGATTTTACTTTTGTGAAACCCCCCAGAGAACCTTCCCTGTTAGCTGGTATCAGTATGTAATAAATCAAACTCATAATAAACTCGAACTCATAATAAACTCGAACTCTCATAATAAACATTCTGCTTTGCTACTTCTTGTGTTCCATAAATGGGCAATAGGCTTACAGTGACCAGAGTCACCCAGTCTCTTCTGTACTGCTGCAATGAGCCTTCCATTCCCCTGGCTCACTACGCTTAAGCACAGACTGAAGCCCTCTTATTATCCAAGCCCTGCCATTTACTCCCTTCAGACAGCAATCAAGAGATCAGGAGGGTTGAGCTCACTAACCCTTCTGTATTGCCCTTTTGTCAAGTCCCTCCCTCTTAATTCCCACTTGCCAATTCACCTTTTTGGCTTGTGGATGCTTCCGGTCATGTCAATTACCTAATTAAACTTTATGTCCTCACCCTGTTCTAAGTTCAAGCATATAATAGAGCACAATTAGTTCTCTTAATAGATAATGGCCATTTAAATAAGACGTACATTTCATGAATACTCTCCCACAATGATATTATTAAGAAATTTTATGTTTTCTTATCAGACCTATTAGTGAAACACCTTACAGAAGATCTGTGCTAGTTTCATGTTCAGCTGGGGGAGCAAAGGTAGTCTTGGGGTCAGACACCCTCTGTGAATCCTTCCCTGAACAGGCTGCCCATAGTGTCCTTTTGCAGAGGACAGTCTTCTGTTTTAAGTGCTGTCCCTTCCAAATCTAAATTCAAGATAAAAAGCCATTGGAAGGAAGAGCTGGACTTGAAGCTGCCTGTCATCAGCACTTTAACAGCAGAGTGAGCAAGACACACAGGTTTCCTGGTGAGATGTTCTGTATTTTTATTTTCATTCTTCTAATTCTTCTATTTTGCACTGATACATCTAAATTAGCATTACTCAGTTTACACAAATTAGTGTTCTTTTCCATCTCTCCCCCCTTACTTCCTCTTTTGGTGATGCATGTGCTCTTCTTTGCTGATCCACAACTGAGTGTGGATCCTCCTCCTCATTAATGCCATGGCCCTTTGTTTGTCTCTTCTTCTGGGCCCAGCTGGGTCCTTCTCCTTCACTACTCTCCCTCCTTTTTTGCTCAGAGAAGCAATGGAAATCTGTGGCTCCACTCTCAGCAAGATTGTGTATCCACTTTGAATTTTATTCTCAACCTTTAAGTACTATTCAAGGTGCTGAACCTACTTTGAAGATGGGGTTTGGCATTGTGGATAGTCCCTGTAAAGCTCTGAATGAAATCCATTGAGGGGCCATCACTGCACTTGGCAGAGAAGGCAGGTGGACAGGTGGCAGGGCCAGGAGGCTCCAGGGTGAAGCACTGATGACAGCAGATGCCCTTGAAATTTTCCCCATCAGGCCAAACTAAATGTGAATCACATTGGAGTTTTTGCCCCTGAAAGTGATGGTTTTAAAATGACAAGAGCAATAGGAAGTTGTAATCAAGAACAAAAGGACAGTACTCAAATCTATATTTTTCTATAAGGCTGGAAAACAAATGGGGTGAAGAATTTTGAGCAGATAAATGGGTCAAGCCAACAGGGTTCATCAACCTCTCACCTTGCTGCACCTCCAGTCAAACTCACAGCAACCTATGGCTGCTTTTCATTGAAAAGAAACACACTACTAGGGAAGGCAACATGGCCAACAAGTCATTTCTTACTTGGCATCACCAGTTCAGTCAATGGCGCAAAGCTCTTCAAAGCCACAGAAAATCAGTGAATCATGGGTTCTTTTTGTTTGGTTTTTTGAACGTACTTCACTTTCACATTCTAAGATGTACTTCCACATTGCCATATGGCTCCAATGAAAGCTTGCTTGCTTGCTTGCTTGCTTGCTTGCTTGCTTGCTTGCTTGCTTATTTAGAGCATTTGTATCCCGTTCCATCACATAGCCTCGGGACGGTTTACATAAATAAAATAAAACATAATACAGATAAAATCCAGATCCACACTGGCTGCATATTAAAACCTATAAACTGATATTAAAAATTATTAAAATATCATTGAAATAAAAAAAGTCTTAGCCTGACGCCGAAAAACAAATAACAACAGTGCCAGGCGGACCTCTCTGGGGAGCGCATTCCATAGGTGGGGTGCCACCGCAGAGAAAGCCCTCCTCCAGGTACTTTGCATCCTAGTGTCTTTCACAGAGGGTTCCAGGAGGAGGGCCTCTGCTGCTGATCTCAGGGGGAGGGAAGGCAAATAGGGAAGAAGGTGTTCCTTTAGGTAGCCAGGTCCCAAGCCGTTAAAAGCTTTATAAGTAATAACTAGCACCTTGAATCGAGCCCAGACTTCGATGGGAAGCCAGTTATATGACAGTAATGCCCAGTCCCTGTCAGCAACCTGGCTGCTCTATTTTGCACCATCTGAAGTATCCAGACTGTCTTCAAGGGCAGCCCCACGTAGAGCACATTACAGAAATCCAACTGGGAAGTAACCAATGCATGTGTCATTGTCACTAGGCAATTGTCCTCCAGGTAGGGACACAGCTGATGGATTAACCAAAGCTGAAGGAAAGCGCTCCTTGCCATCACTGTCACCTGAGCTTCCAGGAACAGCTCTGGGTTGAGGAGCACTCCCAAGCTGTGGACCCTGTCCTTTAGAGGGAGTGCAACCCCATTCAGGGCAAGGTCCAAGTCACCTACTCAGGAGCTCAAACCACCCACCAACAAGACTTCTGTCTTGTCTGGATTGAGCTTCAGTTTACTGACTCTCATCCAGCCCATTACCTCAGCCAGGCACCGGTTCAGTACAGCCACTGCCTCACCTGGATCGGTTGAAAAAGAGAGGTAGAGCTGGGTATCTTCAGCATACTGATGATTCCTCAGCCCAAACCTCCTGATGACCTCTCCCAGCGGGTCTCTTCAAGGTCTCTTCAGTGTTCACCTATTCTAGCTCAAACCCTTTCATTCTTATTCATGAATTTATTTTGAAGCCAAATAGATATTCCTTTATGCTTGTCGACACAAAATTTCATTTGCTTGCTCTAGACCACTTAAGCAGCAGATCTAAATCCACTCTGAATCTTACATGCTGTTCAGTGCTGACCTCAATTTTGCAATTTTGTGACATCAGCAAGTTCAATTAGCTTATTCTCCACATCTAGGCCATTGATGCAGACTGGAAATAGCAGAGGTTGAAGCACTGAGTTCAGTGGGCCTCTCAGGCAGTAATTCCTGCCAGTTAAACATGCCTCCTTTCACAATATCTGTTTTCTGTTCTCTAAGTGGTTTTTATCTATTTTTATGAACTTCTCATATTGGAATGCCAATGTGTCAGTTAAAACTTTGCATTTTAAAAACAGCCCAGCATCATGTATCTGCAAATCTAAAACTGTTGGCATGGATTGTGCAACTTTAAAAAGGAAGTAAGGCTACTTATGTGTCCAAGAATCTTCCTATCTCTCCTGTATCTTCAAATCTTAGAAAACAACTCCTCTGGAGAACCTTGGGCATATGCAAATAGAAGTTTGGAGGGAATGGATAATGCAGGAAAGGTAACCTCTGGGGTATCATCATCCCAATCCAAATTACACCATATCTAAAATTGTCAGTCCTAATCATATAAATGACGATAACTGCTTTTTAATTTCATGTGATAGCCTTTTGCATCTCAGAAAGAGAAGAGTTGGTCTGTTTTTTTCCCCTATCAGAGAGATAACCCATGGGCCCTGCAACCACTTTATCATCTTTTCCCTTCCATATTCTTATCAGCATTTCTTATAACTTTTTCTCTTTCATGACAGTGCATTCACCACCTGCCTCTTTGTTCTGATGCTCAATTCTAATTCTGGGGCTAGTGCAAAAGAATGTCTTCAGTGATGCTGTGTTGAAGCATGATTATAAGCCCCAGAGTACCATAGAAAGTTGTTATGCTCTAGCCAAAGGACAGAAATACTTGCCTAGTATTGGATCAAGTTACTACTTACAGATTGCAGGTCAAAAAAAAACACTTGTTATATTAACTATTTCTCTATACTGCTTTGCTTTGTGTGCAACTCTAGTCAAAGTTTATTTATTTGTTTAGGATTGGTATGTTTTAATGTTTGTAAATCACCCAGAGATCCCTCTGGGCTACTAGGGTGGTATATAAATGCAAATAATAAATAATATAAATAAAATACAATAAGGTATTTTGGTGCAGAGGACCCGATGGTCTTTCCTGGATCCGACTCCCCAGATGTGAGCTTTTTGCCCGCATGTGCTTCCACTTTTGCTACCTTCTTGAATCCTTCTGCCTGAGGTTTTTGGTTTTTTTTCCTTTTCCCACTGCAATCAAATGTCCTCCTCTCTCCTGTCCATATAGCCATTTTTACAAATAGGGATGTCCTTAGAAGACAGGGTCCTTTAAAAAGAGGAGAGACTTTTGAGATGTGTAGATTAGCCAATGCAAATTTGTGCATGCTCTTGTTCTGGGAGCCTGAGTTCCAGATGGTTTTGGTACATGAAACCATGCCTGCCTTTCCTGGTTGTCTTCTGATAGTTAGTGAAATATGTTGTTAGCATTACAGCTAGCCTTTTGCTTGCCAGGTTGATGGTTTTTATCTCACGGTTGCGTTTCTAATCTGCTATGTTCACCTCTGCTGTGCTTTGCTAAAATTGTTGTTTAAGTTGTGATTTCCATTAGTGCATCCACTAGAAAGATTTTTTAAAATAGAAAAGTATGCAAATATTAGGATAGATGCTATCCATTTATAAGACATTGCACTTTTCATTTTTTAAACCCAAGCATAAGAAGCATACAATGACATCCCATCCACTTACCATATTAACTTTTCATTTGATATTTATTCATTTATTTCCATTTATATGCAACCAAATACTTAAAAGTCCCCTAGGGAGCTTACAAATTTAATGAGTACCTTCCTGGAAGAAGCACATTCCTCCTCCAGAAATGAAAGAGTTAAACACAAAATACCACAGAGATTCAGTTCAAATTTGGTTGAACTCTATGAAGTTCTACAAATGCCTGTTCTTGCATATTTAGCTACCAGACATTTTATAATGCAAAACTGTTTGTAAGATGTCCTATGCAAATATGAAACCTTTTCCATTTACAATTGCAAAGTTCAGTGTCTCCCAGATGATTTCATATGTATCAAGAAATTATTGAGTTATGTGATAACATAGCAAAAATGCTGGCATTTAGAAACAGCTATGTTAATCTTTTCTCCTCTTGATTTAATGCAGAATGTTGGTCTGTGGTGTTCTATTCTAAAAATGTTGTGTTGAGAATTTTGGCAACTCACTAAAAAGGAAAAGTCAAAAGATAGTCACCTTGTTGTAATATTACATGTAAGTTCCTTGCAGCTCTGCAGCGATCATGTTAAAGGATGTTGTATAGCATCATCTGACCAAAAAAAACCTGAACAATGCATCTAAACAATTAAATTGAAAAAAGTATTCTTGGTTTGTAACAAATACCACACCATGAGTTGGATTAGAAGAACTATGAACAAAAGGAAAATAGTCACTAGTGCTCTCCCTTGGGCAAATAATTATGAAATAACTCATACAGAGTTATGATATAGGGCTTTCTGCACAGGTGTTTTGGCCTGACTTTGCGCTGCAGGTTTGAGTGTTCCTCAAAAATTGTTAGGTCACTCTGCAACAGCACACCACCGCCTAGAAGTGACATAGTAGAAAAGCAGGAAAGAAAGAGCCCAGATATCAATATTGCAACAAAACCAACATTTTGTTAAGTGCCATCAAGTCATTTTCAACTGATGGCAACCGTGTGAGTGAAAGCCCCCCAAAATGTCCTATGCATGAGAACCCTGCTCAGCTCTCCTTAATTCAAGGCTGTGGTTTCCTTTATGGGATAAATCCAACTCGCATGTGGTCTTCCTTTTCTTCTGCCTTCAACTTTCTCTAGCATGATTGTCTTCTTCAGGAAGTCTTGGATTCTAGGATGACAGCCTCAGTTTTGCCATTTCCAACAAAATCCCTAGGGAAACCCCTGGATGGATTTGTTCAATTGTGTGTCAGTCACACAATATGTCATACAGTATGTGTAATCACAACTGTATCTCCTAGCAACTTTTTATTACATCATACTTTTTATACACTGTACTTTTTATTACATTGTATAATTAATTATTGCAATGACTTACAATTAAGATGTAAAGCAGCTAGTATTTTAATAATCTCACACAAACTGTCACACCCTCTTTCTAAACACAAAGCGTGGGAGCTTGGCTGGTTAGGGTTGGTTAGACTGTAACTCTTCTGCTTTGGCAGCTGCTCTTTACATCATAGGCGGCATTATGCAATCTGCAACATATTTAACCCCTCAAGGCACATGAACTCGGAATGAAAACTGTGATCATGAACTGAGTTTGGACCAAGTCCCATATAGTCTGCGAGGTTCTCCATCCAGGTCAGTTCTCTTGGTTTTGTTCCTCTGCACACATTTCTTCCACTCTTTGTCAGTTGGTCGATGCTGCCACTTGCTTCATTAAGTCTTCCAGCTTCTGAAAGCAAATGTCCAGTGCTTCTTGTTTCATCTTTTCTGTCTAAGAAGTTCATTGAAACCATTGGAAAATGGATGACACTAGAGAAAGATATTGTTTTCTGCAGCTGACCCTGCAGGCAAAATGTCCTTGTTAATGGTAGCAGTTTCCTTCAAATGAAAGTATTCAGAACAAAAAGATTATCTGTCAGAGTTTGGAATGAGTTACTCAACAGGCTTAAAGATTGCTTTCATTTTTTAAATATTCTGATTCAACATGAAGCATAGAGGTATTGGCATGGTGAAATAGGGCCTAAGTGGACTTTACCAGCCATTATTTCTTTCATCAAAATAGGTCAGCAAAATGTTGTTAAAGGGTGATGCCAGCAATGAATAATTGTGGAATAAGCAGACTTTGGGGGATTTTTTAAAGTGCTAAACAGCTCAAGAACTCTTCTGCAGAAAAGAAGTCTGTTGTGACAGTCACCAAACATCCATTGCAATGGCTTGTTTTGGGTTTTCTTAAATTAAATATAAATGGTTGAGCTATATATGCTTTTTGTTATGCAGTTTGCTCTTGCCAGCTTTTCCCCTCTTAAGAAGAAAAGAAAAAAAAAACTGATAATAACTGGCATGGAAGTCAGCATGGTGCTGACACTGTAGAAGGAAAAACAGGCCAATGCCTCTCTGCCCCCAAATCAGCATCCCAGTCTAGAATCCTTATTACCCACTTCATATGCATATGTATATGCTGGGTATTTAGAAGGTGGGGAGACTATCAAAAGGAAAACCAAACTTGACCTAATGAACTTTCATGGGAATAACTTAGCATATTTAGTGTCTCTGCACCTCAAGCCCCATGGTCTTATTTGTGAAGATTGCATGATTACTCTTGTTGTAGTTAAATGAAATACAGATGGTATAATACCTCCTCACACCTGACTCTGGAAGTGCCTCATGTGAACAAGGTGGTATATGGAAGTTCAAGATCAAAAGGTGATCTCAAAAGTATCATTACCTAGAATATATATTGGGCTGGGGAACCTATTTATCTATTTATTAGGATATTTTTATCCTGTCCATTACAGTTTGTTTCTGGACAGCTTCCAATATAAAATACCTAATAAATACATCAAAAGAACACACAACTGAGGATATCAATAAAATCATAATTAAACTTTTAAATAGCAGGTAAATAAAAACTTCTGTTCTTATCAAAGTCCCCATTAACTCAGTCAAAGCTGTGGGTCTGCATTCCAGCCAGGAGTATGGCCAGAGTCAAAGAAAGAGTGGGCCTGAGCTGACTTAATGTCATGGATTCAAGGTAGCATACTTGTAAGAATAGGGTGGGTGGGCAGCAACAGAAGCAGAGAACATCTGGCGTACAGACCTCTGAAGGAAGTCGAGCCTAGCATAGTACTGCCTGTATGGTCTGCAGGTGTTGCTTGGCTGTGGGTTTGTCTCCAGGAATAGTCCAGGTCCACACCACAGCTCTAGCCTTCAGTTAGCCTGGATTGCTCTCCTATTAGCTCAGTGTTCCTATCTAGCTTATTGTTTCTGGATTCTTCATCAATGTGTGTCATTCCACACATCCTGGATATTGTACTGAATTCTCATCCTGAAAACTATAGTTCAGTATTGACCAGTGCTTTTTTCAACTTCCACATAGTGAGTTATTAAAATGTAGGGATGCAAGAGTATTCAGGTTCACTTCAGTTCAGTCATATATCATATGGAAATAATGAAATGTTGGACGAAACAAAAATGAGAGATTCATCCACTCATCCCCATGGCTAAAAGCTAAGAGCTAAGCATTGAGTGCTTAGCTCTTAAAAATCTAGGTTTGGATCCCAATGTATTCACCCGTGTTTGTTTCAGTGTTGAGCAAAGGTTGCCTCCTCTGTATTTTACTTTTTTTTTTTTTTATATAAGAGAGGCTTCTTGTCTTTAAGAGCTACCTGGCCTGAATGGCAAAGCTGGCAATGGCTCTACTTAGTTAATTAGATTAGTGTACCTGGATAAGGATTTCAGTTCAGTTCATTTTTATAAGCATTTGTCAAAGTTCAACAATGTACTTATATTCAAAATGGAAATATCTTTTTTAATGAATGTGAGTAAAAGGAAAATAGACAAATTTGGACAAATATAAAATGGCTCACATTTGATGTACCCACCACTTCAGATGATTGCTATTCAGTGCACATATCCTTAATATGTGCCAGTTATTTTAAGTGAAGTATAAAACCCATAGGATTCTCAATATTGCTACATTGCTTGTTTTCATTCCAGCAGCAGATGTAAACTGTCTAATATGTGGCAGCACTTGGCTTTAACATGAATTGTCAACCAAAAGCTCAAGTGATTATTTTCAATAGTTAACCAAATCACTGACTAGAAGATAAGTAGAGAGTAATATTCCACATGTCTTAATGTTTTACCTGCCCACCAAGCAGTACATGATTTTCTGTGGTTCCAACCACTGCACAAGCATTTACAGACTACAGTTCCAATGAGCTGTAACCTCCTGTTTTTAGAGATGATTTATCAAGTGATTTGCCACTACAGTTCTGCAGAGTTTTCCTAACTGAAGTGAATAACTGAGATTCCTTAAAGGAAGGAAGGAAGGAAGGAAGGAAGGAAGGAAGGAAGGAAGGAAGGAAGGAAGGAAGTTATTTCTGTCTAAATGTCTGTAGGACTATGACTGTAGTCTCTCAGAGGAAGTTAGTTATTAGGCATATCCTATGAGTGCATGGTGAAAGACAGGAAGGTACAGGATATTAACTTCCGGTAAATAGGAAAGTTTTTAGCATTAAAAAAATAAATAATGCTGTCTCTAATTAAGATGTTTATAGGGAAGTAAAAAAAATACATGAATGTACAGGGTGCATGGGACCCATATTAATGCTTACCACTGGATTATATATGACCCATGCTACACACTTTAAACTGATCCATGTTCCACTTCCAGCTGAGTTATGCTGGCTGGCAATTAGGGAAGAGCCAAGAAATTCCCTGCCTCAGTAATGGGTTTGTTCCCTTCACAGCTTACTTTCTGATGGCACCTTCTTTTAACTAACATTCTTAATCACTCTTTCAATTTTCAGTGATGAATGCCTACCCAGTCAAAGCAACACTATTCAGCAACCTTGGGGAAGGTTGCTAGAGTTACGTAAAAGACTGGATCAAGGGACAAATGGTCCAAGAGAACCTGTGGCTCCTGATTGACCATTGGAAGGAGGAGCAAAAACTGAAGGAGTTAATGAAATGAAATGGTTGGAATCCTGAATGGAGAGTTCACACTGCTGTGTGATTACAAGCCCACTTATTTTGTTCCCACTCATTTGTTTTGAACTTTATCTGGTTCTGAATTCCTCCAGGTTTTATTATTGGTGATGTAATTCTGCTGAGGTGATATGCTTGTACTCTTTAATTAGTGGAGCATTGTTAGCTGCTGGGAGTGTGTGTGTGCATGCGTACACATGCATGCATGGGGAGGGGGTCCATTCTGGGAATTAAGGTTCAGATACCTTAATTTTAAATAAGGAAAATAAACACAATATAACCTATATCCTGAACATGTAATGCAGGGGCGGGGAACAATTACCAGATTTAACTCTGGAGTTGTGGTTTCTTCAATATTTATGTGTTAGATCAATACTCACAAGTGTGTGTGTGTATGTGACTTCAGCAAGATAAGCTGCCCTTCTGTAACTTCTCCCTAATTCTGGTTTAATGTGTGTGACTGTAAAATATTTAGCAGATACAGCTTCTCCATAATAAAGTCCCACCCTTGTTATCTATGCACAATGCAAAGGAAGATGAAAAATCACAGTTTGGTTTCCGATAAATCTATGAATATGTCAGACATGGTGTGGATGGTGGGGAAAGAGTACTACAAAGAGCTTCTGATAGAATTGCTGTAAATCCTTCTTTGAATTTCAAATTTCAAAATCTTCAAAATGTCAGACTCTGAGTACTACAAGTCTCCAAGCATATAGAAGGGGCCAAACACATAGTATGATGGGTGTCTCAAGCATATCATTCCCTCAAGGCACATGAACTGGGAATGAAAACTGTGTGACCATGAACTGAGTTTGGATCAAGACCCATCTAGTCTGCTGGGTTCTCCATCTGGGTCTGTTCTCTTCCTTTTGTTCCCCTGCACTCATTTTCTTACTCCATATGTGTCCACCTTTTGCCAGTTGGTTAATACCACCACTTGCTTCATTATGCCTTCTGACTTTTGAAAACAAATGTCCAATGTCTCCTTTTTCAACTTTCTTGCTTAAGAAGTTCATTGAAGCCATTGGAAAATGGATGGCACTGAAAAAAGGGTAAAGATTCCTTGCTAAATGTACCAGCAGCCTTCATATGAAAGCATTCAGATCTGTAGGATCATCTGCCAGTGTTTGGAATGAACTTCTTAAAGACGTAAAAGTTGCTTCCATATTTTTTTACATGAAACACAGAATCATTGGAATGGTGGAATGGAGTTGACTTTACCAGCCAGTATTTTTTTCATTAAATGAGCCAGCAACATATTGTAAAAAGGTGAGGCCAGCTGTGAATAAACAGAGGATAAGAAATAAGGACTATAAATAGTAAAGCATGCCTTCTCATCATTGTAGAAAAGGTAGACTTGCCCCTGTGGCCACTCAGACTGCTGGCCAGATGTTAATTGCCAGTGGGAAGCTTTGAGACTTCCTCTTGCTCCCCCTGCCTTTTCCAGCTTTTCAGAATAGAGGGCCTGGACACCCTAGCTCCATTTCGAGAGGGTCAAATAGCATCTCATAATCCCTGGCAACTTTATGTGGCCCACCAGAAAAGTTCATGCTTTGCCATATAAGAAAGGTACAGGAGCCGTTAAACTAATGAGGATTGTGTAACACAACAGACAAGCTATTGATAAGCTGAAAGTTGTAAAGAGGGACTATTGGCCATTTGTGAAGAACTGTTGATGTGTATATGTGTGCACAGGCACGTGCCTTCCTTTAAGCAAGAGAGCAGTAATCTCATTAAGTATAATGAAATTGCTCATGCTTTCCTTTGCTGAAATAGGCGAACATATTTGTCACCTGTACAGCTGAGCCCTTGGAGCATAAATAAAGGCATAAAATGGCACAATCATTTATTAAGCAAGTAAGAATAAGGTTTCTTTTATTTATAAATCTGACAGCATTAGACTGCAGTGTATTTGGAATTTCTGATTTCCTTTTCTCTTTTTTCCCAGACATCATGCCAAATGCAGATCCAGTTTTAATGAATCTGCATGCTTGGAATGGATATAGTATTTTCAAATGTCCTTCAAACCTGACTGGAGGTTGCAGGGAAGAGCAATGATTTCCTCCATTTCCAAATGATTGTTGTTAGTTACAACTCTCATTTGTTTATATTGTGCAGTGTGCAAGAGCATACATCTCTTATAGTTGTTCAATGAATGTCCACAGGAACAGGATGGCAGGATCTATTTCTGAGCTACACAGGTTTATTTGATTGACTCAACAGAGCCCTGTGATACATCTGGATAGGTTTGGTTTTAAAATTCAAGATATAAATATGAATAGAGAAGTGGTGTACAGTCCCATCATTTATAGTCTAAAATATTCAGATATATATGGAATGTTCTTAATGCCTCTCTACCTTGTTTTTTTAATTGTTCGTTCACCTGAAAACATAGCGTAGTACCCAAGTGGAACCCAACACCACTTCCGTTCTACAGTTTTCACTTGCTGCTTGCATGATGCAGATTGAGTACTTCCTTTAGGAAGTCCAGAATGAGCAGAAATATTTATTTTTATTTATGTATTTTATTTCTACCACCCAATAGCTGAAGCTCTCTGAGCAGTTCACAACAATTTATCAAAATACAGAAAGATACTCAATGCCGGATCAGAAGAGGTTGGTGGAGCTGCCTCATGCAAATTCTGCCAACCTGCCCGATGTCGAGAAGCAAGTGCATCCAGTCCTTAGAGAAAGTGCTAATGTCTGGTTGTACATGAGGTGGGTTCAACTTGCAGAAGAGAATAAGAAGTGCAATGATCGAATTGGATATTGCACAGTATTGTTACACCATTGCTGTGTAGCCACAAACTTATTCTACAAAATTAAACGCATCTTTGGTGATTCACCCTCCTGGTGAACATTAATGACTGTCATGGCCCACAGACTGTAGAATTCCCTCTGGACTGTGCTGCATTTGACCCTGACATTCTGAGCTGTTAAAGGGGCTTTAAAAATGTTTTTATTTTGGGTTGCCTTTTCTTCAGGTTTAATGTGGCAGAATGAAGTATTGAGTTGTCCTTAAAATGTTTTTAGTACTATATCTTGTTTATTGGAGTTTAATGTGCTGCTTTATTAATGTTTTAATAAAAGTATAGTTTGTCTTGCTGGTATTAGATGATAGAGATTACCATATTGGAAGCACCTTGTGCAAGATTATGTGCAAAAAGGCCACATACAAATACATCCATAAATACATAACTTTAACATGTTTATGAATAAATAACTTGGCCATAGTTGTTATTTGCCATAGCCACATCTTAGCTATGTATATTTCTATATTTGAAATTTCAGATAATTTCCAATAGTTTACCAATATTAGACTAGAAGCTACTATCATATTGACTATTTTTAATGAATGTGTTCTTTTGCAATGGTTATATTATAAATCTTGGTTCACAGACAATAATTAATCCCCCTTTTTTCTTTTGCTTGTTATTAATTCTGGACTTCTGATGCAAACTGCTTCCAGTCAGTAGAAATATCTAAACCAACCTTCCACCCGGTTAGCATAATATTTTATTGGCTTGGTTAGCATAAAATTTTATTTATTTATTTATTTATCTTAATATTATATACCGTCCCATTCCCATAGGTTCTGGGCAGTTTACAAGAAATTAAAGCCAGCAGTAATTAAAATTGATTAAGATAACATATTAAATAAAATATTGAATAAATATTGACATAAGAACTAATCTGGGATGGCCTGTCAGAAGACATACATTTTTAACTCCCTCTTAAAGGTGGGAATTTGGGAAATCGGATGCATCTTTCCTGGCAGACCATTTTACTGCTTGGGGGAATCAATGAAAAAGACTTCAGAAGATTATCCACAGAGGATCATAGCTGGTGAAGTGGAATGTATGGGCAAAGGTGCTTCTGAAGGTTTTTTGCACCCAAGTCATGAAGGGCCTTAAAGGTAAATACCAACACCTTGTACTGTATTCAGAAATGTATTGAAAACCAGTGCAAAGACTTTAAAATAGGTGAAATGTGGTCTTTCCATGATGTCCCAGCAACCAGCCTGACTGCCATATTTGGGTACTAGTTGCAGTTTCTGAAGTAGGCTCAAGGGTAGCCTTATATAGAGCACATTGCAGAAATCAAGCCTAGAAGTTATCAATTCATGCACTACTGTTTTCAGGTCATTCTCCTCCAGGAAGTGGGGCAGTTGGCAGAGCCAAGAGTAGATGCTCTTTACTATGGCTTCTGTCTGAGCTGCCATCTGAAGAAATGGGTCAAGCACCACTCCTAAAGTGTGATCATGGATTTTCAGGGGAAGTATGATGTCATCTAGAACTGGTTGACCCACCTCTAATCCTGAATTTGGATTCTTAAGAACAAGCAACTCCATTTTGTCTAAATTCAATCTCCATTTGGTTTTCTTCATCCAGTCTATTACCAGCTATTCGCAGTCATTCAGAGAAAAGACACTGTCTCTACATGAAGCAGCAGGTGATAAGGAGAAGTAGATCTGGGTGTCACGACATCCAGCACCACTTCTCTGGATGATCTCTTGCAGAAGTTTCATGTAGATATTAAACAGCACTGGAGACAGATTGTGACTCCACAAGTAAGTTCCTTCTTAGATGAGCAACTTTCTCCAAGCATCATAATCAAAAACTGCTCTGAGAGGTAGGAACACAGCCCCTGCAAATCAGTGCCTCCAATTACCAACTCCCTTATATGATTCAGAAGGATACTGTGGTCAATATTATCAAAGGCCTCTTAAGATCCAACATGATATGCTTCATCATCAGTGCCTCCTTAAGAGAGACTAAGGTTTCTGCCTGCCTGAAGGAGGCTATTGTACACCTCCTCTTCAAGAAACCCAATTTGAATCCCTTGGACCTTAAGACCAGTCTCAAAAATATCATTTCTTTGTAAGGTGATAGAGAGAGAAGTATCTCTCTAGCTCCGGGTGGTCCCAAGTGGTACTGATTTTCTGGACCCATTTCAAACTGACTTCAGAGCAGCACATGACTGCTTTGGTCACTACAATTTATAGTTGATGGGGGCAGTGTATCCCTGTCGGTTCTGCTGAATCTCTAAACAGTCTTAGATAACATGTGAACCAGGAACTCTGAATTGTATCTCACATGATAAGCAGGAAATATTGTTCTTGGATTCTTTCTATTTCTATTTGTTCTTGGATTCTTTCTTTGGAAACAAAAGCCAGGGTTCATAACACTAACCAAGCCAAAATGCAAGTTCAGTGGTTGGCTTAGCAGTTTCTACTTGCAGTAAGCTCCTTCAGGCATCATGTGCTGTAATGTTTGAAAAACTGAGTTATCATTATGTGCAAACCATTGTTTAACAACTAAATGTGGAAATAAGGGCTCAAGATTTATATTATAGCCTAATATATTTTTATCTATTAGAGTGGTTCACCTCTGTCAATATTTTGTGTGGAAGTTTATTTTTAAAATATGGCCCTGTCCACATCAAACGTCAGAATCAAAATCCTCAACTTTGAAGAACTGACAGCAGGAGGGATAATAAATCTTACTGGGTTGTATTTATTATTACAGGAATGATAGCCTTTCTTATCCTCACAGCACATACTCCAGTCTTTAAGGAATCTCCACATAGGCCAGAATGTATTATTACCAGTGCGATGCCCTCCCCATGTGTGTTCATTGAACATGCTCCTTTAATGCCTAAACAGACTGCAGTAGGTAGTATATTTGCCTGCCTGAGCTGAACTTTGAGAGGGAAGAAGTGACACCAAGTAAGAAAATAGAAGTGACTCGGGGCCTGGAGGGTTATGGATGTGTGCTCACACTGACCTGGTTCAGACATAGAGAAAAACACTGGTCAGCTCCTAGTGCTGTCACTCCACTGCAGCCACTGACGTCACGCTAAGGTAAGCAACATGTAACATCACAGCAGTGCAATCTGTTGGCGTGATGAGTTTGCACAGCAAGCCAGTTATGCCAGCATACACTATTGGCATAGTGCCGGACATTGCTTACACTAGTTCTGTGTTGCATTGTAGGGGTATTATCAGATACTTTCCAAAAATGTGTTACAGTTATGCAAAAAAAGCCCAGATTATCCTAGGCTTTTGTGTCTTCCCTCCTACCGCTTCTGGTGAAACTGCAGACAAACTGGAAGTGCTCAATTCCACGTTTAATTTATTGTCTGCCTGAACCCAGATCTGTGGTTATTCTTACTAAAGTTTATTGAAATATGCCAGTTTCCTAAGCTTTGGTTTGAAGCTGGCTTGTTTCTATTTTACATCCATTAATTTGGGAAATGCTGGGTGGTTTGGAAGTCCAACTGCCTGGTCCTTTCCAAAGCAGTAAAGAAAAAAAGAGAGGCTTGCCATTGTCTTGGAACTGTGGTGGCAAGCCATTCCATGGCACTTTAAGAATTAAATTTGACTTGTTTCCAAACTATACTGAATTCTTTTTGCAGTATTTAGCAGCTACAGAGTCAGAAGTCCATATTTATCTTGCAAACAATTTAGCTTGACCATTTTTGTGTTTCATACTGCTGCAAATACTACTTTTTAAACATTTTAATTTTTTTCAGGGTGCAAGAAGTGAAAGCTCCCAGTCTCCTTTTGCACTCACACCAAGGAGTGTCAGGCTCATCTAATAGGACTGTTCTTTTAATAATAATAACTGAAATGTATTGTTACATCTCATTGGACATATTGTTAGCATTCAGTTTATGAACAATTCACCAAAGTTCCTAAAAAGGAAACCCCAATGCCTGAAAATCCCTGTTTCTGGAAATATTTGCTATGCAAACACTATTTCCTCAGCACATTGTTATATGAGCTATATGAGAAAAAATTGGTGGACGGAAAATATCCCAAGCTGTAAGAAGTTTTGTAAAGGTTTGCCATGTTCCTCTATGATCTGGCTCTCACTAACAGCACAGATCCAATGCCATTACTGCTGTTATGTGTGTCTAATTTTGTGTGTTGCATTTTAAATCTGAGGGATTTAAAATTTCTTATAAGCAACCTCAAGATTTTTTTATATTGTTGCAATGCAAACTACCCTAAGAACAATGTTGGTTGAATATTTTAAATTAAATACAAATGAAATACAGTGACTTAATCCAGCACACTATTAGCTTGCCTTTTGAAATATATCCATCACACTCTCATATAATTCAGATATTTCCATTTTAAGATATTCATTTGTTTGTTTGCAAATATTCATTTGCTTCATTTAGACATTTATCTAGGGATGTCTCATAGAAATTGATGTAGCTTACTTCTGAGTAGGCATGCAAAGTTGCCATGGGGAGCCTCCGACCTTTGAAGCCTCTTGAGCCTGTCCCCTTTCTGTAATTGCACCCTGCTAGTTTTGATTTTCTGGTCTCTGTGGGTTAAATCCAGATTTAGTCATGCTAAGGACCACTGAAGTCAAGGGAACTTAAGATGGTCATGGATAACTGCCCTGTACTGTTTTCCTTGTCCCCCACTCCTCATTCCTCCAAGTACCATGCAAGTGCCAGAATATGGAATTCTCCTGCATTGTTTGAGAATCTCTAAAGTATTACAACCCTTTCACTGTAGCATATACATCAGCCATCTCAAGAGCACCACTGCCCAGATCATGGGCTAGCCAGCTGTCCCATTCTACAGCAGACAGTTCTGTATTTACAGAGTTGCAAGAGAAACAACCTCTACCTGAAAGCATCCTCTCTTTGAAGGACTGTCCTGTTTAATTGCAGATTAAAGTGGAAGAACCATAAGAACTTGTTAAGAGTTAGCAGCTGAAGTCTAGACCAAACAGCAGCCACTCAGATGCCCTGTGCAGTCTTTCACAGCATGGTGAGATGCACTGCATTTTTATTTAAATTATAATGACTGCACCTAATTTTGTGTCTACTAATATAAATTAGCAAAAATGCATATTAGGCATATCACTGTGCCCTTCTGTCTCTTCATAAGCGGCCAGCCTATCTGATCAAGTCCTCAAAAGTTTATGTTACACTAGGAAAAAAACAAGGAAGAGCTGCATGTTGCATATTTAATATAATGTTAACCATGACCCTGAAGGACAGCATTTCTTCCCCTGAGCCTGGGCAAAGAAACCCCTAGGGAAACATGAGCTATTGGTTTCCTTCCCATTAGCATGCCCTCTTGGGTCCTTAAAGGTCCTGTGCTCTCCTGTTTGTATGTCCATGCACCTCTGTTGTGAATGTTAGAGAATATATAGATTCAATGGCACTTTATTTTGGTGCCAGAATCATTGCATTTCTAGGGCTCGTTTTTGCACTCTTGCTTCAGCATTTTTATTATGGCTTTCTGGGCCTCCTCAAAGTCTCTGAAACTTTTCCCTAATAATGTTTACTCTATTATTATCCCACATATCACACAGACAGTAGTAAAGGGAGAATTAAAAATATGAGTAAGAATCATTCTGATACTAAATCATTCATACTCTAGTAGATACAGTAAGTCTGCTGCTCCAATATTGTAAACTTTCATTATGTGTGCACATGTGTGTGTGTAAAAAAAAGTGTTCAGCTAAGGAATTAAGGGAGAGAGTAGCTGGTTAGATAGTAAATACTGGGTTGTTAATATGTGCAATATATGATCCATATAAGGGAAGATAAGGTGAAATATGTTGAGGACTGCATAGAATCCAAAGGGGTCCATGGATACAATAGTCCAAAGGAAAGGTGATGTGGCCACCTTGTAATCTTAGGACATGTTTAACAAAGCACCTTCTGATCACCATGCCTTGGATGGAATGGGCAAGGATGGAACTGCAAGATGGCTGTTTTTCCTAGCCTAGTCCTAACCAAAGTCCACTTTGAAAAATAAGGATTAAATTAATTTCAGTCATCATAATCTCCTATACAACTGCACTGGTTCTTCTGATTTTTTCAAGCTAATAATATACTATTAGGACATGTAAAGGTCACAAAGAAATAAGCAAGTCTTTTTTAATGTTTCATAATATAAATGCTCCTCTTGCACATATTCACTAAATATACTTATTTGAAATTTAGCATGCTCAGTTCCCTCAGAAATGGCAAGCAATCCTACAAATTTCATCCAATTTGGCAACTAAGTTAAAATATTAAATTAGAATAAGCCACCACAATTTTTTTTCCTGAAATCTGGCAGGTTTGTGTTTGCACCGCCACTGCAAGTGGCAACCAGAGCATCCCCCCTTTCCTGGCTGCCATTTTGCATCCTTCACAATACGCCATTCCTTGCATTGTGGTGCTGAGGTGCGGGGCGGGGGGGGGAGGGGTAGAAAATGAAGAAAAATCCAAACAGTAGACATTTATTTCCAGGAGGATAAGGAAAAAAATGCCTTCTGAGAAATTTTGCCTCAGTTCCAGATGCACTCTGCATTTCAATTTCTTCCCCTGGTTCTTTTAAATGTCAAATTTCCTAGCAGTAATTGTGGTTACGTTTTGTTTTTAGTGCAGAGGCTTCTAACACTGCTACTTTCCTGAAAGTCTCATAGCAAATATGAAAAGGGAATGTTGTATTCAGACCAAGGGAAGAGGTAAACAGTGCACTGTGCCAAAATCTGTCCCCCAATTTCCTGAAAAGTTTCTTTCTCTAAGAAAGATGCTGCTATTTTTCTGCCTCATTTAATAATGTGATTTATATTTTTATTTCTTTTAGTGTACTTTTGAGCTTACCTAACCATTCTGAAGTGGCCAAGGGTGCAGTGTCTGTGTTTTCTTTCTATCACGCATCTCTACATTGCTCTAAGCTTCCCAGGCTAGCTGCACCTCCTGACCTGAAAAAAGCCTATGGGATAAATTTCCTCATGATCTTGCCCCCTGTGCTTTCACTGAAATGCAAGAAGCTGTGGAGCTTACAGGTTGCTGGGAAGTTGATTGCACAATGAAAGGAAGGACAATCATGCACACTTGGCCACCTCATAAGTAAAAGTCCAACCCCAACCCCTGAGGATGTTCTTCTTTAAATTGCTTTTCCAAAGTAGTTTGTTTTCTTTCATGAAATTTTTGGCACAGCAATAAAACAGAAATGAAAGTTCTAAGAGTTTAAGAAATCCTAGAATTCCCACCTTATGATTTGCAAAGCAGTGTTCTACACAGTACAAAATATTTTCTTGTTCATTAAATTATCCCAAGCCAGAAATATCTACTGCCTATTAAACTACTTACTGGACATAATGCATTTTCCCTTTATTAAAGACCAATGTTATAGAATATTTAATATTCAGTAGAAAACCTATTTGTAATAAATATCAGAAAGCAAAAAAGAACAAAAACAAAGAAATGCAAGTAGCAGCAACCAAAACAAAACAACACCATATTTCCCTTCATCTGCAGCAGACACTTTGTCTTGTTGCTATGCACATTTCTATCTCTTTTGAAAGAGGATAAATGGGAAGAGAACCTAGACTCAGACTGTGAAAAATGCAGCACTGAATGAGCATTAATCTCCCACAGAAGTCCCAAAGAGAAGGAAATTGCCCATGGACTTCTTAAATGTTTGAAGCCATTCACTGAATGGGATGTTGTATTAAGAATGATCATGTAGAAGTATGAACAGGCCTACATCAATGGAAACAGTTTTGCCTAGTGGCACATAAGAAGCAAGGTTACATTTCTGTAACAAACGCCTTGCATTTTGATTTATAAGATCATGATTTTGTCAGAAGAATTTCAACGGCTGGTTCATTAAATGCCATCCCTGGTTACTCCCAATGCAGTTAATCTACCAGCTCTCCTACAGGCTATGTTAAATTCCAATGGAATGATGTAAAATAGAATACATACACGGAGAGATACACAGACACACATATATTAGGGTTGTACAGAGTTTATGGAATCCATTCTGTGTTTCACGGATTGTCAGATGTCTTGGATGGGATTTGGACGGGGTTTGATTGAGAACTTTGTTTGCAAGTGCATATTTGCATTTATGAGTGCTTGCACTAATGCATATTTGAAAACAAACAGAAATGTGCAAATATTCCACACACACACCCTGAAAAAAAGGTTAAAAACCAGTCTGCAAACCATGGAAGTTGGAATCCATGGAAAATTGAAAAGACTGGCCTGTTGCAGAATCTATAGATCATACTCATACAAATCTAATTCAAATCCACTGCGGATTTCTCCAACATCCATTACATACGCATATATATATATATACACATATATATATGGGGGCAAAGCCAACCATTTAGATGTGTTTATCTTACTAAACTAATATTTATGATGAATGGAAGGAAAGATAATGAAAAGAAAATGAGTTGGACATCATTAAAAGTAACAATGTTTCTTTGGCGATACAAAGTACAACCTAGCCAAAAATACATAGTCTAGAGATTTTAGTGGAAAAGTTCCATACATGTCTGTTCAGAAGTAAGTTCCATTGTTTCAATAAGGCTTATTCTCAGGTAAGGGGCGGGGAATCAGCTGTAGGCAAGAGTTGAACCAGTTTTATCCCCCTCGCCCAACCCAGTCCACTGTGTGCCAGATGATGTCACTGGGCATGGCTGTGGCCACTGACATCAGGGTCATGCCCGATTCCCTTTGTCTTGCTCTTTGCACAGTGAGTGGCTCAGCAGATACTAGAGGAATGGCTAGCCTGAACCCAACGTGGCTGAACCCACAGTGTTGTGAGGTACGCAGATAGATTCCAGCAACACTGGGAATACTTGCTGCTCCTCCCAGCACCTGCACTGTCCCTGGTTTATTTATTTATTAAAACATTTTTAATAAACATTTATTTATTAAAACATGGTTAGGGGCAGCACATGCTTTGTGAGCAGACTTGGCCAGAGATGGAAGGGTCTTAGATCAGAGAGAGCAGTGAGGATTCTTCGGAGTGGAGATGCTTGAAGGAATGTAAGAAAGCTATTGATCCATATCATGAATCTTCATGGACCAGATGAAGTTGCCTTCCCATGGTGTGTAGGACTGGAGCCTTATTTATTACACTGCTTTGGTTCTCCGGCACCTACATTGGCTTATATAGGGATGACAGTCTGCAAGATATTCGCAAGGTTTACAAGAAAAAAATCATATGATGCCTTCAAGTCATTGCCTGGTTGCTTGAGTCTCCTGCTGAAATCAGTGATACTGTCTTCCTTGTGTCCATGGTGGGAACAAAGGAATTGGCTTCATGGAGCCAGATCGCTAGCTTGTCCTTTACTCCATGAGGAGTTAAGGATCTTCAAATGTCTAGAGCTAACTCAAGGAGCACATAAATTCTGGCCTAGCATATCTGCTATGTATTACTGGAAAGTACCATTTCATGCCAGTAGCACACTTGAATGCTCTCCCCACCTAATGGATTATCCTCACAAAGAAAATTAGTTATGTCTCTCTGTATAGAAAATGACTGTGCCTTTGGCATGCTAGTTTCCTACACAAAGGAAATGTTTCCCCCACAGTGGTTTATTCAAATATGGTACCCTAACTTGCATTCTGAATGAATTTGATTCAGGATAATCTTCATTCCATGTAAATTCTATTGCAATAAGTAGTATTTACTTCCATATGTTTAAAATGCTGGGTAGTAACGGTATGTTTGTTGCTATTAATTAAAATGCTGTAATTTATGAAAGCAGGCTAGGGAATGCAGAAACCCTGGTTACTTCTGAATGCTTTGCTTAACTTTCAGAACAAATCTTGGTGACTAATGCCACTTACCCTAAAAACAGCAGCAATAAAAATGGTCCATTCTACATTAGAAGTCACATCAACTTCCACTCAGTTTCTCAAATATATGTATGCGTGTGCGTGTGCGTGTGCATGTGTGTGTATGGTGAGTAATTCAGTTTCTGTTGTTTCATCAGCAACACTAGATGCCTATAATTATCCTTGTTTTTGCATTCCATTATGAAGGCTGCCTAATAAACCTGATATGATAATTGCAGTATATCATTTGGACTATGGAGTAATAGCTTTGGGGATAGCCTTCTTCATTTCTACTGCATTTTTAAACTACTGTAAGGTAGCGTTCCAGGCATAAGAAACATCTGAAGTTAAAGGAAACAACAAATGAAAAGTGGTGTGTGTGTGCAATGCATGCGCACATGCATTAAGTGACTAAGGGCACAGCCTGATCATCCCTGTGATAAGGGCCATCTTAACGCATGGGCCTGATGGGCACTTGCTCAAGGGGCCCATACTAATCTGTGTATGTTAACCCTTGGAAAATTGGAAAACTTCCAAAATTAACAGTAGTTGTAGTTGTCGTAGGGGCCCCAGTACACGGCTTTGTCCAGGGCCCATAATGCTGTTAAGACGGTCCTGCCTGTGGGAGATGCATATCAGCTTCCAGACTCAGAGGCTCACAAACATCTAGTGGCAGGACTGAGGCACAGCTGGTTTTGGTCATCCAGATAAAGTGTAAGGGCTGGGCCACTAATATGAATTGGTTTAAGCCTTCAGCCCCATCTTCCTCCTCTCCCCACATACCCAGCATCTCTCTTTTGTCCTCCCTGAGTCCCAGGTGAGTGCTCAGGAGGTAACCAGGTGGCTCTTGCCATGCTGGCTGTGAGGGGGTGGGGGCTTGGTCTTTGGTCCTAGCTCTGAGATCATAGGATCTGAGAGATGAGGCCATGCGATTGTGCCCAAGGGTGCAATCCTGTGTGTGTTCAGGCTTGCAACTACCAGCATTTCCTGATCAAACAAGATGGAAAGTAGGATCACAGTTGCAGTTTCCATTTTTCAGGGCACTCAGAGATGTCAGGGGAGCCTACACGTATTTGCAGTGATTTGATACACACTGACCTCTAAGTTAATAGTGTCATAATCTTGGAATATGTAGCCACCAACTTAACTAGATGTTCCTGTTCTGCAGCCAGATAAATTACAGTAGTAACTCCAAGGTTCAAAAGATATTGGAATCTGTGGTGCAATATGGCTACAAGTAATGTTTGGTTTGCCCAGACAGCAAGCCAATAAGTATCTGCTCCTGCTTCAGTGGCTGCTCTACACAAATCCATATAGACACAGGTATTACCAGCAGGTTAAAGGTTTTGATCACTAATGAACCTGAGGGAACATCTGTTTATCTTCCTAAATCATAAAATGCAACAGCACTTGTATGCAAATAAAAATATAACTCGTTCCTCCCCCAAATCTGCTTATCAATCTAACATATGCTGCATTTTTCAGCTGCACAAACAGGCAAAAAAGAAAAAGAAAAAGAAAACAAACAAAAACATCTAGCACATCTCTTTGTTTTTCCAGTAGCAAATCCAATTTGCATTCATCAGAGTAAGATGATAGGCTTTTAAGCTGCCTGGCTTGGCAAATAACGTTGTGGGCAGTGGGACTTCAACTATACTTCTATGCATTGCGTGTATGTGACTGTTTAAAAATAACATAGGCTAGCACAGAACTCTCCTCCTCTGCAGATGCCTTCCACTGCATTGCACACTAATGAACAGCTGTCACAGGGTTAGGGGAAGCAGTAAAATCCCAACAGTCAAGTTGAACTGATACAGTTCATTACCTACCGAATCATGTTCATACAGGTAACTTCACTCTTGCTGCTGCAGTTTCAATGGACTGTGCATGGTTACATTGTATTACAGCTCTGGACCATAAAATTTTATAAAACTACATAAAAATATTGCCAACACTGACTTTTTTCTCTGTGGAGGAATGTGCCAATATTCCTCTTTCCTTGCCTTTGATCCTTAAATACGTTAGCGTTTGATTTCTTGGAATGAGGAGGAAAATGGAGTGACACTGGATTGCACAGTTGAATATCTATTTCTGAATAACTCTGACAGATCTTGTGATTTTGTGACCTTCTCTGACCTCAACATTAATTTTCCTTATCTTTATTTTGGACATTCTCCAACAAGGCTACGGACAGATGGAGAGTATTGAAGTCTGTGACAAGCTGGTTTTGTGATACACTCAGAAAGTTTCTTTGTGGCGTCGCACTAAGCAGAAAACTAGGAAGTGATGGAAAATATGCCACCACTCTCATGTGTACTTGTGAAGTGGCGCCACTGCTTCTGGCAGAGGAAATGCTGGGTCAGATTATATATGGATGCTCGCCCCACTGTGGCTGCCGGGGCTTTCATTTGCCCAGGGAAGGGGGTCATACGCTGAGCAGGCTCAAGGTTTTTGTCTGTTTCAGGGGCATTTAAATATGTTGAACCGCTTTACTCATTACATCTACAAAGCAGGTGCTAGTCCTTTAGAAGATGCTAATAAGACAATTTTCCTTCACATTCCTCACTGGCTCACAACTTTCCATGTCCTGATCCCCCACTGAAACAGGGGAAATTTTTGTTATTGCATGTTGGTAGCTTTAACAGTTGTCTTATTTCTCGTATTGGTTTAGGTCCACTGTTTGTTGTATTGACACTGCCTGGCAGGTTTAATCATGTTGCTTTTTGCACTGGTTTCAATATTTGTGTCATGTTGGTTTTACCACTGTGCTTTTAGATCTTTGCATTGTGTTGTTTTACATTTTTAATTGCACGATTCCTAGACAGCTTGTTTTACAGGCATCTGTTTAAGCAGGTGTAGCAGCTTTGTATTTGTCCTTAAAAACAAAATCTCTAAATACCAATTTGACTGCTTTTGTTTTTATTTTTTGTGCAGTGTGGGTATGTATGTTTATCCATGGCAATATTACTTTAGTACATCATTGCTGGTTGCTGCAAGGCATGCACATTCATTTGTATTACTGCCAAAGGGGCAGAACAATGTTGTTCTTTACTGTCATCATTCTGGGGTTGATTGCAAAAGCCTGGGTACACATCCAAGCTTTTAGAAACAAAATGGTTGAGTGGTCAACAACAGATTTATTAGAAAAATGTTTCACTTATCACTTGGAGCTGCCAGAGGCCTATCATAACCTAGACAATCTCTCTAGTGCCGCCAACGAATCAGATAGAGGAAGGTTTAAATATTGTCCTGTGTGATCCCAGACACTGCAGCTAAATTGTTCTCCTGGATCATACAACGTGCAAAACTTCTACTGCTGAATTAGCAGTGGAAAGAAATGATTTATTTCCATTCTAAAACATTCAATCTCCCAGTCAGGGGTGGGGGTGGGGAATCAGATTTGTGGCATCAAAGGCCTACTGGCATTGTATAAATATATTTATGCATGGTTGTAATTATATTTATAGTAAACCGGAGGGATTCTGGTTCTGCAAATAAATCTTGTGATTTTCTATGCTGTGCTAAATAAACATCCTGTCGGAGAAATAAATCATTTGTTCCCACTATAGAATCCTTCTTCATCCCCACTCCCCCATCAGGGAAGAAAACACATTATTGGAACCAAAGGTTACAGAGCTGGTTTCGGTCATCCATATTATAGTCTGGTTGTGGATATTCCTATTCAATATACTTTATGTCAATGTCATTTGCAACAACCATCATACAAAAAGAAAACAATGGCAAAATAGATATTTCTCATACATATATATTTTTATATTAGGCATGATTTAGCATTAGGCTAGTCATAATCTTCCAGATGTTTTGGCCTTCAGCTCATCTCACCTTTCATCATTTGCTGTGTTGGCTGGACTAATAGGACTTCTAGACCCAGCATCTGAGGGCCACAAATTACCCACCTTGATTTAAATGAATGTAAATTAAACACCTACTTGCTCTGATACTCACAGATCTACTGCTACAAGCCCTCCCATTTTCTATGTCTTCTATTTTGATTAATTCTATTCCACTGACACCAATGGGAAGGAACAGACCTATACTAAGTCCCGGCCTGGCATAAGTCATCAGTTTGTTTGGGAGGGGGATGTGTGAAGGCTAGAAGAAAGCATAGAACCTGTAAAACTACAGCTTCTCTAGAGCAACCCCAGCCTTATTTGATCCTTTCTCAACATTAGAGTTGCAGTGTTGGAAAGGAACCACTAAGGGGTATTTCTGTGGCAGAGAAGGAAGGAATTTAAGATCAAACCTCTCACTTCACTGTTGGAGGAAGAGATCAGATGATGTTCTCTGGAACCCTCAACTCTTGTTAACTAGCTAGTTGGAATTCTTTGCAGGGTACTTGTTTGTGGAACTAGCACCAAAAACAACAAATACTTGTCCTGGCATTCTTATTTAGAAGCTCATCTCTTTCCATCTTATTTTGGGAACGGTTCTTGAATACTATTAATATCCAGGTGAGATATGGCTAACTGGCAATTTCCTGTACCAATTTCCTACATGCCATGGCAATCTTACCAAATTTTAATTACACAATAGCAAAAAGGTTACCCACTGAAAAAGTGAGTTGTAAGAAATGAAAACCATAGACAATTCATTTTATAGCTCTTTTTGAGGATCCATGCAACATGTATATGTATATGTGTGTATTTATGTGGCTGAATGGAAGAGAGCCATATATGCAAGGCCTTTTACCACTCGAAGATACCAATTTATTATTGTGATGTCATGGCCTGCCCACTTCAGCAACAGCAACATAAAACTCCTACCCAAAAAGGCCCTACCTTCAATCAGAATCTTACAGTTGCACTGTTTTCAGGCAAGATATGCCATAAACCTGAACAGGGAACCAGGGAAATAGAAGTACTCATGCTAAAATAATCTTTAGCATCTGCTCTCCCTGTTGCACACATTATCATGTGCAGTAATATGGACATATCTCAAACAGATGGTTGGACTGGTATTTGAGGATTTCAGAAAACAAATGGGGACCATAAACCTGTATCCACTTACAAGATGATAAACTCCATTGAAATCACTGGGTAGATAGGCATAGGATTATGCTGTAAATTTAGAATTTAAATTTTGACAAACATTGCATAAATATTGGGACTTCATTTATGGATGGCACAAAACAATTCTGTTAAAAATAGGAAAGAAATGTTTTTCAGAGTGACAAAATCATCTACCTTTACTGACACATTTTCCCTCAGTCCTGGGGACACCAATTTGAATCTACAGCTTGGTGTACATTCCAACAAAAAGCAGGGGAAAAGTGGCCAGGCTGCTTGAGGTCTGTAAGTAGATCATCGTAAACGGCACCCACCAAGGGGACTGGATGCAGACTGGGGCTACAGCTCAGTGACAGTTTACTGTTTTAATGAAAGTTCTAACTTTTGGTTTGGAGGCATGGCAATTCTGGAAAGAAATAAAAATTGCAATTGCATCCAAATGACATTACTTCTTTTTCATCTTTTTCCTATTTTTATTCTTATATTTTTCAGCAAATGTTCAGTGCAAAATAAATTGGGGTAAAATAATAAGGAAAGCACATTGAAGAGGAAAAAATTATTCCCCTGAACATTTTTTTAATTCAAGATCTCTCTTGCCAATCATTGTGCTACATCACCTTCAAAGGGATATATAATCACTGTCTTGAAAGGGGAAAAAGAATTTCATACTTCCTTTGTATGTGATGATTTATTTTATGTGCTACCTGTTCATTTTTTAAAAGAGTGAAGAAAAAAGGCTTAGTTCTGCAACTATACATACCTGTTTTGAGGAAAAAATATTTCATATGTTCCCAAATGACCAAAAAAGCTCAGACTAAAAATACATTCAAGTTCAAATATGTAAATGCACCTCTGAGACAAAGCTACTGGGATTTTACTTGTGCCTAGCTTGCACCTTGCCATAAAGGCATTCTTATTTAGGATGGATTATCAAAAGCATGAGATAGATGGGATGATTGGAAAAGACCTTGAATTAGTGTACCGTTGAAAACTGCTGAGCTGTACAAAAGACAAGACAAAGGTAACTAGATGGATTGTCCAGCAAAAGCAGGCTATACCAATAACAATCCGAAGTAATTGGAAAGATTCTTTTGTAACTATGGGACAAAGTGTGAATCCTTGTTCCCTTTATTAAAGGCCTATTCTCACCTTTTTCTTTCCATTTCTGACAATTTTAAAAGACAAGTCAGTTTTATCAAGCCACTTTTTTCCTTCTTTGCATGCACACTCTCTCATAGTAAGAACTGGTATTTAATGACAGTGATAACTACTGGAATCTAACTTTGTTAAAAGCAAGTGTTCCCACCAGGTGACCATGAAGTCAAAAACATTTCACCTTATAAAATCTGACAGTTTGAGAAACAGCCTGAATATGACAATGTTCCACAGAGTTCACTCCAATTCAGCTTGGTTTTGGAGTCAAGCTGAGATAACAAAAGTAAGATTACCTCTTGATCAAAAGTAGTGTGACCTCCAATAATGCTTATCATAAAGGTGATGGAATTGCTACTATAGCTACATCTTTTTGGTAGAGGCAATCAAAGTTATGTAAAACCACTTAAGATATTCCAATCTTGGGCTACAGTGGTATGGAGGGCCACCCCACACCTACGTATATTTACTATCATCCAATGATTTTTTCTGAGTCTCCATATGGGAGTTGGCAGGTAAAAGCACTTCCATTTGCTCTTGTTCCTTTTGACCACTCTAAGTTTAAGCAAACCCTGGGTATGTGTGAACTGGGCAAGGGATCCACTCACTGCACCCACTTCAGTTTATCAGGGAATGTTTGCACAGCATTTATGCAAAATGAATTTAGCACTGTTGGAGCTAGTGCTGATGTGTGCAGTGCCATTTCCAGGAGAAGTAGGAAGAGTTGGAAAGCTGATGCATTCAGAGAAATGGTCCTTTAAGTTTGCTTGCTTGCTTTTTTCCTTCCTTCCTTCCTTTCCATTCCTCTCCATGGTCCTGATTTTTACAGGAGCAATTTCCATTGAAAGCAATGTGATTTCTTTTTAGACATACACACACACTTGAACACACACACCCACGGGGGGGGGGGGCATGTTTTCAGCTAGTTGTTCTTTATCCATAACTTGAAGCCATGTAGATCCACATTTCTGCATGTGCACATTAGCAAATGCTGTTTTTAAAAAGCCCAATAGGCTGCTTCCCAGCAACCCAGCAACCCACTGAAGCAACTGATTCTTTCCACAGAACAGTCCCTGAAGTTTAGCTCACAGTGAAATTTATACAGTGGGGGAAAATGCAACATATGTGTGCAGAAACAGTAGTTGCTTTTTATATCACAGAAAAGCACTTGGAAAATTGTCTCCATTTCTTCATTTTAATTTTATTTATTTAATGTCTATACTGTCCAACAGCCAAAGCTCTTTTAAATAGAGAGTTTCATCTGACTGGGACTAATTTTGTCATTCTGTATATATGCTTCTAAAAAGACTTGATATGTGTATCCAAACTGTGTCTTGCTGAAAGCAACCTTTAGATACATTTTTAAGAATGAAGGTGGGGAGAAAAAGTGAAAGCTTTTGCTTCGTGGACTAATAAAACCCAACACATCCTGTTGCCTGAGGCCTTTCAGAAAAAGTTGAAGATAATGCTATGCCAGAAATCTATCTTTCATAAGTTTCTTCTGTGAAACCATGCACTTCTTTGAGAGAAGTTTCCACTTTTTAGCTTCATTTACAGGGCATTTTATAATTTATTTTGGTTTTTCTTTTGATGGTGTTTTTGAGATTACCTAATCACTCTGAAGTGTCCAAGTATGCTGTATCTTTTTATTTTCTTTCTCTGCGATGTCTCTCCATTGCTCTACAGCCTCCCATACTGGCTTCCTGATCTGAAAAAGCCTTATGGGAGGAATATTCTCATGATGGCTTTAACTGAAGTGCAGGAAAACAAAGGGGCTACAGGCTGCTGGACAGATGATTATTCAGAGGAAGTCAGGTCAGACTTGACTACCTCAGAAGTAAACATAAGATTACCGCAGTAATCTTTACACAAGCAAGCAACTTCCTCTGCTAGAACTGTAGGACTCTGCCTCAAACAGAGACAGACTGTTTCCCTGTCTTTGTCATTTTGGTCAGTATTATCTATACCAGTCCTAAGAAAGTTTTTCTTTTTCTGTTAGTGGATGCATTCCCCATAGTGTATAAGATACGCATTAGAATATTTCCTGCAAGCATAAAAATGGGTGGTTTGAAAGTTTGAGAAATGAATAAATAAATAAAATAAAATTGGGCAGTGATGTTCTTCTAGAAAGGCCTTATCAACAATCTCAGCTGCTGAGCCTCAATCAATGCTGATGATTTTCATTCATTCATGTTTGAAATGATTGCAAAATGAAATTCACTTGAAAAACAAATTCTTATCTTGTACAGCACACCCATATTGCATATTAGGAAGGCATTCTGATGTCAACGGCAAAGGGGATAATTTTTCTTCTTTTTGGACATGCATGTAGTAGAGTAGATGTTCAAAAGGTCAGAGATGAATTGAATGAGGAACTGGAAAATTCTCTGGAGTTTAATCAACCTTAGCTTCCATATACACTGTGTGGGTAAATTCAGAACTGAGATTGATTCAAAAACAAAAAAACTAATGCTTTGAGTATTCTGGACACCACAGGGACTTGCTCAGAAGAAGCTGGCTACCTTTGCTAGATGCTGATGAAGTTATGAGAACAGTGTCTTGTGTTGTCAGCATGTGGCTTCCTTTTGTCTGGAAGTGATTGCTTATTCAAATTTTGTTCTTGAACAAATCTGTGGCAATAATGGATGTACATGCACTTTTAAATTACATCCCTGCATTGTGGAGAGGAAGAATGGAGGACAAACATGGATACTGAGAACTTTTCCACTTGCAAAGAGGTGTATGCTTCAAGCTTGGAAAGAAAACCTATCACTGAAGATCTTACTGTTCTTGCTACGTTTGAGCATATCTATTACAACTGTCAAAGTCATATGGCAGCTGTTTGTAATAATATGTGTATCTGAAATGGAAATGTCAATCCACTTCCTTGTGTGAGCTTTCTTTTTTCCTCTTTTCCTGTATCAAGGGATATTTAATGGTTACTCTACATGAATATCTATGATGTGAATGAATCCCCTCTTTTTCTTTCGCTTACTTTGTCTGTTGTTACTATTGCGTTGAAATAAAAAACATTGTAATAAAAAAGGGGGATTCATATAAATGGTGTGATCAACTTGAGATGTTCAAGAACTTGCTCCTCAATAACCCAGAATCATTTCCTGACAAGTTTCCTTGGTTTCCTTTGAATTCAAAACTGACATCTCATGCAGAGGTCACACATGCTTGTTTGGATCCAAAGGCTAAACTGCATTGCTGCACATATGGAGACTGAGTTTGAGAATCAGTGGATGCCTGACAAGGGCTGGTAGAGCTTTCTCTCTGGATGCACAAGGTAAAATGCACATGAAAGAGAATGTAAAAGGCAGCAGTAAGGTGCTTTAATCAAAAGCAAGGGATTCAGATCCTGAAAGTATGCATAGGAACCAGAAGAAAGCAGGTGATGTCCTAGGAAATTATCACAAGAAACAACAGGAAAGCTAATTGTAAGCCGTCCTGAGACATTGTTACAGAGGGGATAAAAATACTGTAAATAAATAAATAAAATAATTGACCCCAGGCTATTCTCAGAGCTAAGATGCACTGGCATAAGTAATGTACAAGACAGAAAGACCAACAGCTGCCCAAAATTTAGGGCAGGTATAGGGTATAAAGGTGAATGAACTGAAAGCTCCTTGCCCCTTTAGGAACAGAAATGTCCTTGACCTAGTATTAATTTGCACTGGAACAGAGAAGCAGTACTCTCAGAATAGAAAGCTTGGTGATTTGTCTGAGAGGGAGAAATGCTTTATGATGAGTCCATATTTCCCCCCAGCAAGACTTTGACCTGGGCAAGTCTTGACTTCGCCTGGAGAACTGCTGCTAATGAAGACCAGATGGACAAGACCAGGTAAGTTGGCTGGGTGGTGGCAAGGAAATCTGTCAGGCATTGCACATTTCTATAGTTACATGAACATCCCCACCCCCCACCCCCACCACTGCCACTTTATAGTCATGGAGGCTTTATGAACACCCTGTAGCTTGTGTGCTTCTACATCCATCTAGCACCAAACTGGAAATATTCCTACTTCTTCTGGAATCAAACTAGATTCTTTAGTCAAGGATTCCTAGCATGTAGTGCACATGCTCAGAAAGCCAGGACATATGAAATTCTTCTGTAACAATTGGTCCTGTCCATCTGGTCTTCATTAGCAGCAGTTCTCCAGTGTAGATCTTCTCAGACATACAAGGAGATTCCAGGGATTGAATTTGGAATCATGCATGCAAAGCATGTGCCCCAAAAGAATTAGTAATGTAACCCACCACATCTATTTTTAAAAAGCTAAAGGTATTGTGATCTGTTCACCATTTTTGTTTACATATTTAAAATAGTTATATATTGAACATGTAGGTTATGTGCATTTATGTGTGAGAGGAAGTAGGCATTAATAACTGTGGATGCAAAGCCATCAGCCTTTCATTTGTCAGTTAACAGATGAAAGAGTCTATCCAGATTCATGACTTTTTAGTAGGCATGACTCGTTGATTACATGCACTGATGATTCTCTTGATTTCAGTGAGGATTTAGAATGTCGGCTTAAGATAAACCTATCGAAAGTCTGCTATGAATTGTTTTTCCATGACCAGTTCAAGACATGTAACTCCTGAACATTCTCAGGTTGCAACACAGAAGAAAAGGGGAAATTAAGATTCTTAGTATATCTGGGATATATTTGGAATTAAATTGTAATCAAGAGTATTTTTAAGAGTGTGCTGTGATTTCTTGTTCTTCCCAAAGGCCAATATCAGCAAACCGGGTCTGATCCTCTTGTTTGCCTGTTTCCACAGTGATGAGCGTATGTCATGGCTGGGTCTGGGAAACCACTCACCATTTTTAATTTCCTGAACGCCTGGGAGTGTTTGACTTAGCAACACTTCAGTTCACGATGGGAAATTAAAATGGCAGGAAGTTTCCCAGACTGACCAGTTTGACCAAAGAAGCCAATGCCTTTATTGGTGCCTCCAAACCTGAAGCAAGCCCTGTTTATTACCCACATAGGCCAGAGGTAGGTAATATTATGCCTGCAGGCTTCAGTGTCCCCCAAGATACCTTTCTGAGTATCAACTGAAGTGCCCTAGCACTGCCACCTTTTCTTTTCTCTTTTGCTTGCAATGAGAAGATGGGAAAGATGTCTCTGTGTGTGCAAGGCAGAGAGAGAGAAAGATAATGGAAGGTGGGCATGAGGGGGCATAAGATGTGTGCATGGTGCGTTGCAGGGGATGAGTTGACTGATGAGAAGAAAAAAAGTTTGCTTTCTGTGAAATTGCATTCTATATGCCAGTATGTTCAAAGAGGGTAGTGTGTGTGTTCGGGCTCATATCTGGTCTGCCTTGTGTCTGGATATGGGTCACATTATTTTTCCTTTGTGATGTTGGGAAAATGTGGATAAATCCTGTCTGAAAAGCATTACTTCTGTGTGCTTTTGCATTGTGGGATCAAATCCTGTACTCCTTCTCAAAACTAAGCTAAGTCACTGTTTAAAATGGCATTAGAATTAAGTTTACCAGGAAGTATCTTCCCAGCCCAGGGGGCTTCATGTGCCCTGGTCATTCAGAATGTCTAGAGTCTAGATAAGTGTCTGAGCTTATCATGAATAGTTTCTCAGTAGCTTGAATTTACATGTCTAAGCAGACCTGGAGATGGATTCAAGTTACTCAACTAAAGTGTCAATACACTGTAATTAGAAATATTGTAATCTCATTGTCTCTGTATGATTGACTGACATTCCTTTATCTGTTCTGTATGTGATGACCTCAGAACCTTATTGTAATGTCTGCATTCTGTCATCAATTGCCCTGTACCTGTACGTGACTGGGAGTGTATAAAAACCCTGTAGTTGTGTTGAAGCTTGGCAGCAGAGTTTACCTCTGCCTACCCGGTAATGCATTATCGTGAGTACAGACCTGCGAGGAACCTGGGTAATACAATAAAACCAAGATGGTCTGGATGCTTGATCTTTCCCACGAACCCGAATTTTATTTCCTCTTTTCAAATTGAGATTCCGGGATTCTGACAGTGACTAGCTGTATCGCCCACGACAGCACCAGGCTTTGGTTTGGTTCGGCTCAGCTCGGCTTTCAAATTGTTGAATGTGCCCATGGGCTCATATGGCTTGCCTACTGACATGAACAGTTATTCTATCGTGCCTTCACTGGTAACATAACTTATATAGACTACCATTTATTTGCAAATGTTATCTCAAATTATAGAGAGATTAAATCCTAGTCAGTTCTCTGTGTAGTAAGGGGTGCTCCAGCCCCTCCCCTCCCCTTCAACACCTTTCTTGCCCTCTCCTTGTAAAGGGTGACTGTGGCTCAAGTGGAAAGCCTCCACAGATAGAGCAAGTTTGCATTGTCAAGCATTCACCCTCTACAAGTTGGAGTGCTCCTCTTATCATGTGTTTGAACTACTCGGATACAGAACACCAGAACAAGGTTTTAGGAAATGTAGGTGCTCATGAGAAATAATTTTATGTGGTTTGAGACACATAAAATGCAGGATGGCAATTAACACCTCCTGTTCTCCATAAATAACATTCTCTTTCCAAATGAATAACAAGTTGGGTCAAATATAAAGCAAAGAGGCCATTGAGACCATAAAGACGGCTTGCCTAAGGGTTATGTAAATCAACAGAGACGTTTGTTCCTCTCTTGGTGTCAAAGAAGCAGGTAGAAGTTCCTTCATGGCCCTACTTTGATGGTTCAGGTCTTGAAAGTAATTTCTTCAGGCAAAAAGTAAAAACAAAACAAAAAACAAGTAGCAGATGGTAGAATAACAACTCGGTTTAAATGCAAACCAAGTCATATAATGCAAGATTTCAGGTAGATCATGTCATCTTAACAACAAGCCTCTGGCACCACAGAAAGGTGATGACAATGCCTTGATGTGCTAAAAATTGTTGTTAAGACATTATCTATCCAGAATGACTAAAACAATTTGCATTGTCAATGAACATTCTCAGAAAAGCAAGGATTTTATGAGTACATGAGGGGGAAAAAAGAAAGAGATAGAAAGAAAGAAAGAAAGAAAGAAAGAAAGAAAGAAAGAAAGAAAGAAAGAACAAAGGAACTTGGAGGGTTCAGTCCTGTCACTGCTGAAGCAGATGCAGTAAGCATCCAAGCTCAAAGGCTTATATGCATCCCTGCCTAGCACAAGGCACAGCAATGGCAATTACCCCTCCACCACACCTTATGCTGGATACTTTCCCTAGCTGGCTGCTTTCACCTGTCTAGATTTAATGCCAGAAGGGGGTGGGGAGAAGTTGAGATGCCAACTGGAATTGGTGTAAGACAGCAGACTGTTGGGAACACACCTCTCCAACTTTCCATCTCTAGTAGACTTAGAAGCACATTCTGTTATTGAGCTATACATGTTTACAAATAGCATAAATCAAAGTTATGTTCCATTTGATATGTGCCCATGTGCTTCTCCCATGTGAAGGGCTGAATCTGAACTGGAACATTCCCCTCCTTCCCTCCTTTTAAGGAAGGACTTGACTCTATTTTGAGAGTGGCTCCTGCTGCTTGAGAGTTAGACAGGAGGATCAGTGGACAATACTTCACAGGTCTTGTCTCCTGTCCTGACACCTCTTTATAGGGTCTAAGAATCCTACCTCTGCCACAACTCATCCCTGTTCAGTAGTGCTGTCCTTCTGCTCCAAGGCAATCTTGTTCACCCAGTCTCTCTGAGGAAACCTATCTGGTGACCTTGACAGCTCAAAGGCCTCTGCTACTTCCTACTCTGAGCTAGCTTTCTGGGGAAACTGTAAAATGGCATGGTCTACATGGGCTTAGCCTCCTCCCCTCCCCACCACCATGGCATGCCCAGGTTTTTTCCCTCCATGGCCCAGTTGCAACATGAGGAGGGGCAGTTAGTGTGGTTCTTTTGGGTGGCAGGGAAGGACATATGGCAGAGGCTCAGCCTATGGAGTCCCAACTCTGAGATCAAAGGAGCTATGACCAAAAAATCCTAGGCCCTCCAGATATAGAATTGTGACCTAAATTCCCTTAATGACCTGTTGTCACTGCTGCTGCTGCTGTTGTTGTTTCCTTTTAATGGATACATTGACCTAAATTCATCAAGTCAAATTAGTGGGGAGTAAAGTACTTCACTTCAGCTGCAGTGTGCCCACCATTATCTGAAGTAGTAAGATTAATAGTACCATACAAACAAGCTGGATGATGAAAAGTAGCCACCAACAGAAAAAACAGGTGCTTCTCGAAACATGGGGCTTTCCAGGTTTGCACAACCATATGAATGAGTGAGTGGGTGAGTGAGTGAATGAGGCTTCAAGGAAGCAAAATGCTCCTTAACAAATGACTTACATGCATGAAGTTCTCCCTTAGAAAGAGTCAGACATTTGTTTGGAATTGTTCGACACCGTCATGGTAACAAAAGCGAAGGATTCTCAGGCCCACTGAGACCACTCTTCCACCCTTCGTTAGGGAAAATGTTGGCTCCCCCATTGGTCTTCCTCATCCAGTTTAAGTTATGGGGCAGGGGGGAGGAACTGTCCTGGAGACCTGGGAAAGGAGAGTCTGCTAACTGTACTGCTGAACCATTTGCTGTGAATCCAAATTCCTGAAGACAGAAAGAATTACAGGGGATATCAGAACAAAAATAGTCACAGGAACAAACAAACAACATATATTTTCCTAACAGCACAACTAAATAAAATCTCCCCCCACTCCACATTGACCAACTGAAGCTTTAGTTGATTCATTTATTAACTAAGCTGATTTAATTTTGCAGCCCTAACAATTAAATAGAACTGAAGCTAATTAAATATAACCCAATTAAATCATCACTACCCTTTATTGCCATTCATATTTTAAACAGGTCTTTTCTTTAGAGCTGTTCTAGCAAAGGTGAGGGCTTTAACTAAGGCTGCAATCCTATATACACTTGCCCATTCCATTGAATTGACATGTATAGGCTTCATCACTTGTAATTTTTTAAAAAGTTCACTATACTAGGAAAAGCAACACAGCAATGGCACTAATATGGCTTCCTTAATTCTCTTATATAGGTTGCATTTGACAAGGTCATGTGACAAATCCTCCTCCACTACCTGGCCAGGTATGCAGTCATACAGGCAGTGGTTAATGTTACTTTAGCATCCTTCAAGGTATGTTGATGGTATGGCTTGAAACCACAATATAAAACAGCTTTACAAAAGATGCCAGCTGTTGGGTCTCCAATGTCATATCCATAAGAATAGGGATGTTTTAGATGTTGCAGAAAGGGGGAGACATTCAGTGGAACTTATTGCTGACGTACCGTGGTAATATGCTCCCGGTCTTTCTTTGTCTGACCTGACTCTTTGAATCATTGATGAACAGAAACAGGCCAAAAAACTGCATGCAAACCTGAGTTGAACCAAGACACTTTTCAAATGTTACATGGAACACAGAGGAAGGAAGCAGCAGCTCATATGCCCAGGTGCTCCTCCTAATAATTGCCAGAGGTCTCATCCCTAATTAGAGGCCAAAAATACAGATAGCAATGTCAATCCATCTCAATAAACCAATTTTAGCACTTTTCATCTCTACCAGGAAAGGGAACTTGATTGCCCATTTCAGAACAAGCCACACCAGAATACCTTGGCATGATTAGCTCACAACTATATCATGCTGCTGAAAAAAAGTTATTTTCCCATAATTTCTGAAGGATTGAGCTAAGCTCAGGGGAAATACATAATTCTCAGATGGGGGGCAGATGATCATAAACCATAACATGTTGGTGCTGCATCCTGCATCCAATATGCCACTGCAAGAGGCTGATGGTCATGTATTCAGCATTACTATGAGATGTTTTGATTTTATCTGTTTCTTACTGAACAATTTATTTAAGTAGTATAAGCCATCTTGAACATTCATGTTTAGAAGGAAAGGGTGGGTAAAACAGCTCTGTAACAAAAAGCAGACTAAGGTTAACACTTGCTTCAGAGGCCCAGCTGCTTCTGCCAGGTGGTGATTCAAGAAAAGCAAGGCACCAAGGCCACAGGAGGGCTCAATAGTGCCTGGAATGCAAAAAGCCCTAGATACATAAATTACTTCCAAGGATAGGAGAATTCACACTCCCTGCAAAGGTCATAAATTTCAGGTCTACAGGGTATACAATTCTCACCTGGGTAATGTCAGGAGATGTCACCACCCTGAGTCATTTGTTTGATCTAACAGGGATAAAAGCTGTGGGACAAGACAGATCAGAGTTCCTCTCCCAGGAGAGGTTCCTTGTTGCTGCCAGAGGCTCTGCCAAAGGACACTGTGCTATTCTGCAAAGAAGGCTTCATTGGGTACTGTAAACCTGTTAGTGTCAGGAACAGCTAGCTTTGTTATTTTGGGTCCAAGGTGATCAGTTGGCCTCAGGGGTCTTGCAGGAGTGAGACTGTGTGGATCTAGTGAAAGTGAGAGTGCTGCTTTCCAGTTCCCTTCTTCCTTCCCTATTCTCTTTGGTGAGTGTAGGTTGTGTGTTATTGTGTTAATCCTTTCTTTTAATAAAAAAAAAAGTTTTCCTCAAGCCTTGGGCTCACATGTGTTGAATCCAAGGTCTGGTCATGGAATTTGGGGACCAAGGTGGCACAGGGCTGGAAGTTGTGCCCAGCAGGGAGTGAGGACTCTGGGACAGCTGATCCTTACAATCGCCATCACATTTACAATAAAACATTGGCAATCATAAATCTCTGATAAAGAGACATGAGCCTGAGTCCCACATACATGCCACCTTACCCATATCAGGCTCCTTACATGCAGTCAAGAACCCTGCATTTCCTGGGTTCCCAGTTGCATGAAAAGACTTATATGCACATACTTGTATTCATGTGGGAATCAGGCATTAGTTAAAGTAAATATGTGAACATCAGGCTGTGGGTGGTATAACAGAATATGTAAATTGATCAACTTGACCATCCTTCCCAATTGATAAGCAACTGCTAAATTTGTCAGGTGTTCAGACAGCTCCCTGAGACATTTTTGGATCTCCTACAGTATGATATTGGATGCTAAATTGTCTGCTCCTCCTCACTTTGTGCCGTCCAAATGTTATTCTGAAACAAGAATGCCCACAACCTCCCATGATAGCTTGAATAGGATTTATAACCTTGCCCATAATATATTCACAATATGAATTCTGTGGGGTTTATTCTTCCCAAAGTGTTTTATTTGGGTTGAACTGCAGAATATTGCAACTTACTTAACTCTTCCCTTCTAAAGAAACAAAAGGCAACTGCTCTATAAATCTTGGTCCTCAATGGAGCACCACATTCAGTGTGCATATTTAGGGGATCATTTCCTGAAAGGCTTCACAGAGAAGAAATAGACGCTCGTCCTTGAAAAGTGAGAGCGAGTTACTATATTTTCCCCTCTCAAGTACCTCATAATATGAGCAGAGAAATGCCAAGAATAATGTAAACTGTATAGTAAAACACCATGAAATACTGTACCTAGAAATATCCCCACTTAATAGGTGTTGTGTCATTAGCAGTGGGTTTTATGGAAGTCAAGAGATGTAAATCTGCCACATAGACAAAGATTTACAGTAATATCCGCTCCGGTGGATGATTTCTATCACATTCGGCACTGCTATGCAACTTGTGTGTTTCCAAGATGCTCTTTAGGCTTGAAGGCCCCTTCATATTAATAAAAAGTTGGCATTTTGACCTTCATGTATTCTACCCTGAGCTTTCCATTGTCACCTCCATTAGTCTAAACCCAGATTTTAATTTTAAACACCGCCAAAGGAGGGAGAATATAGATTTGGCATATCAAGGTTAAAGAATTAACCTAGACCCTGCTTCATTTTATTTGGGATACATTCTAAGAATTGCATGTTCTGACCAGATGATATGTTTTCTGATCACACTTGCTAAATGAGCAATCAAATTTCAGTTTAATTCTTGCCTTTTAAAAAAATAAAACCCTAATATTTTTTTTTCCATTGCATTCAAAACTATTTCAATCTTTGGCACTGAACAACTGTTAAACATGCAATCTATTTCACTCTTTTGAGAAAGGAGTGACAGAATAAGTTATAGGAGATGAAGAATTACTCTGCCCAAGAATGGGATTGTTTCTCTTTGCATAATAAAAACATAACCAACATCACCTGAATCTGTAGCTTTTTTCTTTGACATGTTTCTTAGTGTCTTAGTTTCACATTAATTATGATTTTCCCCATTTTGCTGGCAAAATGCCTTTTTGCAAGTAACTTTCTAAGACCTTAACACTTATTGAAATCAGCTCTGTTTATTTCTTCTTAGGTACCACTGTACTCATTTGTAGAATAATAGGTCCAAATTCAAACTATGGTTGCAATCCTATGAACACTTACACAGGAATGTTCTAGAAGTAAATTGCACTAAATACATTGAGATTTACTTCTGAGTAAATATGCATAGCATGGTGCAGCTTATTTGGTTATAATTTTCACTGAATTCATTATTTCCCTAATATTGCTTTGCAACACTTCCACCACATATGAAATAATCCCCCCTTGCTCCTCCATAGTTCCAGAAACACCCAAGTCCAGTGCAGGCATCTGCACTGGCCCTAGCCATCTTCTTTTCATCTTCACATATCCAGTGCAATGATTTAAAGGAGTATTCTAAGTGTATTTAGCTGAAAATGCTTAGACCTCTCCTCCAAATGCACAAAGGTCTCCAGCAGAAGTGGGGCTAGGGTTTGCATTTGTGTCACTCCTTCCATGAATTTGCATTTGTGTCACTCCTTCCATGAATTTTCAACTAATGCCAGAATAAGTTTCCACTGTTTGCTGTTTCATCCATAAGCAGACTATAATAGCATACTCTGCTTTGGGAAACTACCTCTACTGAAGCAGTGTATGTATAACTGACCCGATAGGCATAACTGAAACTTGGTAGGATGATGCCCATGAATGGAATTCAGCAAATGAAGGATACAGTTTGTTCAAGAAGAGCAGAAGGAACAGAAAGGAAAGCGAAGTCACACTATATGTTAAAAATACATATATCTGTACAAAAGGACAAGCTTAATAGTCCCATTGAGAGCATCTAGATTAATATAGAAGGAGCAAGGAATACAAGGAACATGGTAGATGAGGCTATTACTGACCATCCAGTCAAGCAGAGGATAAGGATGAAACCGTTGAAAGGCAAATTGCCAGTCTTTCAACAGGGTATGTGCAGTAGCTTTGGATATGTTTATTTCCGCAATATCTGTTGGGAGACAACTTCTGAAAGGGGTCTAGTTTCACCTAATTAGTTTGATTAATGCAAATTCAGATTTCCAGGGTCTGATGGACTGCATCCTAGAAAAATAAAGGAAAGGGGCAAAGAGCTAACATAACCACTGTGTATTATCTATAAGAAATCATGGAGGATGGAAGAAATGCCAAATGACGTGATGTTCATCTTTCCAATGATGTAATGTCAGTTTTTAGCTGTTGAAAGTACATGGAAAATCCATTTATGTGACCATGCATTAACTTCCAGGCAATAAAAGATATAAAAGATCATGTGCATAAGTAAATATTAAAGAGCATTCCAATACAAAATGTACCTGTATTATGACCTCCTCCTAAAATAAGCCAATTATTGGACATTGGCAAAACATATGGGTAAGAAATGCATTAGCAGTATTGCACCTCCAACAACAAGCCAGGTAAAATAGAAAAATCCAATTCCCTAGTCTGTTCCTACTTAAGACCTTGGGTATCATACTTATTCATGAGTAATAAGTATTTATAAAACTAGGTCATAGATTGGTATATCTGATAAGTCTTATTTCCAATAATGAAGGAGATTCTGAAGCTATAAAAGCAACAGGGCCAAACCTAGTTTCTAACCAGAGTTAAAAGTGGCACTATTGCTGATCAGCCATAGCAGGCAGATTGTATTTAGCATGCAAAACAGAAATTGACAAACAGCCATTAACACCATTCACTAATTGATCCAAAATAAAAATCAACTTATTTGTTCACCACATGAATATTTCCTTTCCAATGTTTAAATCTATGTTTTGCTATAGAATTTATTTAATATGAGAAAAAGGATCACAATATAATCATTGTTAGTATAGGGAGGAACCTAATTTGGAGGAGAGGATTCAAAAATTAAGGTTACAAAACTAACCAAGCAGATAATCTAATCTAAGTGGTAATAGTCAGCAAAAAAAAAAAAGCTACATAATATAAAACAAGATCCAGAAAACCAAATCCACCTTCTTGAATTTGAAGTTGCATTCTTTTCAAATAAATTCATGGTAGTGAGAAACCCTGGAGGAATTTATAGAACAGAGCATTCAAGTTTTGAAAATACTTGTCGGGTATTAATAGAGAAATCGTACATATATTTTAAATGTTCATACTGGTTCACATCCATTGGCTGGGTTTGCACAATCTTCAGGAGGAAAAAGCACATTATGTTCTTTTCCCCACCTTGGCTCCAGCCAGCCATGTGCCATGCAACTTGTCGAATTACCCTCGTGTCAAATAGGTTGCTGTGTTGTCCAAAACTGATGAGGTGCACAGTGGCAGCCGCATCAAAACCCACTGCAGAACATACAGCTTGTTCTGGGGTTCTGGGGTGGCTTGGAAGCTGCCACCCACTCCACTGTGTATCTTGCCAGATGACATGGCAACTCTGCAGGGTTCTTCTTACATTTTTAACATGAGTTTTTAAAAGGTTTCCCTTTGCTGATATTTGAATACAACTTAATGCATGTAAGTGCTCCCCAAAGGTTCCTTCCATCTGAAGAAAACAGAATTGTGCTGGAAAAGTAACACCACCTCTTTTAGGAATTTCCTTCAGTAATTATATCCTCTGAGGATATACATTACAAAGTAAAGACAGGCTAGCCTGAGGGACATTGCATCGATTTGTCATGATGTAGTTCAGGCAATTGGAAAACTACACTAACATGCATCCTGTGTGCCACACTTTGTGAGCCACAATTTCACACTTTGATTCCTAGCTGTGCCTTGAAGGGCTGCTTTCATAATGAGTTTCTGCTTCTTCACGCACAAGACAAGTGGGCCTCACCATGGCTTTCCAACAGGAAAGGCGGAAAACATCAAGGAGGAGGGGGAAGGGAAGGAAATGGCTTTTGAGCTTTGATAAAACAAAAGGCATAGGACAAAGTGTTTCAAACACTTAGCTGTAGGTGAACAGAACACTGTCTTATCTCCATTTCTATGCCATGAAGGACTATTATTTCAGAGCAGTAATGCAACCATTTCTATAAAGCATAAAGTGCAGAGAACATATCAGACACTGAAGGAGGACATTTTGTGTATGATCCATGAAAGCTTCTGACTGCTGTGTAATTTCATACTGAGGGTGGGTGGAATTAATTGAAAAGTATCAGGAATTGGTCAGCCAGGCAAATTGTGATTAGGAAAGCCACTGCTTATGGATTAATGTTAGTTGAGATGGATGAATTTGTCAATTTCTTTTTAAAAGAGAACTTGTGGGCAGTGTAGCAACTAGGATCACATTCAGGGTTAATAAAACTCAACAGGACACAGGACAGAAGCCAAAATAAGGGCATTTTTGTGGCAGGGATAATGGAAGGCTAACTTTTGTCCGTATCACTATCATGTCTGATGCCTATTAGAGCATTTGAGGAAACCCTCTGGGTCAATTACTCCTGTTTCTTCTCATTTAAAGATACCTTAAGAATTTGAGCAGGGTGATCTAGGAATGAGTGAGAATTTTGTTTCTGTATTGTTTTAAATTTGCAAAGTTCTCAACATTTGGACAAAAAGAAGTTTCTTTTTAAAAAGTTGAATGTAGAGCAATCTAAAACATCAGTTACATTCCTTCAGGCCCAGGGGCTTCAAGTCTATTACTTTTGGAGGTCTGGGTCTGAATCCCTGTGTATGCAACTGAGTTAGTGCTCAGTTAGGGTAGACACCACTATCATCTGATAGGAACCCTCATCTATGACAGCTGTATGGTAGGCAGGTACATTGTAATCCTCTATGTGGAAGGAATAGTTTTCACCTTTGGATTTAGCTTGTACAAATGAGTGACAATTTGTTTCAGTTTGTTTGTTTGTTGGGCACGTCATGAGCGGAGCCAGCTGGAGCCGGGGGTTAGACTAGATGGCCTGGGAGGACCCTTCTGACTTGCTCTGTTTCTATGTTTCTATGTTCGTTTGCTTGTTTAGATTCACAAAATTGTTCATATTTTGGAAATATTTAAAAGAAAATTTAAAAGAAAATAAATGTGACAGAAAGAAAAGCTGAGAGATTTGCCCATCCAAACTCTGGAAGCAGAACTACAGTTAAAACCTGTGCTTTAATGTCTCCCCCCGCCCTCATGGGCCCATAAAGGTATCTCAAACAGGGCAGGTAGCCTGGCTTCCCCATTCTCCAGCAGAGTGTTTCTCCTATTAGGATATGTGGATTTACTACATTAGAAAGGGTGGCATGGCAAATGTACGTAGAGGAAGGCAAGCTTATTTGTTTATTTTATCAGGAATGACAGGTTGGAAGAAAGGAGAACTTGTACTTCATTCTCAGGAGCAAAAAAGAGAGCTAGCATCCTGTGCTCCCTGCTGCGCAGCTTGCTTGCTTGCTTGGCTGACCTGGATTTAGTTCTTGAGATCTATTAAAGTATTGAATCAAATATTCAGAGTATCACTAAATCATTAGTTGACTATAGAAGCCAATGCTGCATTTACTTTGTTTTCTATAATCTTACCATTCTTAATTGCCATATTGACAAAAAAGAAACAGTTGTTTACCTTGCAAAGTCTCTGGAGTGCCTGCCAAATTAATCCTTTTAAGCAGTGTTTCTTCAGCTCCAGAGATAAGTAAGGAGCATGCAAAGCAGCTAGAGGCTCCCTTAAGAGGCTGTAAACATATACGCACAAGTTAGAAATTAACCTTGATAGGTGAGAACCTGTCAAGGATTTCATCTTTCCTGTTTCATAAACTCATGAGGGTACAAGAGGGAGGGAGAAGTGGAATAATCAGTTAAAGGATCCTTTCAAGTAATGCTGATTCCTGAAGGGTGCAAACATTTCAGGAAATGCATGCCAGATGTACACCATGGTTCATTACGGGTTGTTTCACACTTCATTTTTTGAGACACAGCTATTGATAAGTGCATTAGGTGAAACCTGGCCAGCAATAATGAAGGAAGGGTTAGACCAGTTTTTGTTTAGCTGCAGGCACATGTATTTTCTTCATTTGTATTTATTTATTTATTTTTATGTCCCATCTTTCTTCCAGTTTGGAAATACAGGGCGTTGAACAACCATACAAGATCAAACAACCAGAAAATAAAGAATATGGCATTTGTATTTTAAAATGTCACAGAACAGCAACACTTATGTTCTCTAGGCTGTACCTGATGGATCCAAATGCCTGAACAAACAAAATTGTCTTCAACTTTCGCTTAAACAGTTAGACTGTGGAACCAGACTTCATGTCACCTGGTAGGGAATTCCATAGCTGGTGTGCTGCCATACAGAATTCCTTGTCTCAAGTCACCACTTTCCTGGAAGCTATAATTGGTGAACCAATAAGCATGAAATCTCCTGCCAAGCATTAAAAACAGGTCAGATGGTAATGGGGAATACACTTCCTCAAGTATTGGTCCCAAGTTGCTTAGCATCACTCAACATATATGGAATTGGATTGAAAAGGGGGTTCCATCACTGCCATTTTATGATACTTTTCCCCAAAAGCAGTGTCATAAATATACAAAGTGTTATACCATCTCTATTTCAGTGGGACATATGCAAGCCTCCTATACTGCTTGGTAGAGCAATGCTTTTCAGAGATGAGCTTATTCTAAAACACTGACATTTTTCAAGCGAAGCAATTGCTGTAAAATAACCTGAAAAAGCTATCTTTGTCTATAATCAGATGGATCTTCTGATGTGTGTTCATTTCTCTTCTGTTCTTTTGGGATATAGCTGACTTCCTGCCATACTGCTTTCATTAGGCAGTATGACTCTTGGAATTCTGCACATGTAAGCCAGTCCTTCACACATAATTAAAAAATAATTAAAATGTGCTTCCTCTGACATGTTGCCTGCTAATGAGTGTAAGTTCTGTGTGAAAACCAAATCAGAGGCATTTAATTCAAGTCTGAACTGGGTATATCTGTAGCAGAGCCTACTAATTCTATAACCATCCCACTAGTTGAACATAAGAATTCTGTGCTTTTGTTTGTTCCTGAGCACTGGACAAATAAGATATTACTTGCCTTGACCTCTTTGAAGGGTAGAAAGTGGATTTCTTTGTTAAGGTTAGTTGTAACATTTTCACTTCCATTTGCCAAGGGATCTATAGAATTAAGACTGGAGGTTTCAGGTGCAGTCATGAATCAACTGACAACTGCAGTACACTTCATTTGTACTAGCTATCATGGGGCCATGAGCTAGATCACTACAAATGCATGGGGACTTCAAAGATCAGCTATCAGGTAGGACATCTGCTCTTGCATTTCCAAGGAAAGAAACTTTGTACACTCTTGGTCTGATAACTGTTTATTTGGATTCCTTATTAGTACCGAGGTAAATGGAAATATTCATTTCCGTACAAATCTTCAACTTAAATTTAACAATATAAACATTTTGAGGATGCTGGAGAGAGATGATAGATTGTACTTCCAGAACTGAACATACATTCCCTGGAATTCAGAGGCTGCAATGACTTGGTTAAAACAAAGACATACCTGACTTATTGCTCAAGGTTTTCACCTGCTCTGTGTGTTTGTGTACATGTGTGGGGAGGGGTGGGAATGGAAATTGAGGAATAGACTTACAATCAATTGTCCAGGGGGAGAACTGCAAAAGAAAAAGGTGGAAAAGCAAAGAAAAAAGACAGCTTATCACTATTTGCAGATGAGCTGGCTCTCTATGTGAAAACAAAACAAAACAACATCAACATCAACAAAACCCCATGTGACTCATGCATATTAATATATCCCAGTGTTATAATGCACATTATCTACATATTCCCAATAGGTTTCATGATTCTTTCTCTGGGTCTTTACCAGTACTGTAAACAAAATAAGGTAGCTGATAACAAGATTACATATGCCTTTATAGCAAAGATTATCCTTGGTGTAGGTTATCAGCCTTTCTATAGCACTCATTGCCATAATTTTTAAGCTGGATTTCTAGCATGTGTGCATGGTACAAAAGCTTTGCTGCACCCAGAAGGCACTTGAAAGGCAAATGGCCTGGCAGATGAAAGCATCAGTTCTAGCAGCCTGTCCACCATCAAGCGGTTGAGGGGAAATATGCTGCACCTAGTGCCTTGTCCAGGGTCCTGAAAGAACTTACGTCTTTGCTGCCTATTATACAGCTTTCAGGCTGTCTAATGGCTATGCGTAGCCCTTAGGCTTCCTACGCCTCTCATTTGCAAAAGGCTGTTGCCTTCATGCAGGCTTACCAGAAGACTCGGAATGGTGTACTAAATGGACTCTTGGTCTGACCCAGCAAGGCTTTCCTTACGTTCCTATGTGACAAAGCACACTCTTTGCATCCTTCCTGCTTGTTGCTGTCTCGATCTCTAGTCTTGCTGAGATGCTTCCTGCTCCTTGGGTTTAGCAACTGTGCCTTATCTCTCCACTTCAATCTGCCTGATCATATTGCCTTCTTGAACTTTATTTTGGCTTCGTCTCCTGCCCATGCATCTTCCTGATCTCCCAGCTATTCTACTCAGCCTGGCTTTCTCCCAAGACAATACTGCTTGCCTTGATGCTTGACCCTCCAAGACACAGCATTGTACATTCTCTTAAGCATTCCCTTTCATTCTAGAGGCGGTCACTTTAAGCTTAAGTGAGAAAATAGAAGCTAATTCCTTCTCATAATCATCTTATAGTACAATCATCTGTAGAACCATATATTTCAGTTCATCACACATGGAATGAGATGATAATTAAAAGCTGCATTATGTCACAGACACATGGTTAATTCTGAAAATTATTAATCTTGCAAATCTGACAGAACTCATTTAAAATACTGTAATATGGAATTGTGTAGATATTCAGCAAATCATACCGTTCGATTAGCTAACCAGAAATAACCAGATTATTTGAAGACAAATGTCCCTTATGCAAAGAGGGGTTCCATATAATTTATATTCATTATAAAGCACTCCAGTAAGATCTACCTTCAAAATGTAAGACGATGCAATTTGTCTAGAATTTGATGTTCACTCCACTGTGTATGTGTGCATGTATGTTACCAATATCTTCTATGATGTCTTTAAGTTACATTGCTTTCACCCTGCAGTTTCAGAGAATTGCTTGAATTTCAAGGATTCTGTCATCCCAGAAAAAAATCTGTACAGATGAGCAGTGAGTTAGCTGTTGTAGTGCCTTGGAGTCTTACAGCACCAGGCTCTGGCACATACTAGAGAACATACTACCCAGCTTCTTACTCCAAAGACCAAAATACATGCATGTGATCTAATGTCTCACATATCTTATAATATCTTTAATTAAAGGTAACAAGGTAGCAAGTGTGTTTTATTATTTGAGTTCTAAATCACCTGGGTTATGATAATGTTGTTGTTCATCTGTTCAGTTCTGTCCAACTATGAGCAATCCTATGCGCCAAATCTTGCCACATTTTTTGATCCAGTGCTACCTCTTTCAGCTGAACTATGATCTGGCCCGCATCCTCTTTATGGAGTTTAATCACCTTGCTCTTTGGTGACCTGGTTTTCCCTTGCCACTGAGTGTTCCAAGCCTTATATATTTTTCTAATGAGCTTGACTGCATGACGTGGACAAAATAAGTGAGTCTCAGTTTTGTTATCTTGTCAACCAGGGAGGCATCTGGTTTAATATGCTGTAGCACCTGACTGTTTGTCACCCCTGCTGTCCATGGAATGCACAGGAACCTCCGTCAACCCCACAGCTCGAATGAGCCCATTTTCCTCTAACGTTTTCATTGTCCAACTTTCACAACTGTAGGATGCTGTAGGAAAAATGATCAATCGGACCAATCTGCACTTGGTTGCCAAACAGATGTTCTTGTTTTTCCACACTTGATTCATGCTCATCATTGCCATACAGCCTAGTTAAATTCATCACTTTATTTCTAAACTGCATTCACCACTGAGTGCAATCAGTGATCCCAGGAAAGTGAATTTCTCTGCACTTTCCATTTCCACATTGTCAGCTACTATTTTGCTGGCTTCATTCTATGAAGTTGTCAAGATCACATGTGTGTGTGCCAGTCCCAAGCCTGGAGAAATAGGGAGGGTTGAGGAAAGACCTGGTGATCTACCTCAGAAAAACTTGTCAAGAAAATCCTATGGAGCAGTTCTGAAACAAGTTATGATAATAAAACCATATAAAACAGTATAAAAGCACAAAAGGTCAAATTACAATAAAACATTAAAACAATAAAAACACACTCAGCTTAACAGAACTAGTCATTTCATAGAAGGCATACAACCTTGTTAAAATATGATTAAAAAGAGATTAACAATTAAAATACTGGAAAATAAAAGGACATTGCCTGGCACAAGAAAGAATATAAAGAGCGTTCCAGGGAAACATTTCTGGGGAGCTCATTCCATTGTTAGGGTGCTACTCCTGAGAAGGCCCTTCTTGTCGTTGCTGCCCTCCTTATTTCCTGAGGAGTGGGATCCCTCAGAAGGGCCTTCCATGTGGATCTGAGGTGCCGGGTAAGTTCATACAGGAAGACACTCTCCTTTAGATAGCCTGGCCTCAAGCTGTTTAGGGCTTTGAATGCTAATGTTAGCCCCTTGAATTGGACCTGGACCTCAATCGGTAGCCAGGCAAGATGATATTGGCCTGACTTTATGTGATTGTATATGCCAGTCCTCAGCAGCCTTGATACCCTATTCTGGACTAACTGAAGTTTCCAGACCAACATCAAGGGAAGCTCCATGTAAAGCCCATTGCAATAGTCCAGGTGAGAGGTTACCAGTGCATGGATAACTTTTGCCAGGTCCTGTCTGTCCAGATATGGCCACTGTGGCTGTATCAGCTTTAGCTGATAGAAGACGTTCCTGGTCACTAAATCCACCTGGAATTCCAGGAATTCAGAGACCAAGAGCATCCCCAAGCTGCAAACCCTGCCATTTAGGGGGAATGTGAGCCTATCTAGAACAGGCAAGATGCCACCTATCTGAACAGACAAACCCCACACCAACAGTAACTCCATCTTATCTGGATTAATTTTCAGTTTATTGGCCCTCATCGAACCCATTATCAAGGCCAGACCCCGATTTAGAACATCCACTGCCACACCTGCGTCTGATGAAAAAGAAAGGTAGAGCTGAGCATCATCAGCATACTGAAGACAAGTCAGCCGAGGCCTCCTGATGACCTCACCCAATGGTTTCATGTAGATATTAAAGAGCATGGGGAATAAAATAGAGCCCTGAAGAGCACCACCTTCTGGCCAGTCAAGAAGGAATCATTTGGAATCAGGACTGTGGTACATGGGAGGTTAGCCCTTTCTTCTAACAATGTAGTCCTTTACTCCCCCTTCAATGGTTACACTTCAGTATGGGAGAAAAGTTCCCAGTGATACCATCCTGTACCAGTTAGCTGCTTCAGGGGGTAATTTTCCTCAGGAGTTCTGTGAGGGGTAAAAATGTTAAGCTTCTGCAATAGCACTGTGATTCCAGTCCTGATTAGGCCAACCAATAAAAGGAAGATGCAAACATCATTAAACCTTGTGTTTATCATGGCATGTAATTTGGCCTTGAACAAATCTAGTTGCACTGTTATACCAGCTTTCCAGTACAATACATCCATCCAAATGACCATCTTTTCCCTTCATCTTCTGCAGTTCCATAACTTAAGCTTGTGTTCTTATGAGATGCTCGTGCATTATGGAAAACACTAAAATGCATTCAACTATCAGTTTATTTATTAATTGTGTAGTCGTATGGGACAATAAAGGGACTGCAGGTGGCGCAGTGGTTTAAACTGCTGTGCTGCTGGGCTGGTTGATCGAAAGCTCACCGGTTCGAATCTGCAAAACAGAGTGAGTTCCCATTGCTCTGTCCCAGCTCCTGCCAACCTTACTGTTCAAAAGCATGCAAATGCAAGTAGAGAAAAAGGTACCACTTCGGTGGGCAGGTAACAGCATTGCATGCACTTTGGTGTTTAGCCATGCTGGCCACATGACCACGGAGACTGTCTGCGGACAAACGCTGGTTCCCTCAGCTAGGAAACAGAGATGAGCACCATCCTCTAGAGTCAGGCATGACTGGATGTAACAGCAAGGGGAAACCTTTACCTTTGCCTTTATGGGACACTAAATGCATGTCAAAGGTATCAATTGACCATTTTAACTTCCAAATGAGGGGTGTTGCACCCCTTCAGCCCAAGGACCAAATACAGTTTTAGTAACACTCTTGTAATGCTATACTGGTGGTGCCTGAAAACAAGCAAAAGGGGCAAAGTCAAAAGCTAAAGCTAAAACACCCTAAGCCAAAATGACATTAGGGTGTTTTAGCTTAAAGCTCTTACAGATAATGCTAAAACTTAAGAAAGCCACTTCAGCCTTTCAGAACTGGAAAGGAATCATGCAAAAGCCAGGACACTGCCATATGATAAGCAGTTGAGGAGGGAGCAGGAACCATCTGGGGATATGGGAAAAGTGTGGTTGTCTGGGGAACTCCAGAAGGCTGAATTTGCACTTAAGGCAGCCCAGATTTTGCTTCCAGTCCCAAGTTCAACATCCTTCCCTCTTCACAGATCTCAGATTCCCAGTGTGATCCTATACATGTAATTTCTATATGCAGAAGTTCTATTAGGAAATGATAATAGTGAATTGAGCAGTCATGGTCTCAATTCTGTCTCATGTGCATCCAAATTTCAAAATTTAAGATGAATGCACACACACCCATCCATGCATGCACACACGCACACACACTTTTCAAAGCCAGCAAGTTCTTGTTAGTTCATCAAATAAATTATTCAGGGAAAGAACAAAGCTTAAATAAAGCTATGTTTGCCTTGCAAATCCAGAACAAAGAACGTAAAACAGCACCTGAGTTATTGATCCTGCTGTGTTCATGTCCCTACTGTAGTTTTATGGCATTTTCCAAAGACTTTTTTCTTATGGTTACAATCCCATTTACGATAATAAGTGGCTCATCCTGAACTCTTCTTCCCTGTCTACCTACCTCCAGCATATTTTCTTCCTACAATGCCTTATAATGGGAAACAGCAGCTACCGAATGACATATACCATTTCCATGAAAACAATATACATGCAGCTGCTTTCAGTTTTGTTATTGTTTTTTAAAATGATTTTGTGTTTCATTGCATTACTTGGTACTTCTGAACAACATTTCCAGGTATGTGTCATATCTACAACTGTGAAGTGCATTTTCCAAATATCACATTTCAACTATCCACAATGCACAGGTGCTATCCATAATGGGCCATCTCAGGGAACATGTTATATTACGTGAAGGGGTGTTTAGTCTCATATAGTAATGGACAAATCTATCCATTTCAGTTTCTCATTTTACTAATCTTAAACTCAGTTTATCTTAAACTCTGTGTTTCTGTTCTATTTTACAAACACATGAATTTTTCTGCACATTTTCTGCACATTTAGCATGCATCTTTAATTGGTAAACTCCATGCAAAATCTGGAAAAAATAAATTTTGCAGGATTATTGAGTTTCAATTGGTATATTGATTCAAAAATGTGAAATAGATCAAGTCAAATGTTCGCATAATAATACAAACTGAACTGCCTTCTTGCCCTTTCCTGCCCTATGTCAAGATATTTTACTCTGACATCGTATGTCAATGCCATTCTTTGTGTTGGTTCTCACACACAAAGTGAAGCAGGCAGCAAGTGAAGGGAGAAAAATTCCTTCTGTGATACTTAGGTTATGTAATGGCCTCCCTTGTGAGGCTCACCTGGCACCAAGGCTGCTTGTCAGGCACTTTTTCACTAAATAATTTTGAAGTGCTTTTTGATATACTCCCATACCCTAGCTACAAGACCATAGACTTGCGGGGAAGCCCTGCTACTTTGGTGGACCTTGAGATACAGCATGAACCTGAAAGATACACTGGAAGAATTGCCAAGGTTTGCCAGCAGAACAGCCAGCAGGGGGAAAAGGCATGGGTGGGATATGGGTGACACAGAGGAGAAGCAGACTTGTGCTATCTTCAAAACCCTTCCATCGATGCCCATGCTACCTTCAGTGAGACATCAGTGAGAACTAGCATGAGAAATTCCCTTTCATTGGGGGAAATTGAAAATGGGACTGCCCCACTCCCATTGCCATGACAGAGCATAAGGCACAGCATAACTCAGGGGTGCAGAACCTCATGCTCAAGGATGGAGTATTGCTCTCCATTGGTCCCAGTCTGGCTACTTCCTTTTGCCCTGGCTCATACCATTTTCCCCAATCATTGGAGAAAATGATCATTGCTTTCCTAGATTTCACACAGTCTTTTCCCTATTTGAGCAAATTGAAAGGAATTTCCCAAGGCTTAATGCTGGCACTAGGAGCTTGAAGCTAAAATATACCAGCATCTTTTTCTTTCCTCTTGGCCCTAAGCCCTTTTTCCTTTGGCTCAGCCTAACAGTGGAACATGGCCCCTAAGAGCTTTTCCAAACTTAAATTTGCCCTCAGACTGAAAGAGACTCCCCACTCCTGATATAATTGAACAAATAACCACAACTATTCACCAGGAAGACCTTAACACAGTTTTCAGGGCATTCAATATGGGGCTATATACCTTTGGCCTCATGGCTCACACAGTCAGAACTTGCAAGAGGAACACTGGTGATGAGAAACATGGAAAGGGGGCACTTGGCACAAACCATCAGCCTCCACGACCTCCATCAGAACATGAACACTTTATGAACATTGCTTTTCCTAGAACCTTCTCCTTGGGACCCCAGACACAAATACCCAACACCAAACTCCACTCAAGCAGTTGGAAATACCAACACAATTTTCTTACAGAGGCAGGAAGCACTTACTGCCAAGTATAATTGTTTTGACTATTTCCCATGCCTCTTCTTCACTATATGGGAATACTGCTTCATATTGCAACTGCATTCCTCTAGTGTTTTCTTTCCCCATCCACTCAACTCCCCACAGACACACAACAAAGGGGAACAGTCTTCATGAAGGCAAATAAAATTGGTCAATGCATTTTGTATGCTAAATATGATTTTAATGTTTGCATGTGAACTGCTCAGGGACTGCTTTATATTGCAGCAGTATATATATATATATATATATATATATATATATATATATATATAATTAAGTTACATAAAATCATTCTAATTTTAACTTGTATTCATGAATTAGAATATAAAAGGATCCATGTGGGTACAGACAGGATAAAATATTACATTTGGATATGGGGCTGCCTTTCTTTAGTGCATCAGGTAAGTTGAATGCATAAGCAAAGGTTTTAACAAACTGTATTTTTAAAAAAACGCACAGCAATAATTCTGCAGTAATTGTTGGCAAATTACTGCCAACAAATGATTGGCCCTATTTAACAGGATCCTCTATATTCTGATCACTGTCCCTCATAAAATCCTGTCCTTATTTTGTTTCGATAAATATTTCAAGAGTCCAAACAAAGAAAACTAACCAGAAGCCAACCCTCGCTTTTTAAAGAAATTCCTTCCAACGGGAGCATAAAAACAGCCGGCACAGGGCAGAAGCATCACCTATTCAAATTCCAAAATCAATTGGTAGCACTAATACAGTCCTAGTGCTGGTGCTCCCTGTATTGATCTGCTGGAAAGGTCTGTCAGAAGACCACATCTTGAGAAAGCAGGACAAGCCCTCAAGCCATAAAATTGGCATTAAACTACTGTTACATTTTCTTGTTGTGCACGTTTCCCAGCTGAATACATTGTGGAAGTCAGCATGACATCTGCGTTATTGAAGAGTCTGGTTTGATATAGCAGCATGTAGATTTTCATTCCTTCATGACTGCAATTTGTCACTGCAAAATGAGTAGCAATATAAGAGTATAAGGCTGATGGATGTTTGTTTGAATAATAGCTATCTACGGTATTTTTGAGGCAACATCACAGCCATATTTAAGAGCCATTTATTAATTTGTTGAAATCAGTTCTTCCTTAAGGATTATTATTATTATTATTATTATTATTATTATTATTATTATTATAACATTTCTATGCCGCCCCTTGCCGAAACCTCGGGGCGGCTTACAACATGATAAAATACATTGAAATACAATAGTACATAATAAATTACCATTAAATATAACAATACAAAAAATACATTGATTTACAAATACAAAATTAAAATTATCAGTATAAAATAAAAATATAGGAGGAGAAAGAGAAGGAAGAAGAAGTTGCCCAGCCCAGGATAGAAGATACAGCTGAGGAACAACCCTTGGTTGAAAACTTGGCTGAAAAGGGGGATGGGGGGGGGCGGGGGAGGAAATCTGCCTAAAAAATAAAACAAGTTATATATACCTCTCACAAATGAGGCAGAACTCAGTAGTTCTTTTGTCATTTATGAAGCTAAATCCTTAGATGTGCTCACTTCCCTTCAGGTTTCCTTGGGCCTTGGAAAAGAGAGTTGCTGTGCCATCTGCCTGTCAGAGCTTCCAAGACGTCATAATGTGGAAATGAAGGTGCTACCTCCAGGACTGTCCAAACATTTTGCCATTTTGTGGGAATCACACTGCAGTTATTGGTTGCAGTGATTCTATTAGCATGAAAAACATAAAACCATGAAAACAAAACAGTTTAATTACAAGAATCAAAAACAAAACTGTCAGAAACCCTGGATTTAAAAGATGCATTTTAAAAAGGACAGGCCAGGCTACATAAGTTATTTAAATTTCCTGGGCGAACTAAAAGGCTATTATCTTGGGGCCATAAAGACCCTAAGGATGAATCCAGGTGATTGTCTCAGGGCTGCCCAAAAGGATCTCTCTCTGGTAGCCTTCCACACATGGCTGTTGATGAGCGGATGGTCCAGGTGGGTACATATGGGAGAAAACAGACTTTATGGTAGCCTGGCTCCAAGGTGTTTCATGTAAGAACAGTTCAAAACTCTTCTTTACATTGGGGCTGGCAGACCAGAAGCTAGAGAAGTTGAAAAAGCATAAATGAAATACATCAAAGGGCTCCAGTTCTAGGACTCCTGTTGAACCTCCACCACCCCATTTTTAAAGGTGGCCCTGAGTACAAACACAATGGTCTAAAAGTGAGGTTACAGAACATTATTGCAGTTGTGCAGCTAGGGCTGGAACTTGGGGCCAATGTCCGGGTAGCACAACTCACAGAGACCCTGACTGAGCATTCAGAGAGTGGCAAGTGATGGAAAGATCAACCAACAGATCTAGCATCAGCACCTGGGCCAGCAAGGACTTGCCAGGCCCACCAAGGCTGACCATTCACACTGGAACTTTCTATGTGTGTGTGCGTGTGCGCGTGCATTTATTTTTTTATTCGCAGTAGCAGCACTGTTTACTAATATTATTATTTATTAATAAGATTATCACCATCATCATTATCAACAACAACCATCAAATACAACCAAAACAACAACATTTTATAGTTAGGAAGTGGCTGGCTAGGCATGTATGTTATTAGAGATGCCCATTTTATTGTTTTCACTTTAAAAGCACACGTAAAAATATGTTTCCTTTCTCCATCAAAATGGTGCTCCTTCCCAAGCAAATATGTAGCATCAAGGCAACAGAATCAAACTGCATTTTATTCCCACAGTCATGAGGGTGTTATGACATGTGTGAATTTAAACTGCAAATTGCACATGCCCAGCATATTTCCTCTGGGCTAGCAGGGCTAGCAGGATTTGGGAGATTTGCATGCATTGCTGTTCTTGGCTTGAACCTAACAGGAATATAGGAGCAGTGATGGTGGGGCAGGAATAGAAAAAGAAAGGAGCAAGACATAAAACCATCAAGACCAGGACTGGATTACTACATGAGTAGCAGAGCTTTTGGGAAACTCATGCCAAGTGACTTGATTTAGGCTTCCCTTTCTGGACTGGTGCTTTGGTCCTCTATTATGACTAACAAAACATCCAGGCTTACTTCCTGACAGGAGTTTGAAGATATTTCAGAGCATTGGAGCATCAGAAGCATCTATCCATAGCTTTATGAGGCAAACTGTAGTACAAAGCTACTGTCTTTTCCTCCCAAAATATATCAGGTTGCTGCTCAGGAAAGCGAAGAAATCAGTCAACATGTCCTTTGTTCAGGAGGAAATTGCATAACAAACCAATGGGCAAACAAATATTGTTCAGTCTTCTTGCAACTTGGCCAGCAAAAGCAATGAATGGTGCACCAGAAAGAAAGCTTAGAAAAGACAGAAGAAATTGAACCATTTGCCCAAAACCACTGGAGAAGTTTAATTTCTGCATACAGCCCTTTTGACTGTCCCCACTTGATTTTCAACATAGAATGTTGAAAACTGCTTTGAAAAAATATATGTGTTGATTCCAAAGCTGAAAATAGACCCTGATGTTGTTGTTCTGCCATACAATTCCATTCAATAGCAACATGACACTTGAGAACTTCTTTGACTAATTAAACCCAATGTTTTTGTTTCCTTTAATGCTGAAAAGCCTTGCACCATTATTAGTTGGTGGAGAGTTCTGAATGCCAGTTTATTTGTGGCACTGACTTTGTCCCTGCTGATAGTTATTGTGAAGGCTGAAAGGTTAACAAGAGTTGGCTGGAACCAAGCAGTTCGCCAGGTGTTATTCCCTGTGTTGGATGGAGGAAAGCCAACTGAAAATTATCACTGCAACACAAGTCACTGGCAACTCTTCATTTCAGTGCAGCAACATTATTTGTAAAGATAAAGTTCCTTCGCCCCACCAACACTCCCCTGTTGCAGGTACAATAATTTGTAATAATTGCTGAGCAACAGGAGTTGGCTCATGCACGTTTCTATAGCTTCCTGACAACCAGAAGCATAATCGTTTCTCTCAAAAACTAATGGCTCCTTGTATAGTCCAATCTTAGGCAACTACTTTAAAACGTTTTTGCTACTATCATTGCCTGTTGGAATTGCAAACACATGGTTTGGTATTTCCAGAGTAGGACTTAAAACCATGCCTGTGTATGCAAATCAAGGTGATGAAATATGAACACCTGAACCAGAATCTCAGAGGACAGATCTGCAGGTGGGTTCATTTAGAGTTGTGATGTGCTGATTTGGCACATCAGTGCCTTCCAGCCATATGACACAGGTCTCCTGGTACAGCTGGCAGAGTCTTTGGAAAGTGACACTTGCCCCAGAAATATTCTTCCAAGGATTAAATGTTTCTCAGTTTTTTATCCTTTATGATCTGTGAATCCAAACAGCAACTTGCCATGCTCCTGCCCATGCTGAAATTCTTTTCTGGATAAGAGGAAAGCTTTGCATTCTAGACCAGGCATTCTAAGACTTTTGTCAAGCATTACATTCACTTACAAAATAATTCTCAATTATCTCAGATTAGGTACATCCAGAATATAATATCTCTCTCCCTCTCTCTCTCACACACATTCTTTGGAAACCATTTACAAAATAATTTCAGTAACTACTAACTATATTTTATTTATACTTTTTGCAGAAACTGCAGTGTTTCTATTGCAAATACTTGGACTTACCAGCTAGGTCTCTATTAGTTCTACAGCAACAGAGCTATAAAATTAACTAACATTTTAAAACCAATGGCATCATACAGAATTTACAAGTACAACAATTCAGACAAATTCTCAACTGTACTTGCTCAAGAGTAAGTCATACTGAACTGCCTGGGAATTAAATGTCTGCACAACCAGACCTTCTAGCAATGCAGGGGTGGCCAGTGTTTGGACTGTGGGCTGCATGTGCCTCCCATGTCTCGGAATTTGGTGGTGGTGAGAAAGTACAAGAAGCAGTAGTTTAGCACATTCCACAGCACTGCAGGTGTCAGCTGTAGCGTGCCTGCATTGGCTTCAGGATACAAAGGCACGGATGGATGAGAGCCAGTGTGGTGTAGTGGTTCAGAGCCTGGGACTGGGACTCAGACGATCTGGGTTCAAGTCCCCGCTCGGCCATGGAGCCAACTGGGTGACTTTGGGCCAGTCACAGACTCTCAGCCCAACCTACCTCACAGGGTGGTTGTTGTGGGGATAAGATGGAGGAGAATGATGTAAGCTGTCTTGAGTCCTTTGAGGAAAAAGGCAGGATATAAATTGAAAAATAAATAAATAAATAAATAAATCTCACCTTGACCCATAAAGTGATGCTTCGAAAAGTGCATTCACAGCTACTTTCTTAAACAGAAGCCGTTTGCTTTGGCCAGAGAAGTGCTTCACCGCTGGCAGAAAGGGAGCTCCACAGTGAGCAGGATTTGCTGAATCTCCATGCTGTAGGGAATGTGGATAGGATGGAAGAGAAGTACTTTAGTGCTAAGATTGCTGTGGGAGGAAACTACAGCCGTTTGAAAGTGTAGGTGCATATGCATGAACTGAGATGGAAAGGAAGTCCAAACACTAACTCTCTGGCCACTCTAAATATAAAAATAGCTATGTTGATCTGACCAAGTATCTATTGGTATTCTGTTCACATACTGGCCAGCCAGCTGCCTGCAGAGCCAACAATTCATTACCACCATCCTCAGATTAAACCATAGAAAACAAAGCATACCACAAACACAGCCCAGCTGCATCACACAGATGTAAGCACTGAACAAATTACACATTCTGGATAACTCAATGAAGCAAGCCAAAGCCACTTCTTGCAGGGAAAGGCAACCCACACTGGTCAACCTGGCCTGAAGACAGCAAAAGTCTTTCCTGACAACAGATTACCAAAAAACAACAAAGTAAATCAGATCTAAGGAAAACAGCCCCATTAAGTATAATCATGGGGGAGTCATCCCCATTCTAATGGCAAAATGAAAAGGTTAATACTTTCAGAGAAAGCTATTTTGGCTTTATGCTTTGTGAAAGGCACAAAACTTACCAATTGCCCAGCCCATCACCTTTTACTTTGAGGCTTTCTTTCCTTTTTTAACACAGTGTATTTGGAGATCAGTACAATCTGCAAGGCCTCCCAATGGAAAAAAATGTTTTCATAAATGTCTAATTGCTGCATTTGCTTGCTAGTTGCCTTCACTTAGGAAAGTGCCATGTCTGAGCACTCAACAGTCCATGAACTCCTGCATTTTTTTCACATTGCGTGACTAGATACCCAAGGGCAGGAAGGCAACCCTCTCAGACGCATAACAAATGCACTCAGCTTGAAAGAGACATGGATGTTGTCATTGGCCTCTGGAATCGGCTTGTCAAATGCAACAGTAAGAGGAAACAAAGAGCCGCAACTGTGCGTGGGGGCGGGAGGAGACACACACATGCAAAGAGCAAATGTTACAGGAAATGTGACTGCTCTGTGTTTACTAACAATGTCAGATGAAGTTTGATTATCTTGATTTTTTTTCATCTGCATTCCAGTGATTAGGATGCAGTTTGCATCAAGTGTGGGAAATGGACCACTGGGGGTTATTCTCTCTCTCGCTCTCTTTCTCTCTCTTTCTTTTTCTGATTCACACTTAGAAATGGAAGGTCACTTACTAAATTGCTGTTAATACAAAAAGCCTGACATTTCCCAGGCCCATCAGAAATCATGTTGCTTCATCTCAAATAACAATCTTTTAGAGCTAAGTTTCAGATTCCTTTATGAGCTAAGGCAATGCTAAACCTTAGTGATAGGTTTAAAACTCATCTGATTTTTTGAACTTATTTGGTTGTTTTACAGACTTGCCTTTCTGTCCCAAAATGGCAACATTTTTCTCTTTGGTTGTCGCTCATCAAAATCATGGCTAACAATATAAGATTTAAAAACAAAATCATAATTAAAACAGGACATAAACCCAAATCATTTAAAAACATAATTACAATCATAACAGTAAAGGAAATAAATAGAACCAACCAATTAAAATCTCCTTTAGTAAAACAACAGCATGCATGCCAAAGCACTACTTAAATGAAAACATATTCAATTGCTTGCAGATGGACAGCAGAGAGGAAACTTTTTTTTTTAAACAAATACTGAGAGGAGAAATGTCTAGAGAAGGCACAACAGAGGTGAGAAATTTGGATGTCCTGACCGGACAGGAGGTATAGGCCACAATATCAGGTGAGGGGTGCACCTGTTGCCCACACCTGTTCTACCATGGTCTACCATGGCCAACTTTAACCATATTTCAACTCTCGTGTTCACTGTCAACATCATGCTTTTTTGAGGTGCTCAAAACATCTCTCATTGGAAGTTGGATGCCGTGTGAACTGGAGAGAACAAGAAACACAAGCAAATTTGGACTTTTCATTTCTTGGTGGACGTTTAGCATGTATTAGATGTGAAGATGGCCTTGCCGTTGGTAAGCCATGGTTTTTGCAATGTGCGAAGCAGAGCCCAGTTTTCAATGGAAAAAGTAAGGAGGTTGGATCCAAAGATCTCACTGCATCAGTGGACAGATTTCTCGTCATACATAGGGTCCTTGGTTTCTATTCCCTGCATCCTCTGAAAAAGGGGCCATGTTTAAAAGTCCTGTCACAAGATGAGGAGAAAATTGTCAGTCCTGGACCCCACAAGAGACTCTTCCATTCTTTTTAATAAGATCTTTGAATCTATGGTGCTGTCTATCATTTTAGGTTTTTAAAGGTTGCCAAGTGCCCTACTTTATATATGAAAGCCTTATGTTTTGGAGAGCCGAAAGAAGAAAGTTCTCTTTTGAAGGCATCCTCTATTTGCTGGGTTGTCCAGTTGAAGCTTCGTTTAGAGTTAAAGAACCACAGAGAGAGTGCAGCTAGGGGCTGAAAAGCTCCAGTGTATATGCAGAACATATCATGAACCAAACAATTAACTGTTTGATTTTGGATTTCATAGAGTGTAGAACAATTCTCTGGGAACCTGCACCAGCGTGATCCTTCCAAAAACATGTCTCCTTATTATGAATACTGTATTCCAGTTTGGATTCCTTTCTGGTTCCTGTTTGTCTTCTTCAAGCTCAGGGAGACTTATCAGCTAAGGCAGCGGGATAAAAATCCAATAATAAATAAATAAATTCTGCCATCTGTTTCTAGTATCATCATGCATACAATATGATTCACATATAAGTTATTTATAAAAACTGAAATAAGACAGGACTCTACTGGAAATGTAATTCACCATTTAATTTGTTACAAACTGGAAAGAATGAAAGAGAAAAGAATAAGCAAAGAAAAGACTAAAAAGCTTTATAAAAGTCTTAAATATAAAAGCCTTAAATAAAAGGCCTTAAATACAAGCATTTATTAGAAAACTGAGTGCAATAATCTACATAAGATGTTGGATAATAATTAATGCAACAAAAATGATTGACATATGGTACTGAAGTCTGTACAAATTATAAAAAAAGGGCAGATAAGTAAGATATACTTGTCAAAACCAGGGTAAAGATTTGGGCATATTCATTCATATGTTTGGCTATGTCCAGTAATAAACATGTGATTGCACTTTTATCCCAAAACATAATGTCCAGGATGTTCCTGTAGAGTATATTTCATTGGTTATGTATTGAAAGGCTAATATTACAAATTTAGAGAGATATCTCTGCTTCAAAATGCAACTGTTACATTGAGATAACTGCCATGGCTATTCACTTGCAGCATTTCTGTACCACTGCATAGTTAGACAAATTCCTGAGTGGTGAACAATAAAAAGATAAAATAGATAAAGGAATAAAACGATATATTAAAAATGAGATAACATTGCAACCTTGACTGGTCAGCAAGGAAGGTTTCCAGGAATAAAGACATCTTCAGCCAGGTGCCAAAAACAACTGTGTCAGAGCCTGCCTGATCTCCAAACTCGGGATGATCCTTAGCATAGGAATGGCATGCTGAAAATGGGCAACCCCTAAGAGCAACTGCTAAGGACAATTCCACATAAAAATGCACTGCAATCATCCATTCTTGAGGCTACAAGCATCTGCATTACTGTGACCAGACGATCCCTGTATTACTATGTCCAGGCTCTCCTTTGTGAGAAAGTCATGCAGAATCCCAGAATGAAGTCACAGGTCCTTCCTCTTCCATTCTGACTACAGATAAAGAAGTATTTACTAATATTATGGGGGAGTGGAAGGCAGAGTTGGTGGTTTCTAGTATCTTTTAATGTAGAATTTCTTATATAAAATTCAGTCCCAGCCTCTCATCCCCTCCTTTTCCTGGCTTTGGGCAATATCTATTCCTGCTTGTGACAGAAGAAACCATTGCATTTTCTTCCATCTCTGTGATTTAACTAAATTTCACATCAAAACATCAGCTAGGGGAAAGAAACCCTTAATACCAGCATTCATTGCAATTCACAAGCATTTCTCCAGGAAGACTTCTCATTTTCCTTTGAGTGATGGATGCCACCATGTGGTTGATCCAGGTAATGTTCACCTTGGTCAGATTAATATTTCTGCAATTAGTAAACAGCCCCTGATAGTGAGAATTCATATTTTGGAGCGGGCCAGAAATCACAGTGCTTTTGCTCCATGAGGAGCTCTTGCTGCACTGGCAATAATAGTTCCTACTCTACTTTAAAGCTACCGACAGACTTAATAATGGGCATCATGTTAGCTTCTCCCGATAATGATATTTGCCCATGCTACAAAAATAGAATCCTGAATGCCTGCACTGTATTTTTCAGCCCATTCTATATTTCTAATATGTTTCCTTAAAAAGAACCAGGCAGTATTATATCCCTGTGAGTTGGAGAAGAACTCAATCCTGTTTATAACTGCAGAGAGAGAGAGAGAGCACTTACTGCCCACATCACCAAATGAATCAACCTGATTAGCTGTCGAGTGGAGAACTGCTGAGGGTCTAACATGGAGCGGTCACCTTTACACATAACAGCACAGGAAAATTACAATTTCAAAAAACATTTAGACGCTTACACTGAAGAAGCAAATCCAGTCATTTCCTCCAAGCATTGCTTAACACAATTTCATGCCCTCCCAGCCTGGCTGAGCAGCATTATCTGCTCCTGTCTCACAATGATGAAGCAAAAGTAAGTGATTAAGGCTAGCCAGATGAGAGAGTCCTAAACATCACTGGCTTGGAGACATGAAAAGCCACAAAGAGGGGACTGTGCTGGAGTAAGGAGTGACACCTAATGTGTCCTCTGAGCAGAACAAATCTATCTCTTTGTTCCAGGACCCAAGAATATCCAACCAGATACAGAGCCTGCCCCATGCTAGACCCCATCCAGACTTCTATTTTTGTTTTTATGCACAAGCTCCCAGCAGTAATATAGCTTCTAGAGCACTCTTACACATACACATTGAAAGTATTTGTGGGGGGTTGGGGGCAGCAGACAAAGGTTGCACATGCACAGTAGCTTCACCACCACCATCATGCCAGATATGGGTATGCTGAGCAGTAGGTTGGAAGTGAGAACCAGAGCCAGTTCACCCCAAGTTCCCTTTTCTGACCTAAAACCCAATATCTAAAATTCAGGATGGGATCAATGGGAGTGATGATGTGGTGGGAGAATCAACACATGCAACTCCCCACTTCCTCTGCATTTTCTTTGAAGGCATGGAGATTAATACTTTATGCGTGCTAGTAGGTGTAGAGAGATTTTTTAAACTTCCTGATTGTGCTACATTGCTACTTCTTACCTAGCCATACAACACTGGAACCAGCTGCCTAGAGAGGTTGTGTGCTCTCCCATACGAGAGACATTTAAAAAGAAACTAGACAGCCATCTGAGAGGGATGGTATAACATGGTGTCCTGCAACAGCAGGAGCTTAGACTCAATGACCTTCATGGCCTCTTCCAACTCTAGCATTCTATAATTCTATGATTCTAAATAAATAAAGTGTTTTCTCCAATGCTAGTCCTTCTTAGGGTGGATTCATTAAAACAACTGAGATTGACTAACATTGGCTACAATCCGCTGGATACAACTCAGAGTTGTAGTGTTCCTACTAAAACATATTCAGGTCCAGGAACTGTGCATTTTGAGTTCTAATAACCTGCCTGATAACTAGAGTATGTGCAAAAGCACACTTTGTGTTTCTCATGCTACGTATATTCTGTGTTTCCTGAAGTCTAGATGATAACCTGGCAGCTTGCATAGCATCTTTAAGTTACTGTTGAGTCCACTAAAAGATGACATTTCATCAATCCTACACTATTTCTGTGGGGCCACTGACATTTGGATTTATCATTTGAACATGACAGCAAGGTGTCAACTCAGTGACACAGGAAATATGAGAATGGTTTCACTTGTCTTTTTGGAAACTGCTATTGTGTTGTGTTTTGTTTTTCAATTAAAGTTTGTGGAATAGGTCCACTGAAGGTCATTCATTCCCATTACAATCTATTCACAGAACTCCAGTGCTTACTCTGAATGCAATCCCCCAAGCACAGCAGATCAGCATCTTCCATTGATGTCCATGGGCCTAGATTCCATTAAGTTCCCATGTTAATATCTACTGGAATGAATGAGAGAGATGCTGTCTCTGTGGCAGGTGTCACCCTCTTTCTGGTTGCAGCCTACATCAATTAGATTCAAACTTCACTGACAGGGTATAAATCAAAATATGCCAAGTCTCTCATTTTCTGATTTTAGAGGAACAGCATACATGAACACTGATTAACAAGAAGGGATGTGTATCATTGTTTTCACATCCACTGCATACCGTGAGATGTGGAAATCACCTTAAGAGCTCACAGATCTGGAAACCATCAGGACTGTGCTTGAGACATGAGAGGGCTTTCATATGCCAATTTTGCTATGACTTCATTTTCAAGGCTGCATGGAATACAGAAGTGATCGAAATTCTGCTGCTTTCCCTGGTCTCGAGATGTGATCTAGATGAGGAGCTAATCTTTAGCAGATATCAAAGTAGTGCCATAATGCCAGATGGATTAGTTAATTCCTTGGGTTAACCAACCATTAGGGCAGTTTCAGAGACCTTGGAGCCAACAGAGTACTTTGCAAAAGACAATCCCAATGTTGCTAATGTCTGAAACAAAACTGTGGGTGAAGACCCAGTGCTGCTTTAAACAGAGAAGGCAATAATTAATTGCTTTAAATGTCCCTGTATTATAATACAATGTGACCTTATTTGAGATGTGAGATCACTAGCAGTGGCAAAAGCATCTTTTTAATACAGTCAGAAAGACAAGAAAAGAGAAGAAAAATTAAAAGGAGTTTGCGGGGAGACAGAGAAGAAGACTCATTAGAGAGGAAGGGAAAAAGGAAAGGAGGGAGGGAGGTATAGTCGTGTATGGTTTCTCATATTTCAGATTGAGATTAAAGGTGCGTCCTAAATCTGGGAAGTCTAAAGATTATTTCTCTGGATGGTAATAATAGTGGAAGATGAGGAAAGACTGATGTCACCTGTATTTTGTGAGATTAATGTTCAGCCTTTCGTACCAAAGATCCAATGTTTCTGGCAGCATACTTCTTTATCCAGTCTTCAAACCATTATCTTTCATTTTATTTGTTGAAATTGATCCAATGAAACAGACACTGTATACTATGCCAACAAATTTCAGCATGAATATTAATCCCAGGAATAGCACCCAATTGCACCTGTTCTTCACAGTAGTTCCTGTTGAGAAATTATTGAAACTTGTATCAGGAGCATTTAACTTGCCAGATTCCATTCTGAATATTTGTAAATAACCTGTTTATAAGAATGTTAATATTTATGTCAGGAAGGGCAAGGTATGTAAAACTACTTCATAGCCAACAAGGAAAGAAGCCATGACACTGACAAATTTGTGATGAGCAGAAGAAAAGCCATAAACTGCTATCATCATTATCATCATCATCATCATCTCTATAGCACTCACTAGTCGAAGCTCTCTAGACAGGTCACGGCAGTTCATAAACATATGTAAGAAGTAGCCATAATGATATCCATATTTCAGATGTAATTATAAGCACATTTGGGAGAATGTTCTATGGAACTTAGGCACTTGAGGGTGAGTTGTATATCCACTGAATTCATAACTAGCCTGCTTTCTGGCCTGGACCACCATTTCTTTATAACAAGGAGATTTCACCATAAGCTTAGATCATAGATGGAGTCAACATTGCTAAACCTTTTTGGAAGGTTTGCAGTGAGCTGGTGCAATTATAATATCCTTGAAATGAAACACTGCATTTATATTCCATCTTTCTTCCTTTTGCAAAAAACCCAAGACAGTTTGGAATATTCCCCACTTTTCCACCTTATCCTTTCAACTCCCACCCTGTGAGGTAAGTTAGGCTGAGAGGCTGACTATTTCGGGTTCATCCAGTGGGTTTCATGGCTGAGCATGGACTAGAACCCAGCTCTTTTGGGTCCCAGGCAAAGGTGTAGTGGAGGGGGCCTTCAGGGGCTTGGGGCACCTCCACTTATTTTGGAGTGGGCCCTTTGGGGTGGTCACTAGATCCCTGAATCCAGAATCCCTGTCTCTCTCTACCTCTGGTTCATGCTGGCAGCTGCCACTGTGTCTGAGTCCTTAATTTAATGGGTTAAGAACAGATGGGTTCAACAGTTCCCAACAGTTCCTGGGAAATACCTGTCTGGAGAGGTCAGTCCGGCATGTACATGTCTTTTCCGTGACACTTTCCCTCATGATCAGGCTCTGTATGTCATGTTTTTAGATAGTAAGCCTGTGCGCAGGAACTGCCTTTTTAATTCCACATATGCCACTCTGGCAACTTTTTGGCTGGAAAGCAGGGTATGAATGTATTTTTTAAGTATTCATTCATAAAAAATAAGATAATAAGAAATAACTTCTAGAAGCTGTCATTGTTTCACCTCAGGAAAGATACCCTTATCTTGCCTTCATTACCCAATAGAAATGACAACAAAGTGACAAAGCTTGTTTTTATTGCATAATCATATGTTGCATAATCCTGGAAAGGGTGTGGCTTGGGGTGTGGCTTTGATGGGGGCATGGCTTTGAGGTGTGGGTCCGACTATCAAGAAGGCATCCCCACACACTTCTAAATTTGCCACTGCACCATTGGTTCCAGTCCAGGACTCTTAATCACATCACACTGGCTGCAAGGCTGCAAAGCACACCATTTCTTGGAATGAAGGATGCATGAGGAATCTTCTTTTGGGGAATGCATCACATTCCCTTGGCTCAGCTCCCAGGACTCCAGCTTTCCTGTGGTGAAGGGTCTGATGTGGCACAGAGTGTGCCAAGCATTTGTGCTGGCTCCAGTCAGGAACTGAGCTCCATGTGGATGCTCCATAAACGAGTTCCCTCTTCTGAGTATGTGACTTGCAGAATGTGCTGTGGAAGAAGGTTGCCAGCTGCACCATCAGAATGCCATGAGTGTTTTCAGACTTCTTCTCAACTCAGGTCACTTCCTGAGGAACAAGCATGAGAGGAAGTTCAACAAACAGAAGAGAGCAGATTGTTGCAACCCACCCTGGAACCCATTGCTGCAACTTTCCAGCATTTTCTGCCTAAGATCTCAGCCCCCACCCCCCGCCCTGCTGTACAGTGGGAAACCTGTGCAGCAAAACATCAGCTCTGCAGGCCAAATTGGCTTGCTTCTGAGCCAAATCAGGCTCTCTGAGGTTCCTTAAATAACTGTGTCTGTGGTCCACCCGTTTTCATCTGACTGCCAGACATTCGGCAAAAGGTTGCCAAGGTTTTGCACATTCCTTCCACCACCATTATAAAAGGTTGAAATACCTCTCCTAAGGCTTAGCTCCTGATAATTAAGAGCTTCAGATTAAAATATGCTGGTGATTTTGGCTCCACCCATCCTTGCAATATCAATTCAAATCTGCTCCAAAATACCACTCCAAACCAGAACTTATCCTTTCTGTACAAGGTTGTTTCATGAAGAAAAAAGAGTTATATGTTCTATGTAACTACCTCTTCTTTACATAAATGTACAGCTGTGTTACATCAGAGGCAATCTGAAGAAGGCACATAAGTAGGCCCTGCTAGACGCACAGCAAGATCAGCTCTATCCTGGAAAATCCTAGCCAACTCTCTGCCAGGCTGCCAGCCAAATCTAACATCTGCCATATCCAACTCTCTGCCAACCAAATTCAACATGCAGCTCACCTTCCTGATATGCTGTAATCTCACCCTTTGCAGCAACAATTTCAGCCTCCTCTCCCTCCACAGAAGTATAAATATGTCATGTGGATCATGGCAAATTTCAGATTTCAGACAAATGACATCTAAACACTCTTGAGTATCCATTGCATTCCAGTGACCCAGCTACCCCAAATCAAAGGGAAGAGCCATTTTACAGCACAGAATGGCATGGCAATAATATTCCCTTTCATTTAGATGCATGTATTTGTAAGGATTCCATATAGTTTTCAAGTCATGAATTTTATTCCATAGCCCATATTTTATATTGTCTTTCATTATGTTATTGTCCGTATTGTTGTCACGGTCCATGTTGCTTCAGAAGATGATAATTTATCCCTCCGTTGCCTTTAATATGAAACAGTAGGGACATTAATCAGCTGTCTATTAGTCAGTGCTCTCCTACTGTTCAGTTGTACAGGATTTTCACTTAAAAGGAAAAATACAACTACAGTACATTAATTTTAATAATTCTGAGAATGTGTTCACACCTTACCAATGTGTTTGTTAGTATAAGCAATTATTGCCATAGTAAGGTCCAAAAGACAGCAAAATAAAGGGCTATTTTTTACAAGCAGTATCTACTTGTGTAGGTGTATGCCAACTTTTGAAGGACACAGCATTATCCAAATAGAAGAATTCTGTGTAACTTAACAGGTTAACATTACTCTCTCCCCAAAATAAGTTGAGTTAAAGAAATACTTTCTTCGAATATACAGGAGATCAGTTAAATGTTTTTGGATACTGTCTTTGCAGCGATAGTCTCTTATTGATTAAGGGTCATTGTCTTCTTGTCCAGATAACTTTGACATATCTTATAAAATATAATCAAATTTTATATGGCACATATATTGCAGAAGCAAATATATAGGGTAAGAATCAGATTTAGTTAGACTTAATCCAGTTAAATCAATGGGGATTGGATTAATCATAAGTTTATTCAAAGTGTTAATAAGACTGGATCCAAGCCATAGAGTTTGTATCATATGCCTACTCTCAGAGGTTAATCTGTACAGAGCCCTAGATTAATGCTCTGATACAGAGGATTTAGTAGATTCAATTAATCAGAAATTATGTTATAAGATTAAATTGAGAGCTTTGTATAACTAGAAAATATACAATGAAAACAATGCCAATTAATAAGGCATACTCTGAGCTATGTATGTAGCTGATGTTCCTGTCTATCAGCTTATTTGCGTGTGTTCTAATATAGAGAGAAATGAGTTGGAAATTGAGAGATGAGCTCCAATCAGTCTGGATTCATGATGCATGTGGGACAAGCTGTTTCCATGTTATCTACTACAAAGGACAATAAAAGGGAAGCAACTGATAGAACAGAGGTGGTTTGCAGCTTGGAGGTGGACTGGATCACTATCCAAGCATGAAACATAGTAGGGAAGTTCATACCAAGACAAAGCTATTGAGTCAACCATCCTTCCATTTAGTAGCATTTCCGGAAGCAATCTAAAATGAGCAGAAATTGATGTTTCTGAGTAGGGGTGGTCACCACAGGAAACTACCCATCACATTTTCCACAAAGGTTTATTTACTACCTTTAAATTCTGCCTATATTTAATTATGTATCATAATTATGTGATATATTATTCCATTTACATACTGCCACATACATGAAACATGTCACATATCCACATGCATGTCCATCTCACCTGCACACTTGAAAGATTTGCTATGTGCTTAGCAGCTGATATTTTTGTACTGTTTATGTAGATCCTGCCATACCTGGGACAGCTTTTACAACTGACATCCATGCAACTAAAATGTTGTATAGCCTAGGACCAAAAGACTGACATTTTATTGGCTGAATCACCTTCATTGCTCAGGAAGACAGGGCTAATGGTGAAGGGATACATAACCAATATTTAGGGAATCATACATATGGTTCCTTCTACATGCTTGTCCTTCTGAAGAAGTCTACTACATTTGTAGTGCAGGGAAGCATTCAAAAATATTACACACCATTATCTAGTCTTGTTAGAGTTCTGCCTTCTAAGGGATAAATACCCTTGAGAGATAAAGGATGTTGTTGCTGTTGTTACTGTAGCATAGGTGCAGGGGACCAACTCACAGCAGCTAATTGGGGCACTGGAATGCAGTAGGGGAAGTTTTAACTGCCTCCCTTGCTATAGGACCAAGCCATATTGGGCCCTGGTGGTCTGCAAAATAATGATTCATAAAACTAATGCCAACCATCAAGTGTATGGAATGGCATTCAGTGGAAGGTATTCTCCACAATGACATTAGATCAGCCACAGGTACTTTGAGCAACCTAATGTACAGTACCTTTGCCAATACAGAATATGCTGCTGATTTTAAACAAAGTAGAACTTTAGACCACCTCTGTACTGTAGAAGTGAATGTGTGTTTAATCACATGTGCCTATTTCTGTTTAGTGGTTTCAAGAGCAGAGAACTGCACACTTAATTTGATCACTGGGAATTCAAATTCAGGACCCAGTGCAGTAGGCCTAATGTGTGTGAAGGTGGGGTGTTGGCTCTGCACAAACTTTCAATTTCCTTGACAAATGACGGACATTGCCTCCAGAATTGAAACTCTGGTCCCAGTGGGGCCCTGTGTTATTATAACATAAAAATGGTTATTAAGCTGTCATAAGGTTAATAGTTTCATCTTAATAATCATGATATATGTTGCACATTTCACTTGCACTCTGAAGTCCCACAATGAGGTTTAAAGTATTTTACTATTGGCTTGCTTTTCATTTCCCAAGAAAGTGAAAAGAGAACCCTTCATGCTAATAAATAAACTGCTTATCGCAACAGCTGTTTTTTCTGCTATGCATCTTTTGCTAGGTCTGGCTGATTAACTGAACTAATGTTATAAACAAAATTACATTCTCATATTTCTCTACGAAGTTATTTAAGAAGCCACTTGGAGACCACAGAGCCTAAACTTACTTAATATTCTGTCTCACAGACAACCTTACTATTTTTGAAACAGTTCTCCTTTGAAAGATTATCCTTAAGCATTAAGAATATTTATCTTTCCTTTTCAAAGTAAACCATCACCTAAAAAGATTCTAGAAAGATTTAAGAAATTAAAAGAATTTCTTTTCAGACCTCAAAGCATACACAACATGATGGTGGTCACCATCATGCCTATGGAAGTCCAACCAACTGGCCAGCATAAAAGACTTATTATTTGTGAAACTTTGGAATGCCTGCAGCTTGATCCTATGCATGTTGACTCAGAATGATAGAATCATAGAATTGTTGAGTTGGGAGGGGCCAGGAAGGTCATTGGGTCTAACCCCCTGCTGGTACAGGACACCAATTTACACCAACCCACTCAGGTGGCTGTCCAGTTTCTTTTTGAATGTCTGTAGTGTGAGAGCCCATAACCTCTCTGGGCCACTGGTCCCACTGTCATATTGCTCTGACAGTGAGGAAGCTTTCCTGATATCTAGCCTGAATCTGGGTTGTCGCAACTTGACTTGATTATTCCATATTCTACACTTTGGTAACAGCAAGAGGAGATCTTGACCTTCCTCTTTGTGACACCCTTTGAAATAGTTATAGAAGGATATCATGTCCCCCACTCAGTCTTCTGTTCTCAAGGCTGAACATGCTCAGTTCTCTGAGTCTCTCCTCATAGGCCAGTGCTTCCAAACCTTGGATCAATTCACTTAGTGCGGTTTACTTCTAAGCAAGGAACAAGCTGTTTGGCTAGAGTGCAGGTCTGAGGCTACTTCTTACATCCTGCGTCTGGAACCTGTGCATTTTATACTCCTGGACATGACTGAACAGTAATGACAAACAATACTGAGTAATTTGCAAAATATAAAAAAAATTATGAATGGAAATAAAACATGAAAACAAAAGGCCAGATTATTCAAATCTCAGATTTCCCAGTTACCTTATTTCTTGTACAAGACATTGTATCATCACCTACAGAACTAGCCCAGAAATGTGAACCCATAAGTTATCCAACTTGATTTTTAAAAATAACTGTGTAAAAACCCAGAAACAAAATCATAATTCTGTTAACAGCTGTAAAGAATGTGCATATTATAGAAAGGACTACAAATAAAATGCAGCAATGTCACAGGCTGTTCCCAAATGATAACTGTTCAGACTGTACTCCCAAAGTTTCACCGCTGTGAGAAATGATCAGACTGCAAGTATATATTCATCTGCTGTTCACTTTCATGCCAGCTACTCAATTATCCATGTGCCTGGCAGCATCGTTGCTACTAACATAATGAATTGCAGGCTATTTTCTAATTTACAACATCAAGAATTTAGAAGGTACAGTATAGAAGAGCTGAACTACATATTTGGGAATTTTCCTTCATAGTGTTTATGGAACCTTTCATGTATTATTTTTGTTAGCCAAAGCCATCCATTGGCAACATATGTAATGGAGGGAAAGGGTTAGGTCTGACCCAATTGCAAGTTGAGCTCTTCAATTTCATTAAGTCCAATGGCTCATGGAGCTCAACAGCCTCTAGATCAAATGCAGTATCTTAAAGCATGGAAAGGAGAGATTGAATGAAAAACAGCAGAGACTGGAAACAGATCCAGTGTGCAGGCAAGAGCTCCTTTCCATCAGAGGCGGACTTTCTGCTGCTTGAGCACCCACCTAGGTTAAGAGGCCTGCTCTCCAGAGCCATCCATTATATTTTGTCACATGAGACCAAATCATCATCATCATCATCCCGACAAGCATCTCTCCTCATTCCTGACCATAGTAGTAGTAGTTGTTGTTGTTGCTCTACTGCTATATATTTCTATACCGCTTAACAGCCAAAGCTCTTTGGGAAGTTCACAAACACTAAAACCTGCAATGCAACATTACAAAACATAATGTTAGACTTTCAGCATCATATGTGGCCGCCCATTACCATCGACCCATGGAAGGTGGCGAGCACCCAGTAAAGGGTGGGAAGACCACAGGAGGAGCACTGCTGTCTTCTCACACCCCAAAATATTTAAAAGGGCCAGTCCTCAAACTCCGGAGGATCATGCATGGTCTGACATGTAGGCCGTGGAGGGGGATACTTCCCATGCACACTCTAAATGAGTGTAGAGGGTCTCTGGACAAGTGGGCTGGGGAGAACAACACATTGCTGTCCCATACAGCTGTGCCATCTCCTTGATGTCTAAAATGTAGATGGCCTATTACATTACCCCTGAAAAAAGGGATTTCTGTAGTTGAGGCATACTGAGACTGATGAGCCTGAAAGACCCTCTGCCTAATTGGCTTTCAAGGATACATATTAATATCACTGATCCTTCCAATATAGATCCGTTTCAAGTTGGATAATCAGACTCCGCAGTGTTTTTGCTATCGAATTAGATTTTCTTCAGGAAGCCTCTACTTCTTCAAAGTGAATGTATTGATTGTAAGTGTGAGAGTGATAGCCTTGGAGATGCAAGCTTTCTGATGATTTAGGGAATGGCTAGAAACACACACCATGACAAAGTACAAACTTCCTTATTCCACTTTGGCAGGCTGCCTCCATCAAGCCAGGCCTAGGAGTTAAAGTGGTAATTCAGTCATAACACCCTGTCAGTCCTTGGCCTTCCCTGCTGAGCTTACCAGCAAGTGAACCGATTTACTGAATCAGTGGCTATTGTGAAGTGGACAAAGTGGCAACCCTGTTGGCTACACAAGGATAATGAAAGTGGATTTAAATTATCCATTCCTGTATCCTTCTTCCCTCTTCCTTTTTCAGATGTGCGATTTCACACATAACAAGTGGAATAATCAGTCCACCTACTCATTTTCTGGGACAGTTTCATGCTATGCTGCCTCAAAGAATATGAGTCATCATTAAGCAACCTTTTAAAATCAGCAGAAAGTGAAAGCATAGTTCTCATAAAAACATTGTCTGCTGACAGGCGGCCTAGTTTGGTTACCATCCACAAGTGATATTGAACATTTTCTCCCAATAGTCTGTACTTGAGGAGATAAAGAACACTTTTGTAGATACAAAAGAGAGAGAAATATGAGCTGTAGATTCATCTTATTCACTAGAGACCAGGTGTGGCATTGTACTTCCTCACTCTTTTGTAAGGGAAGTCAGGCAAGAAAGCTATGGTGATTTCTTAGTATCTTAAAATTATATCAGCTTGCATGTATGGCAGGTGATTTCCTTTTGACCATAATGGTGACCCTTAAAAGCAACAGTGACAAATGAAATGCCTCTTGCAATAACAATAATTCTCTGTATCTTTATAGTGAGGTCTCACAGGATTACTCATAGAAGATAAATCAATCAACCAGATTGCTGGGACCATGGGAAAGAAGGGGCTGCATTCATGTCCTGCTTATGGGTTTCCTATGGGCAGCTGGGTGGCCACTGTGTGAACAGAATGCTTGACTAAATGGACCTTGGTCTGATCCAGCAAGGCTCATCTTATGTTCTTATGTGGCTGCTGCAATGTAACTCCGTCTATTCCATGTGTGCATTATAGACACACTGCTTGCTTTCAATGGAGTTTACTCTCAGGAGTACTTCTTTGCTTTTTTCTTTTTAGGTGTGAGAGTCTCACTGCTTTAGTGCTGGGTTAAAGATAATCTAAAGCCATTTCTGCAGCTTGGATTCATTTTCTCCCCACCAAGTCTCTCTGTGCTGGTAAGTCAGATTTGTAGTCTAGAACATGTGCCACCTCTTCTTTTTAAACCTGCAGTGGTGATCTATCTTTTCCTTTTAAAATAACAGCTAGGATATTTGTTGCTTGTGCAGTGGAGTTTTGATAAGGTCAGAACTTGTAGCCATGCTTACCTCTGAGTACACAAGTTGTGCAGGCTTCAGAGTAGGCATTTTCAACATCATGATCATCATCCTCACCATCATCTCTGAGTCTCATTTCCTGTGGGTTATTCCTGGGTTCCAAAGATTGCTTTTCTTTGTGGCTCTGAGAATATCATTGTTATCACCAGCCATATTTTGGGTGGCTATATGAAATGTCTCCCACTCTTTTGCATTCATGATCTTAAAATGATTATGATGGTCATGTCAAGAGGCTGATTTTGGACGGTGTGCAATGTCTTGCTGCTTTTGAAGTAAAATGATGTGGGCTTAAAGGAGTGTTTGTTTGGTTTTTTGTGGTTCTTTGCCTCTCATGACTTCTTGGACTCATTCCTTCTTGTGATGCATCCTGCCCCAGGCTTTTTAGATATGTAGCACCATGTCAAGTTCAAAGGTGACCCAAAAGTTACAAGATGGCTGTAATATGATTTACTTCCTTTATCGGCATCATTCCCTGGATACTACTCATGGCAGTCCTTTATGCATGCTTACCAATAGCAAGAGGCTCAAAAACACTTACCTGGTACACAGTAGAAATGAAGCATTTCTGAGAAATGAAGCATTGGCGAATGATGCAAACTAAACTTACGTCCAAATAAGTTCACTTAGGATAGCTGCCTTCATCAGACACTGATGAAGTTAACTGTATGCATAAGAGCCCTGCCAATACTCACTAAGAATAGGAACAAATTAGTATTCTATTTCTTTTGTCTCTCTCTCTCTCTCTCACATATCCCCCAGAACATAATAGATTTTACTTCTGCTGCTAAGCAAACCCCAGAATGTTCCATGCTCTTTCCCAGTTTCCCTTCCACCCAGTACATTTTCTTTTCAACAGTCTTTCAGAAACAGGGAAATGGAAAAGTCATTAGAAATAGGAAATACATCTCATGAAAAGTATAGGGCATTAGAGAAAGAGAAAGGATTAATCTGGGAGAGGCAGTGCTAGGAAAAGCATGTGCTCTTATTCTTACTATTAAATCCGAGGTGTTTGTGACAGTTCCAGCTAAAGTTGCTGGAGAATTTCTGTTCTGAAGCCTTTTCTGATAATTTCTACTGATAACTTTTGAAGCTTTTGTAGTTCTACAGCCCAAGTGCTAAGAAAAGTTTTGCTTTACTGAGAAAGAAAAAAAAAGAAAGAAATGTTCATGAATATGGACACAGGACGGAAAAAATATGAGCTTAATTGTACATACAGAAATTTAAAACCCATCTAAAGAAATGTTTTAAGACTCAAGCCTCTAAGATTTCAATGAAAAATGAAAGAATTATGGTCTTTCAGTGGAACTATCCTAAATGCATGTCACATTTTTAAAGTTATTTTTCTCACTCTTTTCTTGTAACTTTCTCATTTGTTGGACTCTGCCCATTTAAACTTTTAACCAGTGACTTTATTTCACCCATTTGCTTTTGATGCACAACATTTTTGAGTGATTATCCCAGTAAAAGGAAGTGATAGGGTTACTTCACGGAAGAGATGCCAGTAGGGTGCCATTCTCCTTCCCATGTGTGAACAGTGGCATACCATTTTATATCTTCCTTTTATATGTTGAGCATTTCAGGTAGGCAAAACTGGGGATATGGAATTGGTACAAGAGGATAAGTACAAATATGAGGACAGGAAAGCAGTAGCCTCATGTTACATGTACTGGGAACCCTAGAAATAAATATACACCAGGGTTACAAACTTGTCCACTACAAACCAGTACTGGACAATTTAAGTATCCCAAGTGTCATATTGTCAGCATGTCATCTTGACCTAATAGGATGCAGAACTGTGGCAGATTGTCCTTCATCCAAGGGATTTTCTCATCTTTACTAGAGCCAGCTTCCATGATGTTGCACACTGACCTTGGGCCAAATAACCTACTTTGAAAGGCTGTTCTGAAGATAAAGTGATGTAATTCATATGTGCCATCCTAAGCTAGGGGCTTGCAGCTTCTTTGGGTCTGTGGCCACATCTAGAGTTTTGGGAGAGTGTTGTGGCCAATCACAAAAATGTTCCTGGGGGATAAAGGGGAGACTTGTCATTCATAAAATCATAGCTGGCATGGCCAGTTACAAAACATTCATTTCCCAGAAGGCAACTGATAAGACTAAAAGAAAAGTAACTTGCCCAGGAAGCTAATCATGAGCTCCTCTGAGTACTTTTTTTGGGAGTTAAATCAAATAAATAAATCAGAGATATAAAGCAAGGGTAGTAGCCATTGTTAGTCCTACCTAGAGGAGACCAGCTGAAATTAATAGGATTTAACTACTGACATGAGTCTCATTTGTTCCGATAGGCCAATCTAGATAGGACTAACATTTGGACACTGAGCTCCAAAACACAAAACAGCTCTTTTGAACCGAAAGGCATTGTGCTGGAAGGCAGCCTTTTACTTTGCAGCATGCCAACCTCCCTAATTCTTTTAAAGGAGGGACAGGGAGTCTAAGTATTGGAGAGCCAGTATAGCATAGTGGTTAGAGTGCTGGGCTAGGACTCAGAAGATCTGAGACTTAGCCAGAAAGCTCACAGGAAAATTTTGGACCAGTCATTGACTCACAATCTAACTTAACTCACAGGGTTGTCATGAAGATGAAACAGAGAGAAGCATTGCAAAAATCACGCTGAGTCCATCACAGGAGAAAGATGGATGGATGGATGGTCTTCAGGTCCCAGTCCTGAATGAAATACCAGATAAGTTTTGAAAATATTTTTGTACATTTTTTAATCTTGTTTTCTGATGCTACCATGACCTATAGACCAGATCTCCTGCCATGTAACAGGTCCCTGACAATTACCATGTAAGAATCATGTGAATGTTAACCATAGAGAATCTTCCCACATGGAGAGAAATGCTTTTAGTAGACTAATTATCTTTCTCACCCCATCTAAAAGCTTTCCTGGCTTTTTCTTGCTTGGTTGCCAGCACAGAGATTTAAATAAAACACACACACACACACACACACACACACACACAAAACACCTTACAGAATACAGACAGATGGAAAATCCGGTTGTCTTGTTAGCCTCTGAAACACTTCAGATAATTCAGTTGGGGTTGGTGGGTGGAATGAATCACAGCAAGCAATATGGGGCTTGAAATGATCAGCATATATATAAGACAACTTGAATTAGCAGTGCTTTCCCAACTACTACTTAGTATCCAAGTTCATCAAAGAATACTTTTCTGTATATTTATTTATTTATTTATTAAAACATTTTTATGCCGCCCCATTCACCGAAGCCTCAGGGCGGCTTACAACAATAAATTAGGTCCATATAAATAACATTAGAATACATTAAAATAAAATACATTAGAATAAAATACATTAGAATAAAATAAGCCGCCCTGGCCAGATAAAATTCAATAGTATTAACATTTAAAATGCTGCTTAAATAAAAAGGTCTTCGCCTGGTGCCGAAAAGCAAATAACGACGGCACCAGGCGGACCTCTCTGGGGAGCGCATTCCATAACTTCGGCACCACCACTGAGAAAGCCCTCCTCCGTGTAACCACCCTTCGAATTTCCTTCACTGAGGGCTCCCGGAGGAGGGCCTCTCCCGCTGATCTCAAGGGGCGGCTGGGCATATATGGAAGTAAGCGCTCCTTTAGGTAACCAGGACCCAAGCCGTTTAGGGCTTTATAGGTCATCACCAACACCTTAAATTGGGCCCGGACTTCAATGGGGAGCCAGTGAAGCTGACGGAGAACTGGAGTCATGTGAACATAACGTCCAGTCCCCGTCAGCAGCCTGGCAGCTCTATTTTGAACCAATTGAAGTATCCAGACCGTCCTCAAGGGTAGCCCCACGTAGAGCGTGTTACAGAAGTCAAGTCAGGAAGTCACCAGCGCATGAGTCACTGTTGCGAGGCAGTCGTACTCCAGATAGGGGCGCAGCTGATGAATCAGCCGAAGCTGGAGGAAAGCGCTCCTTGCCGCTGCTGCTACCTGAGCTTCGAGTGAAAGCTCCGGGTCAAGGAGCACTCCCAAGCTGCGGACCTTGTCCCTAGGAGGGAGTGCAACCCTGTTCAGGACAAGATTCAATTCACCTTCTCCGAAGCCTGAACCGCCAACCAACAGGACCTCCGTCTTGTCTGGATTGAGCTTCAGTTTATAGGCCCTCATCCAGCCCATTACCTCGGCCAAGCACTGGTTCAGTACAGCCACTGCCTCACCTGGATTGGTGGAAAACGAGAGGTAGAGCTGGGTATCATCAGCGTACTGATGATACCGCAGCCCACACCTCCTGATGACCTCTCCCAGCGGTTTCATGTAGATGTTGAACAGCAAAGGGGACAAAATGGACCCCTGCGGTACTCCATGGCATAGCTGCCATGGCGCAGAGCCACAGTCCCCCAGCACCACCTTCTGGAATCGGCTGTTGAGATAGGGTCGGAACCACTGCAAAGCAGTCCCTCCGATCCCCAATCCCGCGAGCTTATCCAGAAGGATACCATGGTCGATGGTATCGAAAGCCGCTGAGAGGTCCAGGAGAACCAACAGGGACGCACTCCCCCTGTCCTCCCTGCACAGGTCATTGTACAGGGCGACCAAGGCAGATTCAGTACCGTACCCAGGTCTGAAACCGGACTGAAATGGGTCCAGATAATCAATTTCATCCAAGAGTGCTTGGAGTTGTCCCGCCACCACTCGCTCTAACACCTTGCCATTTTTTTGCCCAGAAATGGGATGTTGACCACTGGTCTATAATTAGTGGCCATCTCTGGATCCAGTGACGCCTTCTTCAGGACCGGTCGGACTACCGCCTCCTTTAAAGGGGCAGGCACTCAATCCTCCCTCAGAGAAGCGTTAACCACTTCCAAGATCCAGGTTCCAATCCCATGCTTGGAATCCTTTATTAACCAAGACGGGCAAGGGTCCAAAAGGCAAGTGGTGGGACATACTCGTCCAAGCACCTTGTCCACATCATCGGGCCGCAGTAACTGAAATTCATCCAATAATTCTGGACCAGACGGTAGCATTGGTGTCTCCCTTAAAACCTCTGAATCAATAGTGGAATCCAGCTCGTGACGAATCTGAGCGATTTTCTCCCTGAAATGCCTGGCAAAGTCGTCACAGTGGGCCTTTGAGGGTGGAATCAGATCTTTCGGACCTGGACGAACCAGGCCTTGCACCACTCGAAAGAGCTCTGCCGGACGGCATTGTGAGGAGGCAATGGAAGCGGGGGAAAAAAAAAGTATAGACACTTTTAAGTAGCACAGAGGCATTCTTTGGCCAGCTGTATGTTATACCCATAAAAATGAGCTCCAAGTGGAAGAGATTCCCTCCACAGAGGCACTCACAGGATGCCTTTTGCTTCTGCTTTGCAGATTCCTTCTGTACATCCTGGTACCACCATGGGCTCATTACTCTCCTTCACAACAGACAGCTGGTGCCAGTTAAATGAAACACTCCACTTGTTTGTGTTGTCAGTGCTTTAAAAGAAAAGAGATTTTTCCATAAGCAAAAATGTTTAATTAGACTCCACAACTGGATATCCTCCCCCTCCACAGACAAAAATACTGTTTCCCTATATAATAGGGACAAAGAAAAACAAATCTTTAAGTTGCCAGAACAGTGATAATCAACATGCCAAATCAGAGACTTTGAAGAAGAAATGAGATGTTTGTAAGAATTTCCTTCATTAAAATTATTACATTGCATTTATATCCCTCTTTCCTTCCTCTTTCAAGGAATCCAGGGAGGTTTCAAGAGTCTCTTCCTTTCCATTTTGTCCTCACAACAGCAAGCATGAGAGGTAGGTTTGGCTGAGGGGCAGTGGCTGGCCCAAAGTTACCAGTGGGCTTCATGCCTGAGTGGGCACTGGAACCAAATCAAACCACTACCCTACACCAGCATCATTCAGCATGAAGAACTGGTATAACAAAATGGCTGAAAGTCTGAGCTGCAAATCAGGAACTCCCTGCCTCGTATCCAGCTTCAAGGTAGCCTTTTAATGGCATCTCCAATAAGCCTTACCACCTGTCTGCAATATGAACAGTAGTAATATTGATATACCTTACAGCAAGAATAGGCAATGTGTGGCCATCCAGATGTTACTGTTGTGATGAAAATCCCATAATCCTTCCTCATTAACTTCACTGATTAGGACTAATAGGAGTTGCTGTCCAAAGCATCTGGACCTGTTCAGTCTTCTTTTATAGAGTTGTTGCAACTATAAATGGACCAGGCATGGAAATGCTTTGAACCCAATACAAGTGCTGGATAAATTTTAACTATAGGTGTTATTACTGGTATAGAGGAGCCAGCCATAGGATGTGAGTAATAAAGAGAAAAGAAGGCAGATTCAGATTCCAATCCCAGCAACAGGAGGAGGCGGGATGAGGACCCAATAGTGGAATTTAGTTTCAGAGAAAATCTTGAGGGTTGCATTCCAGTGGTGTGAAAGGCTAAAAAAAATACCAGCACAGCCTAGCTTAGCCAGTAACTAAGACACTGGAGAGACATTTTAGCCTTTTAGAATCGAGGGGGGAAATGGTATGAATGTTGGGAAACCACCATGTGATGGTAGGGGAGAAAGAACTGTGAGGCCAGATTAGTGGGTATGGACATCTTGTGAAGCCTGGAGGATCGGATTTGGTCCTTGGGCTTCAGGTTCCACAGCCCTGCTTTATGGAAAAGCACAGACCATTTGGTCCTCTGTAAGGGCAATGATCTGAACAAGCCAAACCCAGCTCATATGTGTTTTGCCTCTTAGGGGTGTCACTTGGTGCTTATTCAACAAAGAACATTGTAATTCTGTTTATTTTTAAAACAAATAGATTAGGGTTGAATCTTCCTCTTAAGCCAATTCTCAGCAGTGGTGGTTTAAAATAGTACTATGTTTTACTAAACAGAACATCACTACCTAAGCATGTTCCTGCCCTCAAAATGTCTGTTGGCACCCAGCTCCTCAAAGATTCACTAACTTCTACAGCTGGAGTTAAATTCAATACTGTTACATCCCAGACACAGCTGCATCCCTGAATGGACCTATCCCATAATGCACAAATGAAGAGCTTTAAGCATGAGATCCAAGTCTTCTTTTTTGTCTTTTCCCAGGTGTTCATGTCTTCTCCCTCTGACCCCTCCCCCTTTTCCCCTAACCATCAATAGTCAGTGTTTTTCCAGCTTCTGGGCAGCTCTCCCCCTGTTTTTAATGGCTAGAGTGCACCTCATAAGGCTCATTTACCAACAAAAAGACTTTTCAGCTAAAATGTGCTGATATTCTAGGTACGTTGGCCTCCTCCATTCAGTTCTGCCCACCACAGAATGTTACTGCTCCAAAATCGAATTCAGACCTTGGGCAGAAACAGTTTCAATACTCTATCCTAATAGGAGGGTTCCATCTGGAATACTTCCTCAACTTCATGATCCTATGCACCAGGAAGATTAAGAATTGTGTGCTGGTTCCAAGCCTTGGTTTGTTGGACATTTCACCAGTTATAGATTGAATTACACTACTGAATCATTTGACTGAAAAATTATCTAAATGGATGAGGGGACAAAGGCAACAACAGCATCTGACTCCTATGCAATTTGACATAAATTTATAGATTTTATTAACAAACATGGATCACAGATAAAACCACCAGCATGTAATGAAAAGATAGGAAAAGATACATGTTAATATTTGGAACTAAATATTAGTCCCTTGATAAAGTTCTTGGCTAAATATAAGATGGTTGATATTTTGAACCTATTATGATTGCTGTTAAATGTAGTGAAAAAAAGAATGTGTTTTTCTAACTGAAAAGTTGTAGTATATGCTATATCTTAATTGTGCTGAAAACATGCTATTTAAAACTCAATAAAAATAGTTAAACATAGCATGTGATTTAAAAAATACCCTGGCTAATAATGGGAAACCAGTTGATTAAGGTAGGCGGGTAGAGATCTAGGCTTCTTTCTTTTTTAAATTCGAACTCCTTTAGGGGAAGTGGCCTGTTCAGGTTTCTTAGTGATGGGCAGCCATATCTGACCTGCTGTGCTCCAGATGTTTTTACTTGAATTTTCATCAGTCCCTGTCAACATGGCTTGGCAAGCTGTCAGAAATGCTGGAAGTTGTAAACCAAACCATCTAGAGAGCAGCCAAGTTGGGGGAACCCCACGTGGGGAATGGAGTCTGATGGATTTGTTGCAGTTCAAGCATGAATAAGGCATATCCTTGTTGCATAGATCTTATTCATTCAATCAAATAACTGAAACAGGGGTAAAATCTGCACTACCAAATGGGCAACTAACATACCCAGCATCTGGCAAGCCTACCCTACTTTTGTCTAGTTCAGGTCATAGATTTCTTAGAGAGGCCATTCCTTTACAAAAAAATAACTGTTCTTTTACAGCAAAAAGTCCTATGAAGAATAAGAAAGTAATAAGCCTTGTACAATGTGCAAAATACCATATCTTTATGGACCAGTTCAAATAGTATCTTACATGAACTGGGGCAACTGGGAGGGGAAAAAGCCATATTGATGATATGGTATCTTTTTCTGAACAGGGGCTACACACTTAGTTGAGATAAGCTCTGAGAAGAGGAGTATGAAAAATGACTCTAAATGAATTTGTATAAATGGCCAATCTCACAGTGAAGCATGCTGTGGCAGGGTTATGCTCTTCAAGTCATGTCTTCCCCTTCCATCAAGTACTGCTATCCTGAGCTCTCTGTCATATCTGAAGGGAAAAGTGGCAATGAAAAAGAAGAAGATTGGAACAATTTGTGCATCTGCTATCACACTGAACACAAAAGAGAATCTTCTAAGTGACAAAAAGCAAAGAGAATGTAATGGAATTACTCTGCCTTGAGAGCCAACCATGTCAATAATTTTTTAGCTTTTCCACTATTTAGTTGAAGAGTAAAAAAATAAAAAGTGTGCTTTTACAGAGGGCTGGAATACTTAACAAATTCCTGAATGACATTTTTAGACTCTCTTACAGTCCAATTTTGTCACTGCATTTGCTAAAAAAAGGAAGGAAGGAAGGAAGGAAGGAAGGAAGGAAGGAAGGAAGGAAGACAGAAGTTGGTATGTGTACATGGTGGGAGCTACATTTTAATGAAGACATTGACTGGCAAAAGTTAGTTAACCCCAATTAACAGACAAACTATGTCAGTGTATTTTGTTATCAAAGCAATTAAGCCTAGTACATTGGGTTCTATCTTTCGGTAACTTTTCATAATAGGATACTGAGTACTGTATTGACAAAAACCACTGTTTTTAATCTGCAGATAACAAGTGCCATAGAGCAGACTTTCAATGGGAAAAATGTAAAATAAATCATCAATAGGCCTTGAAATATAGAGCTGTCATATCTGCAAAAGCTATGTCCTTACTACTTTGTTTGTGCTGGCCCCAGTCCCACAGCAATAATGAAATAGCCGTGCAAATGTAATAGTGTCAATCTTGCAGCAGTGGAAAAGGCTGTTTGCACACTGAAAACATGAAGAAGGTGTGCAGATGAGGGAAAGGAATAAAGATTGGAACACCTGGGAATCCTGCAATGGTACAAAGGAGGTGCATGTATTTGGGATAAGAATCCTGAATGCAGAAGCTGAAGGTAATCTCAGGTGTGCACAGTATTGTACATAATCCTGTGGAAATCCAGAAGCGAGAAGGTGACTCTCTTCTCAATATACAAGATGTCATCAGAGCAGAGCTGGGCAACAGTTGGTTCTCCTAAGTATTTGACTTATAACTCCCAGCACCTCTTACCTCTGGCTATACTAACTAAAGTTGAGAGGAGTTGTAAGCCAAAACATCTGTGCGGTCATAAGCTTTGGATTTTCAGCAAGTGTAACATGCACATTGAGGACAAGAGGAATTTCCTTTTTTGAGCAATATGGCAGCCAGTGTGATGTGGTGGCTAGAGGGTTGGACTGGGGGCATGGGAGATCCAAATTCTTATCCCCACTTGGCCATGAAGCTCACCCTATCTCTAGCCTACCTTATGGCTTGCTGTTGTAAAGATTAAAAAGCTATTTAAGTTTCCCTGGGTTCCTCATAAAAAGACAAATGGGAGGCAGGGTGAATAATAATGGAATGTATCTTATGTTTCTTCCTGTAAAAATAAACTTGCATTTAGCTTTACTGGTAACCCTGATTGTAAGGGAGGTGGCAGGGGGGACACACTCATCTCCAAGCATAATCTGGAAGTAGAAAGAAGATGGTGGCAGTCGGGGAAATAAATGGATTCAGATCATTACTCTAATTAGCCCAAGCTGTCAGGCACAAAGGCTTAGGGTAAGAATGGGTGGCCCAGGCTAATGCTGCTGTGTTTCTTAGGGGTTAAGAAGAAGACAATGAGTGAGAGAAGCTGAGCAGGAATCCTGAGGGACATACAGTGATCTGCTTATGAGGCCCAATGCAAAAGCCTATAGTTCACACAAAGGAGCTGTGTAGAAACTAAAAATTAAGGTTGCAAAATAACCTGAAAAATGCACTATTGAAGGCTTGCTTGAGAGTGCGGTGGGGATAGGTCTGTCACAGTTGAAAGTGGTGGCAGGTGTTAATTAGAAGGTTGTGGTTGTGTTTGTTGTGTCACACAGACAGAAATCACAGTATACATAAGTACCTTCCTAGTACGTTGTCATGTGATCTGATGAAAAACATAGCAATATATCTTTAGATTATATTTGCCCAATGTTTCAATAATTCAGTAAATGTCCTTGCCTTCATTCTTTTCTCCCTTGTCCTCTTAAATTGAATTCACAAAGGGAAAAATGCTTACACACTGAGCTCCACAAAGATACATGGGTTCACATTGCCCAGAGAGCATGAAAAGTCCTCTTTGTTAGTGTTCTCAGAAAGCATGAAGCCATCGTTTCTTTTCTTGCTGTGGAATGTGTACATTGATTGACCATAAACAGTGGGGACATGAAAAATACAACAGGCAGGATCTAAAGTGAGCCAGTGTGATGCAGTGTTTAAGAGCATGGGAACGGAAGTCAGGCAATCTGGATTCTAGTCCCCATTCAGTCATAGAGCTCACTGAGTGCCTTTGGGTCAGCGGTAGTCTGTCAGTCCAACCTACCTCACATGGTTGTTGTTTTGGGGATAAAACTGAGAGCTAGAGGAGGGAAATGATGTAAGCTGCTTTGAGTTTGCTATAATGAAAAAGTGGGATATAATATAATATATAAATAATAAAGGTGCTCCATAAATGAAAGAATCCTTCCTTTCACACAGGAGGCTTCCATCTAGGGGAAACTTTCATGAAGAGAAAGGAAGCAAGCCTTGTTCATTCATTTTTATTTCCCCTTGCAGTCTTCAATTATACCTCTCACACAGTTCCTAAGATCAACCCAACTCTGCTGTTACATACTAGCAACACTTACAAAACGCCACATGGTTAGCAATTCAGTTGCAACGTCATAGAAAGAGTTTGCTTGGAAGGGAGGCTATATCTTGTTAGACCATATGTTAGGCATGCGGAAAATTCTAGGTTCAGTCCTAGTCCTCTCCAGCTAGGGCTAGAAAGGAATCCTGCTTGGAGCCCTGGAAAAGTACTGTCAGTCAGTGATGACTGTACTGGACTAGGAAAGGAGTATTCTGATTCAGTCTGTGAAAAAATCTTACATGATCCAGCTGAAAAGAAGTATTCAAGTGTTTAGATAGGTTATTTTTTTTCTTTCTATTCAGCCATGCCTCTTCCCCTATATGCTATCTATAATTAAATTGTTTTGTTTGTTTTCATTTTATTTCAACAATGTTACTTGTGTATCCTGTTAAACATGAATGCATAGCTACAAACATCCCCTCTGTAGGAGACCAAAGGAAAATAAATGTGAGAAAGAAATGCTAAGCAAGGCATGCTCCTGCAAAGCTTTTCATAACAATGTAGATGTGCACAACACATTGCTCATATACTTTATGTCTTTAAAGAGCCATAGAGACATTGCAAACCTATGAGTCGCTGCAAATATATAAAACATTAAAGAAATAGCTCTGCTCTCAGAGCAGGGGAAAAATGAAAAAGTAGCATTTGGTCTGATCATCTGGTTGTAAATATGGCCAACCTGCAGTAGCACTGAAAGGCCTTGAACTGAGATGAATGACCCATTCAGACATTAGTAATACTGACTACAGCAGCTGATGTTATCTTTACAGAAGTGTATTATTCTCTCTGTGTGTCACGCATAGCAAAATAGAGAATATTCATCTTTCATATCTCCATCGATGAGCACGTGCTCTGGTCATAAAGCAGTGCATATGTCAGGCTTCTCCAGGCACAATCTGTTTATATAGCCACTTTGAGCAATATTTGTGAATTAGAAGGGTGAGAAAGACCTTCTTCTATCAATAAATAAAATTAAGCTGTTGCTATTTTCCCCAAAGCAGAAAAGGGTAGCATTGCTGTGATGTACAGGTATTTATCGGAAAATAAGAACATATCCTGAGTCATACCACAGATTCATCTAGCTTCTTGTTGCAGACAGTAACTGGCATCAGCTTTTCAGCATTTCAGCTGGGAGTTTTCCAGCCCTACCTGGGGATGCCAGGGATTACACTGGAAACCGTCTGCATACGTTCTGCCATTGAGCCGTGACCCCTCCCATGATTATGCATTTATTTAAAGCATTTTAACTCAATTCTTCAGTATATAAACATGAATAGCATACATGGACAGCAGTACTCAGTTCAAATCTGCCTTGGTTCCTTGGAAAGCTTGGATCTGAAACCACGTCAAAGAAAACAAGCTTTTGTAAGTTTCCATTGTGGATTTCAACAAATGACAATGAAATTTTTAAAAAATCATATAAATTGATGAAATTTTCAAACACAGTAGTGGATGGAACCTGCTAAAATGAAGACTGGGGCATGCTGGGAACATCCTATAGGTCTTTTGGGACTTTGGGATATTAAAGAATCTTTTCCTATCTAAATATGCATAGGACCACAACCTTAGAAGGTTTCGTCTGAATGTCTTCCAAGTTTCATCTCTCTCTCTCTCTCTCTTTCTTTCTGTTTCTGTTTCTCTTGCTCTCTCCTTTCCTTCCTTTCTTTCATAAAAGAAAGGGATACTTACAGTTTATTTACAAAATTAAGTGAAATATAGAAGCATGGTTACCTTCTCTGACAGCATGACATCTGTATGTCGGACATATAGGTTGGGGGTGATGCAAGAAGAGCCTTTAAAGTTGGAATCTTTAAAAAGAAAGATTCACTTACTTGCTGTGGCTTTGTGTGAAGTACACACATCACAGATGGGCTGCTAGATACAACATTTCAGAAGGGTAGGTGCCAGAGTCTTGTGCAAGGAAACAATGAGATTTCAAAGTTTCAGGATGGCAATTGCATTCATGATCAATTTGTAGAAAAGCAGCATACATTACCTGAAACAATTAAGGAAGAATGGTTCAGAGCATAGTGAGCACTAAATAAAAAAACTTACATTCCTTCCTGGGCTTCTGTACATGAGGCATTTGATCTGACACTTTACTGAGGTTCTGCATCCAGATTCTTTGCAGGTACAAGACTAGCTCATTTGCACATTTTTTCAGGGCTATCTTTCTCTAACTGTTTATATTTTTCATTATGCAACTGCTGGGTGGTGCTGTACTATAGCAGAATTGTGTGAGAGTTTCTTGCTGCCATTCACAGATAACACCAGACATTTCTCTTTAAAAACAAACAAACAAAAATCTGTAGACACTATTGCAAAGAATGGGAGGGGCTCTAGAGGAGGAAGATGCCAGGTAAAGCCACCGGGACAAATGCAGAATAAATATCTCATGAGGCAATGCTCAGGAAGTAAAGATGAGAGTTATTTCTCTTGTCTCACGCACAAACCTACACATTCACCTTCTCCCCTCCTCCCTGCATCCTTATATGGAGAGGTAGGGCAAATATAGCCAGTTTGGATTAGGATTGTGGCCCTCTGACTCTAGACCTTCTGCACCACCAGCCATTCTTTCCCCAAAATTCTACGCACAGCCCATGGGGGAAGTAAAAAAGGAAGAGAAGTTTCTTTCAAGGTTACTCCTACTCCCCTCCTTTTTTTAAAACTTCCCTATGGTGAGAGGGTTGGAAATTTAGAGGAGTGAAATAGGGGCTCTCCTCTCCTCAAGCACCATGGTCCCAATCCAAATTGCTGTTGTATGCACTCACACAACATTGTTGTGATTAGCAACATATTTAATTTGATCCTGACTCCTGCCAAGTTCTTTGTTTCCTCCAAAACTGCAAGATGTGCTCAAGTGTTCAAAGGACTCCAGATTCACCTCAAAAGAGGACTCCAGCTTAACCTTGGAGAAGTTGCTAATCTCTGGGAATCTCTTGATATTGTATAGTAGATTGGAATTGGTTTCTGTGGATTGCTTCCTGAAGGTTTTTTTTAATTGCTTTTAAGAGTTATATCTCACCCTATGATCCACTGGTATGAGTTGGCAATCAATATATAAATAATGGATAGACCACTGGCAGACCTATTTTCAATGACTTACAGTTAATCCCCAGTATTAATTATGCACTGTGCAAAGTTTTTCTGTCTGTTCTAAACCTACAACCATTGGAGGTTTAGAATTAGTTTCATTGGAGGATTCCCAGCACTGCTGTTTTGAGGAATCCATTGACTCCGTCAGGTTCACGGCCTCATAGATATTTTTCATGTGTTCCCACAAAGGCATTTATTTTTTAAAACTAAAAAGACTCCTTAGAGTAGGGCCCTTGAGTTGAATTGGCCTACAATTCCCATCAGCCCTTGAAGGTATTGCCAGTGTTGATGGATGAAGGCAATTGTTGGCCAAAACATCAGGAGTATCAGAGGTTTCACAGCTTTGCCTTAGAGAACAAACAACAAAAGGGCTGCAACATGCTTTCTTGTAAGCTTCAAGAGGAGACTAGTTAGTATAAATAACACAAACTCACGAATGTATTGTCTGTAGAACCAGGGGTGGGGAGGGGGCAGGATGCTAAGGGCATCAAGCAACACGAGTCAGGTTCAAAAGGAGCAGTGTATGAAAATCTGTCTAGCTGCAGAGTCTGCTCACGCCTCACCTACTTAATAAAAGGCATGCAATCAAGCCACTGTTCTGAGCTGAACGCCTCTAACTTATTAATTCCTCACAGACAAGATAAGGAGAAAGAAAACCTCTGAAGCATGCAAATTTGAGTTTTAAAGCATAATCACTTTTAACCCTCTGTAGTCTTGCTAGCTCTTTGAAGTATGCCCCATCAGCCCTTAATGTCAAATACAACATGTCAAATATGGCATGTCAAGGAGGATATTATTTCTTGGCTTGCACTGAGTATCTCAGTGCACATGGTGTAAGGCTAAGAGTTTAGAACAAGGGTGAGGGGCAAGAAGAAAGGAAATGTTTATGGAACAAGGAGTAAAAGGGATCTGAGCAATAGCAGTTTGAAAAAAACGCACGCAGCAGCAGCAGCAACAGGCAGGTATAGCAAAATAAGTAGGAATTTGAATATTGTGCAAGGTAGATTGTGATTTTAAAAGGTTGTGATCTTGCCTTCTTGCTTTCTTTCAAGCAGGGCTTTTTTCTCCCACTGTCAGGAACTAGATTTTCCCCTTCTCACTTTCAGACTGTTCAATGGCAAAAGCTCTTTATTCTCCAATGCACATCCAGCAAACTATAACCAGCAAGGAAAGAGTTTCTGAGCATGCATGGAGTGTTTTTTTTAACCCAAACTAGAAACTGCTTCAGAGAACCTTTTGTTTTTATTCACCTTGGACCCCACTCCTCTGGAAGTGCCCTTCTGAAACCAAGCAAGCCTCCGAGATATATACAGCCTTTCTAGTTGTCTAGCCTTCTATCCTGACACTACATCATGGGGTCATTCCAAGGCTTGTCCAGCTCCTGTAGCTTCTCTCCCATGCCCCCTCCTGGCACTTTGCAGCTACTGCCTGTTCTCAGGGTCTGCCTGAATGCTTGGAGATAGCAGCCTTGAGATAAGTTCTTCTGCGGCTTCCATCTCTATTATCTAGAGGCTTCATTTCTCAGGGTCTCACTCTTCTGGTTAGGCAGTTTCTTGCAAAGTGTCCCACCATACAAGCAGAGTCCCTGTTGTTGACTTTGTGCCCTCTCCTCAGGAGTCAAGTTGGATGGGTTGCCCCCAGCTGCATGGGATCTTTTGATGAGATGGATGGCTGAACCTCCGGTGTCATAGTCCTGTGTGGTTCTACACATGGAAATCCTACTCTTGGGGTGTCTGGGCAGTGGCCTTGATGGTGGGATTCCAGCCTGCCATCAATCAGCAGGTACTGTTGTATCAAGGCCTGCAAAGTAATGGGCAGGTCTATCTGGGCCAACTCATCTAGAAACTCATCTGCCGGCCCTTCTCAACACTGGTCCATCATGGCCGGCTCATTCCAGGTCAAATCCTGGGCTAGCAGGCGAGAAGCAGTGACATAGGCACTGAATGATCACTTCTCTTGGTGAAGATGATGAAATCTTTCATCTCTGGGGATTCTGCCAGACAGTCTTCACCAGTGCTTTTTTTTTTGTCATAGAACTCACCAGAACGGAGTTCTGGCACCTTTTTTCGACAGATTTTCCAAGTTTTAAAAGTAACTTTTGAAAATTTGATGTTTGGTCCACGTGGATTTGAATCGCCCTGTTGAGCATAGCAGGTCAGCGGCAAAATTATTAAAACAGTGCATGTGGGCTGCTTGTGTGTCGAATCCGATGCATGCGTACTTTGTCAGCACTGGTTGTGATGGTGCTGCTCGGCTTGTGGCACTGCTTGGCTTGTGATTGGTCGTGTGGCCACGCACTGAGTGCTTTCTGCGGGCAGTGACCGTTATGTTTCGTTACACAACTGACGTGTGTGGGTGTGTGTACAGTGACTGACTACATGTGAAAGGTAAATAATTTCATGAGTTCTGGCACCTTTTTTCTTACAAAAAAAGCACTGGTCTTCACAAATGCTGAAAAATTAGTCAGCAGGGGGCTACCTTGAAGGAGAAATGGTGAGGCCCATGTGGCTGCTGGGTCAGTAAGTAGTTTGATGACAAAAGCCACTTTGACCCAATCAGTTGAAAAATTTTCTGGGCAAGGTTACATATGCAATTTGCACTGCATCAAACGACAACAACTGGTCTGGGTTTCTATCAAACTTTTCTGCGTGTGCTGTTGGGCACTTATGTTTGGCAGCAGCAGCAGGAGAGGGTGATGGAATCTGCATTTGGATTAATGGACAATGCAGGTTGCTTCAGCTGCAACAAGCTGAGCCACCTGGGCTCTAAGAACCTTATTTTCTTCAAAGTCTCCATCCTGCCAGTGGACAAGGAGTGGTGCAGAGAATAGTTGGGTTGCAACCAAACTGTCCTGCTCTGTACACACAAATGTCCAGTCTCTGAGTTGCCTTCTTAAGAATTGTCAGGTCAGTCCATGGGTCATGACCATATGGTTAGTGTGCATCTGAAGGTCCAAATCAGGAGGGACTGTCCAAACGAAGGTCCAGTAAACCTAGTTTCTAGCCAAGAATCTAGATACTGGTTAGCTTCAACATAGTCCAGGAGTACAGATAATGATGCTTGTTGTTTGCAACACAGAAAACGATCTCCAAGTGAGCAAGTTGCTGCCTCGTGTGCCCACCTCGTGACGCATGCCCGCTCCCACCCCCACCTGTGTCTCCCCTCCCCTTGCCGCGCACACCTGCCCGCACCTCGCCTCACTTTGCCTCACCACACACCCGCCGCCTCAGTGCGTGTGCGTGCCTGCACGCACTGCCCCTGCCCCTGTGCCGGCCAGCGCACACCACCGGCACCACCTTTCCAGCCTGCACCCAGCACCGGCAGCTTTCAACTGGTCCCCTGGTGGAAAAGTTTGAGAACCCCTGGTTTAGACAATACAACAGACAAAGAATGGTAAAGGACCATGGTGACCTGAGCTGTTGTGCAAACCCAGTCACTGTCTAAAAAAGAAACTTGCACAAATTTTGCTGGAGAGACACTGTTGCCCTTGGGTGGTATGCTATTCTTACATAAATGATTCTTGGTTGTATTTTAATTTTTGAGGAGCTAAAGCAGAATCAGTAGCATTTGAAAGCCCAATTTGATCCTTCCTCAAAGCAAGTGAGGTAGAAGAGGTTAGATGGGGGGTGCAGGGAGACAAGGAGGAAGTATTGGGTTGTGCAAGAATGTATTGCAGAAATTCCAGAGTGTGCAAAAGCACTCTTAGTTCAAGTGAGGATACACGAATGTGAAAATAAGTCAGTACCAGCTTTAGCAGTAGTCAGGGGATGAAACGAGAAAAACTCTGCCCCTGACCAGTTGGTTGGTCTAGCCAATCATCAGGTCACTTGCTATACTACATACAACTATTAACTATTATTTTGCCACTTTTTCACTGAATCAGAGAGATGATTATCACCAGGGTGAGTAAAGACAGCAGACCAATTTCAATACTATTAATTTCTTTGTGGGTGTCTACTAATGCAGCAAAATGTTTTATTTTATTTTGTCCTTGGCTTGGTCATTTGTACCGCTAGGGTTGGGTAGCTCTCATGCCTTGGTCAATTGTTTTCTTATTACAGGGAGAAAATAAAGCAAAAATTTGGATATTTTAAGCTAAAATAAGTGAACAAATTAGTATCATGAAGAACATCTGTATTGTACTACAAGAGGCTGCACTGAGAAGAACCTTTCCCAGATTAGCTCTATAAACACCATATGCAAAGATTTGACAGTTGCTTCTTAGTATGCCAGGAACCAAAATGTGCTAAGATGTTAAGTACAAAGTTTCAAAGTGTGTTTATTGTACAGAAAAGTTTTAGTCATACTTGGTCTTTTCTAAGATGTTGTACATTGGAGGAAACTCTTGATTATTAAAATCTCAGGGTATTCTTTAAGTTATCTGTATGAATATTTTTACTCACTATTCAACCCTGCAAGTGTTGTATTCAGGAAGAGAAATTCTAGGCCAAAGAGTATGATGGAACAATTAATTTTCCTAAATCAAAACATGTCTTACAGATAGTTGTTTATACATAGCCCAGCTTCTCATCCCATGTTATTGTGGAAATCCCAGGATTTCAAAAGCTTCTGTCTGGCATCATGCAAAAAGTAGGTGTTCAGAAAGCTTTAACTGAATAATGATAACTCTGGATTTAATGTAACTATGTAGCTTAATCTGGTTAAGGCACATTATTCAGAGAGAGAGTGTTCAAAAGAGAGATATCATCTTTTAAAATATCTCAGCTATAAAAGGTTTGGGAGGTAGGACTGGATTCAATCATGATCAGTCCCTTATCCCTACCAAGCAGCTGACTGGAAGGACGGAGCTTTAAAAAGGAATTCTGTGCACACCAAAATGAAACAATGTAATGCACATTCCCCCAACTTTAATAGCTACCAGAAGGATTGGAAAATGTATAGGAAGGGCTCAAATATGGCACAAGTGTGCACCATCAGCACACACATTATCATTATTTAAGTTTGCTACTTAAAATAGCAGAGAATTCCCTAAACTAAAACAAATTTACTGCAAATAGCTGCAGAACTAGGCAAGATTAATGTGATGGAGCTAGGCCATGTTTTTTGCCAAAGGGACAGAAGAAGACTGTTCAATAAGTCCAAAACATATATTGAACAAGTTGAAAATTCAAGAACTATAGCAATAAATACAAAATTTCCTGTTTTGCTTAAAATAACAAAGGATTTTATTTTATTTTTTGCTTTGCTTTCGTCCCTATAATAGAACTTTCAGAGAAAACATCAGTTGAGATGACTGCACAACCCACTGCCTAACCTTTCCTGCCTTTACGGTGTTCATTTATTAGTGTCTGTGGTTTCAGTTTCTAGTTTCACAGAGAATCTCCCAGCAGGAGCAAGAAGACAATAATTTCCAGAGTATTTGCAATGACATGCAGCCACACAGTCAAGTTTTCAAACACAGCCTGACCATGTTCAGAGAGGCCTAACTGTCTGCAAGGAATAACATTCCAAATTGTCCAGTCTTGCAGGGATCCCTTTTTGCATGCTGTATAGTGGAAATATTTATTAATGGTAAACCTGAAAGAAAACTTACGTTTTCCAATCCAGAAGTCTGTCATGGGCACATAATATCTGTAGCGTCACTTGGTACACGTAAAGTAAAGGAACGATCTCCAAGCAAGAACAGTGGAAACCTCTCTCCTTCAGAGAGATGCTTAGGTAAACAAAGAATGCAGCTGTTTCAGAGACATGAATTCCAAAATTCATGTTGATAACATAAGTACCGAAGGAGAGATCTATAGGCCCAGCTAGTCCAGCAATCTGTTTTCATAATGGCCATCTTGATGACTAGAGGAGGCCTACAAGCAGGTTATGAGGTCAATTGCCCCCTCTCACTCTCCTTTCCCAGCTATCAATGATTCTGGACAAAGAACATAGCCATAAGAACAATCTATGAATTTGTTAAATATCCCTTTAAAGCTACCCAAGTTGGGGAGCATAAATAGGTCTTCTGGCAGAGTTTACTATGTGCTGGGTGGAGGTGGGGGTGGGAGATTTCCTTTCATTCATCCTTACCATTCAGCTTCTTAAATGACACTGGTTTTTAGTATTTTGAGAAATCCAGTTACTCCACACCATGTATAATTTTTAATACCTATATCAAGTGTCACCTTGTTCACCCTTTTACTAAGCTAAAATGTCATAAATGTTGTAACCTTTACTCATACTTGCTCCTATCTAGCAGTGGATGTAATTTATTTAAAATTCCCTTCTGAGTCCAAGATAATGATGAGCTGTGATTTAAACCTAGATTTATAATAGCATCTGGAATTTTTCTTATTCTTGACACCTACATAATGTTTCATGTGTCATATATGAATTTGTATCAAAGTCATCATCTTAATTTACTAATTAAGGCACACATTTAAAGAAAGTTGATTACTTTGATACTTGGAACCACACTGAGCTAGCATCAGCCCAAATGAAGGAAATCTAGGTCTATCGTCCTATAGTATTGCTCTGAAGCTATCTGTGTTTTTAGTTTGTTGGCAAAGGAAATGCTGAGGACTCTTCACTTCCAGTTTGAAAGTCTGGAGTCTGGATTGACTGATTGTACATTCCAGATAAGTGTTTATATCCTATAAAAGCATTTAAAATGCAAAGAAAGTGGAAAAAGAAGCAATTTAACTTGTGTTTAAGCTTAAAAATAGGCTATTGACAAGTTAAATGCATCTGAACTAAATCAAACATTTGAACTTCAGAATGACAGAGCTGCTGGCAATTACACTTAGCTTCCCCACTCCCACACTTATATGACAATCCATTTTAATAAGAAAAAATCAGACAAATGGCTTGACTACAAAATCACCAAGTATTTCCAGCTATCCAGCTATCTTAAGCAGGGCTTGGCTTAGAAATCAGAGGGCTTTCTGGATTTTCAAGTGCTTCTTTAATTGAAGACTTGAAGGATCTAATACAAAAACTTTGCTGATGTTGTGCTTTTTAACTAATAGATATGAAAAAGTAAAAAGCACAATAAGATACTCTAAGTCACAAAGTAATGGTTGTAGTTCTAATCCACTGCACACTTACTTGGCACCCAAGTGAACACAGTAAAAAATCAGTTCCAAATAATTATACATAGTAGTGTTCTGTAAATCACTTTTCTACTATCTTACCTAAACTGTTGATTATATGTGTATCTCAGAGAACAGAACAAAGACCTATCCAATTATTTAATTAAAAGAAAATGGAATCTTCTCAGAGAAAATGCGCTGTTCTCAGACTACATAGTTTATAAAACAAAAATAAGAAGAGCAGTCACGCCGTTTTTCTTACACAAAGATGCACTCTTTCTGAAATTTGGTATCAATGTGCTCCTTAGCCTTTCATTAGATGAGCACTATACTAGGAGAAAAGTTTCGGCAAACTACTTGAAATGCCCTTGTTCGCCTACTCTGAAACCGCCCCTTGGGAACCTAAATTTGCCCACCCATTTTGTGATGAGTTACCTAACACCCATCCCAGAAACCTAAGAAACAACCATTTGACCAAGCTCCTGTGAATCCCTGCTTGGTTGAACTTTTCATATGCTATTAATTGACTTAGAATGTTAATAATTAATTGACTTATTAATTGACTTATGTTTGTGCCACATTTAATTCCCACAGCTTCATGTTGCTGGACTAATATTTAACAAGTATATATCTGATTATGTTGCAGTATCAGAACCAGAAAGCTAGAATTCCCTAGCTATAGAATACAACTCCATGGAATTCAATGGAAATTATTCATATCCTGCTGGGGAAGGGAAAACCTTGGTATCATCCTCTGACATTGCATCTTTAAATCTTCTTGACAAGTATAATATACCCATCTCTGCTGGTTTCCCAAAGATGAACCTGGCTGGCATAATTTACTCTCTATCTTTTTGAAAGAGCTATCAAAATAACTTTATCTAATGTAACTTCTTTATTACAACTCTAAAACAGTTTTCTTCTTCCCCCTGCCCTGCTCATGGCCATAAAGCTCAGCTAGTTGCTCAGCTAAAATGGTCTATGAAAATTCAGTATAACAGCAAGCCTTGTTACATAATTAACACAGATCTCAGCTATACTGGCCAACCCTTGAACTTCCGAAAGTGCAATTGCCGTGCTATATGAAAGATTCTGTACACCCAATATAATGAAGGAAAAAAGCAACTCTACATTTCCAGTTTGAAGCCAGGTAGTAATAGTCTGTACTGCTTCCCCTTCCCACCTACTGTGGGGAAGCCCATGGAGTGGACTGCCCACCCCTCAAAGAACTATAGAGATACAGCAGGACAGAGGCCATGCTTAGGGGTGCCTGCAGGCATGGCTTCACGTGGGCAGGCTAGGTCCAATGTGTCAGTTTTGACACTTGCGTAGCTGCATTTGAAGGCTGTATTGTAACAAGCTAAGATCTCTTCCAACACATTTAAAGCCAGGTCCACATTTAAAAGGTGGAAGCCCTGCCTGGAAACTGTGTGGGGTGGCAATGGAACATCTCGGCACAAATACAACACAATAGGTCAGACACAGTGAAAGGCTGTAGCTACCACACAAGCAGCACTGGGAAGACTACCTAAGAAACAGTGTGTATATAATACACATGAGAGATCTGGGACAGAGGCAGATTTCCAGAGCCTTTGTCTTCCACAGATGATACCCCCACAGTAGTCACCCACTGGACACTGCTGTAAGTAGGTGGTTCCTATCCTTCATCTCTTTCTCCAAGGAAGAGTTCTAGTGGGGACATGACAGAGAGACCATAAATTAGAAGACTCTGTCAGATGGCAAAATAAGGAATTTGAGATGTCCCAACCAAATTGGGATAGATCATACAGCTTGCTAGAGCAAAACTCTCCACCTAGTTCTATGTGCATATGAAAGTATAGCCTCTTTCATTTTGGGACCTTGATAAGTAAGGAACAAATGAGAGATCTGGAGCAGATCATATGTAATGCTTCTTTCTCCTTTGTGACCAAAAGTATACTAGAAACAGATCAACTTTCAGTAGTTACTAGAAATAAAATGGTAGTGAGTACCTCACTTCTATGGGTGCCTATTTTTTTACTGTGTGTACACCCTAAAAGATGAATGACCATAAAAGGCTGTCAAGCAAACGTGTGAGGAAGAGGGTGTTGAAATTTGTCTCTGCCACTCGTCCCACTCTGCATTAGGAGATCTGGAAATGTATTCAACATGCCTAATCTGTTGAGAAAGTGAACATGTTGACTCAATGCACTAAAAACTGTGGCATGAATGAAACTTCAATCTTAAAGGACTGTGACAAGAGCTAAAGACAATAATCTGAAATTGTGGATCTTCCACGATATGAGGCAGGAATAATGCTAAACCACTAAAATTCAGCATCTGCTACATTCATAATGAAATGAATAATTATTCTTCTGTTTCAAAATTCAGCACATCTTCTATCTTCTTTTTTACTGAAAACCTATAAATACTAGCATGATATAGCTAATCTGTGAACCTCTGGACCTTTCAAGAGTATCTAATTGGTGCCATTTTGTACCAATCAATATGTTACAAGGACCTAATATGCAGCCCTCCCAATCACTGAAAACAATCCATGCCCAGAAAATATAGCTGCATTGAATATTCATATGCAAGTGCAAAGGTTAATTCGTGCTGTACTTGTGTTATACTGGTCTAATTATCTACTGAAGGAATCCTTTCAAGGTATGTTGTCAATTCTACAGACTGGGTTCAGTGGAGTGAAACTCAATTGCATGCTTCCTTTTTCTTGTTTCAAGCTAAATGCTAAAAAACAAAACAAAACCAAGCCTGCACTTGCTTTTTTAAAGTGGATGGAAATGATAAGCATAGCCACATGCTGCTAAACAAGATGAGCTTACTCATGCACTTGCTTCCATTTCAAGACTTCGTTCCCCCCCACCCCCCCCATCAGCCATTTCAGGCATGGCCTGTGAAAGGGTCACTATCTAAAGAAGCCTGGTTTTTCTTCTTCTTTATGCAAGGGACCACTTCTTCAGAAGGGTTGCTGTTATGCTGTAATGAAAATCTGAAAGAAGGATCTGAAGTAACCCTTCAGCTTGTATAACAAGATGTAATACACTGCTGAAGTAATAGAGTTGAAACCCTTTAATACCATAGGAAAATTTGCTTGGAGTTCAATCCTACATCAATAGAAATATTAATCAAATCAATTTATTATCTGGTCAAATTACTCCAAGAATTAAAATACCTGGTAATTAAGCATGATATCTTTTGCAAGCCTAAACAAAGCATGCCTTTACCAAGATCTTCCTTTTTCAGTGAAATGATATGACTGGACAAAAGTCAATGGCGTCAATAATACCCCAATGTAAAGTACAAAAATCTACATGAAAAGGAGGTTGGGTCTAACTGACCCATCATTGTTTTAAACATTTAAAATGTGTGTGTGTGTATAAAACAAAGTCATAACTGCTACACAAGAATAACAGTGTAATAATCATGAGTTGTGAATTAATGGAAATAACAAATTTCAAAGACTTTGCAAACATAGGATATGCTACCATAGAATCCTATGTACAATCTCTATATTTCACAACTGCATGCACAGGACAGAGAAGCACACATTTGCTGTGATTTACAGTCATTACATCAACTGCAGAGATGACCTCTGCCCATTTCCCTGGTGTCAGGTTAGCCATAGCAGGTTCTGACATTCTTGAGAATGCCTCTCTCAACAGACCAGTAAAACTAGTCATGTTCCTCAACTCAGTCCAGAAGTTGATCACCTCTAGAACCACTTCTACTTGGAAAAGACATCCTTTAGGTAGCTGTGATATCATGGCAAACAAATCGCTTGCCACTTATTTTTATATTTACTAAGTAAACTCTTCAGAGATCTCGATGCTATGAAGGTGTACAAATGTAATAAATTAAAAAATGGATAGTTCAATGGGTTTACAAGAGTATGTGGGGACCATCTGGCTACAGGTGTGTGTAAACCATTTAGTCTAATCATCATGACCATTATCATCAAGATCATTTCAGGCTTGAATTTATTGCTATATCTTTACACATCTGAGAAAATTGTGCAACTGCTAATTCATTGCTGCATAACAAATGCATATTCTCCTGTTCACACATCTGGGTTTGTTGGGAAGGAACAATGGATGAATTTCTGTGTGCCAATGAGTAGCAGGACATTTGTTGCTCTTGGAGTTTCTTAGCTAGCAACACACTGGTGAAAAAAAGTATCAGTTTTTATACTTAATCTGGAACCCTCTAAGTGTGTTTATCAGCCATTGCATGTCCTAGATTTTGACTATGCAGGGTTATCTTTATTTATTTAAGATTAATATGATGCATGCTGTTGGTGGGAAGGATTCAGCAAAGAAAGAAAGCAGTGCTGTTGAAGAACTGTCAACTCTTAGACTATCTCTGCACGTGAATGGCATGTTGTATGTGATAGTAGTAGTATATATGAATATTGTGAAAAGATTCTGTCTTGTGTGTGTGTGTATGTGCGTGTGCGCCCATGATTGCTAAGTTTAAAGCTCTTTCTCTTTTTCTCTTTCAGCATGAGATATTGAACATAAATTCTGCAGAACTGGACAAAAACAGCATTCTCTGTTAATGGGATTTAAAAAAAAAAATCAAGACGAGTTGAGTGCCCAAAGGTGATCTCAGTGACATTACTATACATGACATGTACACCTCTTTCTACGCTCTGAAGTGTTTTACCAGCAAATCCTATTTTCCCAGCAGCCAAGTAATACTAGCAGCATTACACTGCAAGACAGCTTATAACAAGTATTTAATGGGCTCATTTCCACAAGTGGATGACACAGCAAAAAGTATTCATAACTTATGGAGTGATTTTTTAAAACCGTATTAAAACACTGTGCTTTATCTAAGGCTGAACTTACTGAATGTAGGTGGTGGTTCAAACCAGTGATAGAAATCAGCAACAACAGACCAGCAAAGAAAGAGGATATAGTGGAGAAAAGGAACTCAAATGCAGCCAAAATGTAGATGAAAAATAAGAAGAGGGGGATATTAAATCATATCCAGTGAGGTAAATCATGCCCTCTTAAATAGTAATGAAAATATATGGGAATACAATACCAAAACTTAAGCAAGGTCATTTATAAGAAAATATCTGTAGCATATTTTCAACCTACTGCAGAAGGGAAAAATTCATGAATAATATTAAAGGTATTTACATGATCCACTTTCTTCTGGTACAGTGTTTGCCTAATGTAATGAGATCTGGATTGCTTGAATAAAATACAAATTTCAGGGCGATATACCTGAATCTTACAGTGCACTTTTTATTATTTAAAAGGCAAACAGGAAGCATTTTATGAATCTAATACTGAATGTTAATATTGACACTTGCCTGCATTAATATTATAGGTTATTGTGAGTGAATTAGCAAAACTTCCAAATTAACACATTTGTAGATTACATAATCCCCTTCAGGGTAAAGACACTATGGGATTAGTTTTATTCATTGCAAGGTCTTGCTGTTCTAATTTTATTTGTGTGATTCAAATGTTATTTTGGAACCAGAGACTGTCTAGATAGCATCTGCAAATGGAGGGACCGATTTGCCATATTTGCAGAAATGTCAAGTGAAAAAACATTTTCTTGAGTCCAAGCCTTGAAGGTCATAGTTGTTTAGCTCTACATTTACACTTGCAGAGGGAAAGGGAAAGGGAAAGAGAGGATTTTAATATTTCCCATCCCAAAACTCGCACTTCCTTTTTCTGCTTCCTTGGTGACTAGCTGTACTAGTGACTTCCATGCTGACTTTTGTGCTATCTCTATTTTCATAACTTTTGGGAGAATGCTAATTTCTTACCTATGAGTGCCCTGCAGTGTACATTTGGTGATGCATATGTGCATTGTGTTGACTTATCTTCCAGAACCTTCTTCCTCCTGCTTTTCAGGACACTTATTCCGCTTCCTCATTGCTTGTAATATCTTTGCAAAATGCCTCAGTCTCTCCCTGCACCATGTTGGTAATTTCCTCTTCTTTCTAATCCTGTCCACACTGATCATGTGAGAAGGTGTGTTTTATTCATTTCTAGAATTTCTACCACCTATTCTAAATGAATAGGCATGTGTGATGGTGACAACGATATCTGGCATCAAGAAAATGGCAGAATCAATGAAACTAGAAGAAACTGAGTTGAAGCAAGAACCATCACCTGGGCATTCAGAGGTAAAACCAGATCTAAATGTGAACCTGTTTCATAAGGATACAAGCTTACCAAAAATTATTGCTTTTTTTAAAAAATAGACATAACTATGTCTATGCTGTGTTGAGGTTGAGTTCCTTGGAAGAAGGACAGGTTAAAAGAGAGTCCTGTTCTTAAAAGTGCCCCCAAAATAGATTTCAGTACAATGAATAGACTGCAGATGCCCTAATAAGTCCGCAGCTTGGGAGTGCTCCTCAACCCGGAGCTTTCACTCGAAGCTCAGGTAACAGCAGCGGCGAGGAGCGCTTTCCTCCAGCTTCGGCTGATTCATCAGCTGCGCCCCTATCTGGAGTACGACAGCCTCGCAACAGTGACTCATGCACTGGTGACTTCCCGTCTTGACTTCTGTAACGCGCTCTACGTGGGGCTGCCCTTGAAGACGGTCCGGATACTTCAATTGGTTCAAAATAGAGCTGCCAGGCTGCTGACGGGAACTGGACGTTATGCTCACATGACTCCAGTTCTCCGTCAGCTTCACTGGCTTCCCATTGAAGTCCGGGCCAAATTCAAGGTGTTGGTGATGACCTATAAAGCCCTAAACGGCTTGGGTCCTGGTTACCTGAAGGAGCGCTTACGTCCATATATGCCCAGCCGCCCCTTGAGATCAGCAGGAGAGGCCCTCCTCCGGGAGCCCTCAGTGAAGGAAATTAGGAGGGTGGCTACTTGGAGGAGGGCTTTCTCAGCGGTGGCGCCTAAGTTATAGAATGCGCTCCCCAGAGAGGTCCTCCTGGCGCCGTCGTTATTTGTTTTTCGGCGCCAGGCGAAGACCTTTTTATTTATGCAGCATTTTAAATGTTAATATTATTGAATTTTATTCGGCCAGGGCGGCTTATTTTATTTTACTGTATATATTTTAATTGTCATTGTTTTAATGTATTTTGTATTCAATGTTGTAAGCCGCCCCGAGGCCTTGGCAAGGGGCGGCATAGAAATGTTTTAATAAATAAATAAATAAATAAATAAATAAATAAATAAGATCTGGATTTTAGACTTAGAAATTGTGTGAAGCCTTGCCGAAGCTCACAGTAGGGAAGCAAAGATCCTCCCAGAATCCAGCTCTCTTGGGCTCATTGGACTTCGCTAGGATACATCAAGAAAGTGAGGTAAGCAGGCAGTGAATCCATCAATACCTGGGAATGCTAGCAGGCCCCTTCTTTGCACGAAATTATTCTCCCAGTAACTATGCAAAGTTCGCAAGTCCTGTGTTCAGAAACAGAACTCCACTTGTGCAGCAGGCATGCAGGTATGTGGATAATGTGTGGCATGTGTGTAATTCAGGCTTGCTAGTTATATTTCCACCACTGTTGGATTTGCTTCTGCTGGATGCCCAGGTGAACCTTGGTGCAAGTGGGGCTTAGAGCAGAGCAATAGCAGGCCAGAGTCCAGGGAGCCAAGCTGAGAAAAAATGATTGATTCTTACCCCTGGATTGGATTCCGTACACACCACTAGCTCACACTCAAGTTGTTGAGTCCAGGGCTGGCTGGGGTCTTGACTTTAGTGCAGCAGTTGAGTTTGGAGGACCATAGGAAGATATCTTGATCAAAGAAAGGCTGGTTGTCAGCAGGGAAGGGCAACAGTTTGTCCCAGTTGCTCAGGCTGAGAAGCTGATATATGGCTTTATAGGGTCTGGCAAGTCTGAATAAACCTGCTGGTTCAGCAATTCACAAACCAATATTTGAATTATTACATGATTGTGATCCTTTTTATTTGTGCTAAAACTGTGACAAAGACATAACATGGTGAGTTTGCTGAGGAGCTAGAGCACTGCTTGCACAGGTGCTAGAACTTGGAACTAGGAAGGATGCAAGCCTAGATCAAAGCTCTTCTACCCCATTCCCCAGGTACCTTTACTTTGTCCAGCAAAACATTAGAAATCAGTTGCAGAGAAACCTCGTTCATGCAGCCACCGAAACAGTGAACATAAACCAGATAAGGAATTGAAATGGTCATATCAGACCCCACACCTGCTGTCCATATGTTAATTGACTCTTCTGTAAAGAGCTCACTCTACACCCAGGTGGTCTCCTGAATAGCCTTTATGAAAGGACAGGGAATTTCATTGACAATCCAAGTTTCTCCAGCTGAAACACTGTGTTTCACATAACTGGACTTTGTATTTATTCTTCCTTTCTGGAGGTCTTATACTATCTGATTTTGAAACAAAACCCTCCAGTCTGCTTGGTTTATTTTTGCCAGGCACAACAGTCTCTGGGTAATTCCTTAACAAATCCTTTATAAGTGTTGTACCATACCTGCCAACCTTGATAATGGAAATATGGGATATACAGTACAATACATCTTCAGAGAAAGCAACAGGGAGTAGGAAAGACCTCCCGGCATAGAAAGGCGATAATGTTTTCAATGTGACTTTGGAGCAATGGGAGTCAGCACATGGAGAGAAGCCATTAGGTAGTGTTCTACTCTATCACTTGTATTGACATTTCTTAATAGAACTGGGTAGCAAGATAAAATATATTATAATATGGATTCTAGGACACTGTTACATGAGCTGAAATGAGAAAGTTGACAAGTGTGCATTTGGAGTCTGTTCGTTCCTTTTGTTTTTTCAGGAAATGGGAACAGACTGTGAAAGACAAAAACAAAGCTGGTTTTACATGCTATTCATTCCATCCAAGTTACTTGAGTATTGCAGATTCTTCTTCTTCTTCATCATCATCATTGTTGTTGTTGTCTGCAGCTAGTTGCTACTGTCTAGGCCAAAGCTTGAATTGCTCATAACCAGCAGAGTCAAGAGGGTTATATTTCTTCAACAAACTTGGAAGTAATGCTAAATAACAATAATTCAAGCTCAGTGAGAATATATACCATCAGGTGGGAAGGCAGCTGCAAGTCAAAGAGTTAATTAGTGAACGGCATCAAGGAAGCTATTAGAGGAAATGAGGCATGCTGGGAAAATTGCAGTCTTGCCCAAACAAAACAAAAAGGAACACAAACTTGTTCAAAGCAAATGCATTAGGAGAAGTATATCACTAACAATATTAAGGCCAGCACTGAATAATTCTTTAAATATAAAAGAAGCCAGAAACTAGTTAGGAAAGCTGTTAGAACACAGAGTAACAATGGAGTTAAGGGAGTACTAAAGGATGGAAAGAGACTGTAGAAAAACTGAGTGAATTCTTTTAATTTGTCTTCATTGCAGAAAATGTAGAATGGAACTACATTTTCAGGAAGGTAGTCTGGGAAGCTGATCAAATAGTGATGACAAAGATAAAATGTTTGACCTTATTGATAAGTCACCAAGTATTCTTAAAGAACTAAAATCTGAATTCTGATCTTCTAACAAAATCATGTAACATGTTCCTAAAATCAGTCTGTAAAATCATAGGACATAATAATGGCCAATCAGTGCCATGTTTTTTAAAGGAACCCAGGAAGGAACTGGAAAATTACAGGGCAGTTGCCTGTTCAGATGGTTATTCAAGATAAAGTTAGTAAGTGTATAGAAGGACAAGTCCTGCCGTAACAGAATCAACCTGGCTTCTACAGAGTTTAGTAGTCACACTATCCTTCACACTATCCTTCAGAGAATTACATGAGACATGTGGGTGGGGGTGATCTAGTGGGCATTACTTACTTGGACTTCTAAAGCACTTTGGACAAAGACACCTGAACAAACTTAGTAATCAAGGAATAAAAGAAGAAGTCCTTTTATGGATCAGTAACTGGTTAAAGAACAGAAAGCAGAGAGTAGGAATCACTGGAGAGATGTAAACTGTGGGCTCTTATGGGGATCTGAATTGGGACCAATGGTTTTCAATTGGTTCATAAATTGTCTGGAAATAGAAAGGAGCAGTAAGATGTCAAACTTTTCTGATGATCCCAAATTGTTTAGAGTGCTTTAAACAAAAGTGGATTGTGAAGAGCTCCAAAAGGATATCTCCAAATTGAAAGAATGAACAACACAACTGCAACTGCTGTTCAGTGTAAGCAGGTGTAAAGTGATACATCTTTGAGCAAAAAATCCCAATTTCAAATAGAAGCTGATGGGATCTGAACAAGCTATGACTAACTGAGAAAGAAATCTTGGGGCTGTGATGGACAATTCAAAGTAAATGTTGGTGCAGTGTGTGGTTATTGTGAACAAGGCAAATTCCATATCAAGAAAGGTTTTTTTTTTAATTGCCAATATCATTGAACTCTTATGGAATTATATGGTACAATCACACTTGGAATGCTGTGTGCAATGCTGGCCTCTGCCCTCAAAAGTGGATATTGTATCAATTACCAAGAAACTCTCCTGTGAGGAAAGCTTACAATGTTTGGAAATATTTTGCATAGGTAAAAGATGAGTAAGGGGATACATGGCAGAGGAATGCACAAGTTTGCATGGTATGGAGAAAGTCAAGAGGAAGAGATTTCTCTCGCTCTCTCATTATAGCCCGTTTTCCTCTCGTGACATTGATTGGTGGGAGGATTAAGACAGAAAAAAGGAAGTACTTTGTCATACATTGTAAAGCTAAACTATGGAATTCACTGCCATAAGATGTAGTGTTGACAACCAATCTAGGTGACTTTAAAAGGGTTTATGGAGGAAAAGTCTACTAGCTATATATAATCGGGTATATTTGTGGGTAATGAGAGTGGCTAAAAAGCAGCATCTAATTGCCTCTATCTATTCTTCTGTTTGCCACCCAGCAGCAAGATTTAGGCTTGTCTGAAGCCAATTACATGTCAGCCCCAAGGACATCTTAGGTGCACCTGAAGCCAGCTGTACTACATTTGCTAGGTACTTCCAGGACAAAAACTCCAATGTCACAGCAGTTGAATCAAGTGAGGTAACCAGAGCACAGCCTGGTCCAGTTTTATTGGATGGATTTAAGTTGGTTCACCTTGAGGATGTTAACAAGATGCTTAGACACATTCATACAACCACATCTGTATTGCACCCTTACTCCACTTGCCTTAAGAGCTAGCAAGGAAGGAACAATGAGCTGGGCCAGGAAGGTGATCAATGCCTCTTTTCAGGAGGGATTGGTCCCATGCTGCCTTAAAAAAGGCCACTCTAAGACCCAGAAGATCCAAATAATTTTAGGCCAGGGGTAAAGTTCCCTTCCTAGGCAAGGTTCTTGATCAGGGGTGGCCAACCAGTTCTAGTCACACTTGGATGAGACTGATTATCTAGATCCATTTCAGTCAGGGTTCAGGCCAGCTTTTGGCACGGAAATAGCTTTGATCACCCTGTATGATGACATATGCCAGGTGAATGCGACCCTATTGATACTCCTGGATCTCTCAGTGGCTTTCAATATCATCAGCTATGGTAACCTTCTGGGGTGGCTCCCTGAGGTGGGAGTGGAGCTACTGCACTGCAGTGGTTCTGTTCTTACTTGGGTGGGGATGGGTACTAGGTTCCCCCTTTCTCTCTTTCAAGTGACAAACTTTTCTTCAGCAAAAGCTCTTTATTTCCAGTTCATATCAAGCAAGTTATAGGCAACCCACTGGAGACAAGCAAGCTTCCTAGCTGTTATACAAACCCTTTAGTTGCCTAGCCTTTTTCTTCTGACATCACATCGTAGGTATGGGTCAGGCTCTGGCTCTTCTCCCCTGCCCCAACCTGGCACTTCCAGATCCTATCAATTCCCAGTGTCAGCTGAAGAAAGCAGCTTTAAAATAAGCTCTCCTTCCTCCATCACCCCTATGTCTGCAGGCCTCTCTTCCTAGGCTTCACCATCCTCAACCAGAGTCAGTGCAACCCTGGCCCTGAAATGCATGCCAAGAAAAATTGCCTCTTTCATTCCTGACGGATGGCCAGTTCCAGAAGATGTTTGGAAGATATTGTTTGGCCCCTTAGACTATCTACTATGGAATTCAGTGGTCAGTACCTGTATTACTTAACATCTATATGAAACATTAGGCAGGATGATTGAGGGTTTTGTGGTGTGTTGCCACCAGAATGCTGATGGCTTACAGCAATATTTCTCCTTTTCATCTTCAGCAAGTGAGACTGTGGAAGCATTAAATCATAGCATCATGGAAGAGTGGGGCTGAAAGGGACCAAGAAGGTCTCTTTGTGGGGTTTCCACAGGCAGCTGATCAGTCACTTATTAACAGAATCAGGGTCTGATACAGCATGGATCTTCTTAGCAATGCATTTGAAAGCCATTTTTCATGCTTGCTTTGGCAGCATGTATAAAAGAGAAAGAAAGGAGGGAGGGAGGAGGGAGAAAGAAAACAGTTTTCTCTGTACAATCTTTTTGGTTAAGCATATTTTGACACCATTATACACCCCAGTTAGCACAGATATTTGAGCAAGTGTAAGTGTTATGAGTTTTAGTAGGGTAGACTCTTCCAACCAGGTGAACTCCAGAAGTTTTCGACTACAACTTCCAACTGGAAACTGATGGGAGTTGGTGTCCAAAACATCTGGAAGGCACCAGTTTGTGGAATGCTATGCTAGGGTATTTAAACAGCAGCTAACAAATGCAATTGCTGAGAGTATTCAGCTTCCATGATGTCCCATAATCCTTCTGTTCTGGGACAGTGCCTAACCTCATTATTTTGATAGTCTTTAATGGCTCCTGGTCACAAATTATCATCTTGCTTCAGATGTATTCCTTTCCTTGACCAAAATATTCATTCACTCATTCATTCACTCATTCATTCATTCAATTTATATCCTGCCTTTTTCCTACAAAGGGCTCAAGGCAGCTTACATCTCCTCCATCTTACCCCCCCCAACAGCAACCCTGTGAGGTAGGTTGGGCTGAGAGTCTGTGACTGGCCCAAAGTCACCCCGTTGGCTCCATGGCTGAGCGGGGACTAGAACCCAGATCGTCTGAGTCCCAGTCCCATGCTGTTAACCACTACACCACACTGGCTCTCCCTCAAGACTGTATTTCCCCCTCTTCCTCTTCTTTCCCATTTTCCATTCCTCCTACACAGACTTCCTGTTGCATTTCAGTGCTAATGCGAGCACTTTCTAACTCTGATTTTCTTCCTGTCATTGTTATTGATTGGGGGGGTTACATTTGCCATGGGGATGCCACAAAAATGGAATCCCTGAGGTAAATATTGCCACAGACGAATACAGCTATAACATGAACAAGCTCACATGTTTTCTGCTGATGGTTTCTCTTATTGAGTAAGTAGAATGTCTCCTTTAAGATTTTGGCTAATTGTCACCTCCAGTGTATTTCTGACAGCAGCCATCAGGAACAGATTAAGAAATGTTAATTAGCCAAAATCTTAAAACCTCAAGAACAGACATGGATGTTCTGTACCCCACTCCATTTTTTGCATAAATGAAACATCACAAGTGTGATGCCCTTTGGAATAAAGTTTATTTGCCTGTTTATTATACTTCTATGTCACGCAATAGCTGAGGCTAAATGTGCTTTGATCAGAAATAATAATCTTGTGGAAGTGTTCTAAGAGGTTGTCAGTGAACCTGAACTTCTCCTGACAGTTCATAAAGACCAAAAACAGAAAGAAATCTTTGTTGATCAATTTTGTTTCATTATACATACATTGTATGCATGGAGGGAATTTAGAATATAATGAGATTTCACAATGCTGGATCAAAATCTCTGTAGAACATTGGCACTGGTAGTGTCTACATATATTTAATAAATGGGCTATCCCTGGAATAGGAATGAAGACAGGCCATGGCATATGATTATGTTTGTCCTGAAAACGTTTAAGTTCTTTAGCATAAACACACTTACATGTACATGGATAGAAAATTCACAAAGGGAAGATGAAAGGGTCTGTATTGCACAAGAGATTTTAAAAGCAGCATTTTGATCTATTCTTAGAAAACATTCAAATGGAACACTATTAGAGAAGTGTTAAAATTTCAAGCAGCTTGGCAGCAATTATTTTGCAGTGTGATTTGCATTAACTTTATTTTTTTAATCCTTGCTTAATAATTCTATTTATGTTACTTCATATTTGCAAAACCTCTCAACACCAAAACTGTATGTGTTCTACTGTATCTTCACCCACTCCCTGAGTATCACTTTCATAATTTTTACACTTAAGATGCCTACACTGGTCCACAGGAACCTCAGTCTGGAACACAAAAGGAGTACTAAAGTCATTTGAAGCCTGAGAAAGAATGACCTAATTTCCACAACAAGACAACCTACAGTGGATAACTGGCCACAGTGGGTTGTCATGTTGCTGCCTTGTTTTGTCTGTTTTTTCCCCAGCAAAGTGTGTGTGTGGGGGGACGGCACCTGTTTGGCGGGCTTGGTGCCTCCTGCACTTCGCCAGCAAGTGAACTCTAGAGCATTGCCCAAATGATGCTTCCCAGTTTAGGATCCACAGAATGATGCACCTTCTCAGTTGTGTAAGTCCAACACAGCTTTGTTTGTTAAAAACAATGAGAAAGCATTGGTGCACATTATGGATGGATTTCTTTAAAAAAGAGATGGCACCTGTGCACTCTGGAGGTGCTCTCACTGGCTGTTGATTTGGTGATCCCATTAAATGCTTCCACTGAAAACACTGAAACTGGAAGAATGATGGGAATCAACTGTATTCCAATCAGCTGGAAGTCTTATCTATAGATAAAGCTACCCTAAAATACAATTATATACATTTACAGTACTCATAAATAAATCCCTCAGTGTTCATTGGGGCTTGCTCCCAGACATGTTCTGCAAATCTTGCAGTCCTAGTTTCCGTTTTTGCCCTCCCTGGTCCATATCACCTGCATCTTGTTGATACATAGATTGTATTACTTTTTATTATACTTAGTTCTTACTTAAATTTTAGGTGCTACACAAACAGTGCTTTTTTTGTCATAGAATGCACCAGAACAGAGTTCTAGCACCTTTTTTCGATGGATTTTCCAAGTTTTAAAAGTAACTTTTGAAAATTTGATGTTTGGTCCACATGGATTTGAATCGCCCTGTTGAGCATAGCAGGTCAGCGGCAAAATCATTAAAATGGTGCATGAGGGCTGCTTGTGTGTTGAGCTTTATGCATGCGTACTTCGTCCACGCTGGTTGTGATGGCACTGCTTGGCTCGTGGCACTGCTCAGCTTGTGATTGGTTGTGTGGTTGCGCGCTAAGTGCGGGCGGTAACCATTATGTTTCGTTACACAACTGACGTGTGTGGATGTGTGTACAGTGATTGACTATGTGCGAAAGGTAAATAATTTCTTTATTTTAAAAAAAGTTGGTGAATTGAAAATCCTTTTTTAATTTTTAGTGTAAAAGTGTGACCCCAAATTTAAAAATGAAAAAAATTACTAATTACTTCTTATCTACCAGTCCTGCTAATAAAAAGGCCAGAATATTAACAGACACAATGACAGAACACATAGATACTAACAGCAGGGAAAGGAGTTGAGAAGATTTGTCGGTCGAGAATTGGACAAAACTTTGGAATTTACTATGAACATTTGCCTTAAATACAATAAATTAAATTTATGTTAAGAACTGAATATATAATTTTTTAAATAAAAGATTAACAAGATATGAGTTCCGGCACCATTTTTCTTACAAAAAAGCACTGTACACAAGTAACAGCTTTATGCAAAAAGCCAAATCCTAAGTTACAAAACTGAGCGGAGCTGAGTCTGTTTGCCCTCTTGCCTTCAGGCAGTGAAGTGAACCATTCAGCCTCACCTCTCCTCCCTGTCTTGTTTTCCCTTTTCCATAGTAACATTCCTTCTTGGGCAACTGTGTTCCATTTATCTGTGCTGTGAAGCAGCTTGTGCAGCATTTCAGCAGGAGCAACAAAGAACTGCAATGAAAAAGAATATGTTCACTTATTGAAAGAACTGAAGTGTCTCATGTCAGAAAGTATCCAAACTTAAAGCTGTTGGTAAGAGGTATAAAACAGAAAAAAGGGATATTTGTTACAAGCCATTCCATACATACAAGAAATAAGTTTTTTTCCAATTTATTTACAGCTTTAATTTTTGCTAGTTTTAATCTTGTAATCTCTAGAGCTCGCAATATTTCACAACTGCTACTGTGGCATCTGCTAGTGAAGGTAAAAAAAAAAATTAATTTGGAGACTACCAGCAGTTGCTCTGCATTGCCAAACAGAGTACAAGATGAAATGCTATTACCATTCCCTTGATGCTGGAGTTGAACTACCTCATGCAAAAATAATCATTTTCTCAATTAAAAGCAAAACATGCCATCTAATAAAAATATACTGTAACAGTTATTCTAGTTTTAACTGATCAAAGTGGAATTTTAAAAGTGCCGTTATGTACAAGGAACAAGTTAGTTTCAAAGTGTATCTGACAAACACTCTGCAATCTGGTCCAACAAAAGTTGGTTCAGGAGCAGAATTAAGCCCCAGCAGCATCACTGACACCAGTCACAAAACCCTCATTCCACTTATTGTAGTGCGATCCATATGGAACTCAAATTAATTTACCCAGTAAGCATGACATATGGTGCTTCTCTACGTGAGGTATTTATTTTGTGCTTGTGGTTCCTTAAAAACATTTGTGGGGGCTTTTCATAACATCCTTCCCCTCCAAGACCTTTCTGAGTTTTGCTAATCTAATCTTGCTGCAAAGAAAATGGAAGAAGCAGCTTTGGTACAGCACTGGGTTCTGTGCATTATGTCAAGGAGCCCATAGTTTGCATGCTGGGAAAATATGTTTGCAATCCAGGTGTGAGGTGTAAAATGTCCAGAAACTCAACAGATGTACTGCTCTGGAGAACATTGTATGGATAAATTGTGAGCACTACACCCTCCTAGCTAAAGAAGCCCTAATCTAAAAAGAATGTTAGAACAGTTTCCCTCCAACTGCAGCACTGAAGTTAATTTAAAAGGCAGCACTTGGCAAATCACATTGGCTTTCTCAGAGAATGCTCTTTGCCAGGCCTGACTAAATACATTTTGCTATCTGAGGCAGAGCAGCAAAGGCCAAGACTGGGCCAAGACCAGTAAGCTATTTTGGCAGCTCAGGCAGAAAATCCTAGAATCCCCTCTACCCACCACCCCAGAAGCAAAAAAATGCAATCATGGTGTAACTAACAGTTGGCTGTCACCTATATTATAAAGGTTATAGATACCTTTTATAAGCATCCTTAGGAGCTTATCAACATTACAATTCTTATTTTAGTTTTCATCCCTCTCATTTGTGAAAATATCCTAAACTGGTTTTTGAGAGTTAAGAGCTGTGTAAAACTGGAACTTAACTTCTTGAATTTGCGGATCGCCTCCATCAGCAGCCATGGATCAGCCTTTTCCAATTCAGGGGCTGAACAATTATTAGATTAGAATGCTTAGACAGTGTGGTCATCCATTGAGGATGATGGGAATTGATGAGGAAAGGCAGCTGTAGATCATTTCACTTACCTTTCAGGCATGTATTCCCCAAGGGAAACCCATAAGCAGCTTCTACAGGCATGCTGTCTTATGCTGAGCTGTGCACAAACAAGCTCTCAAAGTTCTCCACCCAATTTGTGGGCAGGAAAATTGGGGAGACGATTTCACCAGATTTCTCCAGAGGAGCAATTTTCTAGCATTTTCTCACAAGTAGGGTTTATCGTTGTGGCAAAACTCCTTTCCTTTTTTTCCCTAAGGGTTTTTCTTGCTTCCTTTGCACTGCCAGCTGTGTTGGCCGCCTGGCTTTCCATCTGACCCTCTGCAGTACAGATGTGAGTGGTGAAGTGTTATGTCCAGCTCTGGGGAAAAAGTGAGCCAGTGTTGCCCAAGGGTAGTTCACATGTCTTTCCCCTTTCTATCATACACTTTCTATCATACAGCTCCCAGACTGTCTGTGCTCCCTAATCTGAAAAACTCCTATGAGATGAATTACCTCAGGATCTCAAATTGCATCAGATTTTGGCTGGCCATCAGGGAAAACTCCCTGTTACAGCACTATGACAATGAGACCAATAACTTAAGGAGGCTATGGGCTTTCCCACCTGGGAGGCATTCAAGAGGCAGTTGGACAGCCATCTGACAAGGATGCTTTACTGGGAGTTATGTACTGAGCAGGGAACTGGACTTGATGGCCTTATAGGCCCCTTCCAGCTTGACTATTCTATGATGCTTCTCTAGGCTTATATTGAAGTGCAGGAACCAAGAAGGCCACTGGATAGATGACTGTACAATGGGAGACACCTCAGCTATCTCTGGGTGTACAAAAGACCCAGACCAAACCCATGAGAATGTCTCCCTTAAAGTTTCTTCTCCTTGTAATTTACTTTCAAAAGCAATTTCTTTTCTATCACACTTAACCAGAATGGTCAAGTTATGGGAGATTTTTTCCATACATCACGGGCCTTACAGAAATGAAACCACAGAGAAATTGAACCGCTTGAACGGACAACGTGCAGTTTTCAAACACTTATGCTCTTGAATTCCACCCTATGGTTATTCATGGAATGCTGAACCGCTGGCCATGAATAACACAAGTGTTCAGAATTTAATACTGAATATTTCATGAATATTAAATATTCATAATAAATATCCAAATTGAATATTAAATGCTGAATAAAATAAATGTGGAATTAAATATTTTCTTTCTTTTTGTTGCATGTTAACAGGAAGGCTGCAACAGAGCAAAAACTTCTACAAAAAAGTTCCATGCACTTGCATATAAATAATGAAAGCTATGCCAAGCTCCGTTTTATAATTTGACACCAGCCCCTCCCCTTGAGAATGGTTTCACAGCTACTCATCCTTGAAAGAGAGTTATGACATTTTTGCTGAAGAAGGGAGTCATTTTATTTTAGTTACTATCTACCATGCATTTTAAATAGGGCCCCATGAGCCGTGAGATGTTTGCCATCCTTGGCATGTGGCCCGTAAACTGAGAGATTGTGTGTGTGTGTGTGTGTGTGTGTGTGTGTGTGTGTGTGTGTGTGTAAGAAAAAAATTGCTAGGCCTGCTATTCTCCACCTCACCCCCATCACCCATCACCAGCTCAACAGGCAGGCTGGAAAACTAGCCAATGAAAGCACTTTTTGACAATTGTCTCTGCTGTTAAGTAATGATTTATACAAAATTATCTCCAGTCAAAATCATGCATGGAAGAGACACAACACTACTTTCAGAGATAAGAGGAGCAAGCATCTGTACTTGCCATCACAGTTTGACAACCTGATTACTGAATAGGTAAATAATTTTCACATTTACCTTCATTTGTATATAACGGTGGGAAGCTGACAGAGAATCATGAATCCCTGCTGCAGGCAGGACATGGGATATTACAAACAAGGCTGGATGCTGATAATCTGGAGAGGGTTCAGAAGAGGGCAATGAAGGGCCTGGAAAATAAGTCTGATGATGAGAGACTGTTCAGCCATGAGAAAGGAAGACTATGAGATGACATGATAGCACTTTACTTCTATCTCAAAGGCTGTCACAAAGAAGGAAAAGACCTATTCTCACTCATCCCAGATTGTAGGATGTGGAACAATGAACTTAAGCTACAGTAAACCAGGTGCAGGCTAGACACAAGGAAGAATTTCATGACTGTGAGAGCAGTACAACAGTGGAATGAGCTGCCAAGAGAGGTTGTGTGCTTTTCCACACTAGATGCGTTCGAGAGGCAGTTGGACAGTTATCTGATTGGGATGGTGAAAGTGGTATCCTACACTAGCAAGGGGTCAGATTCAATGGCCTTGCTGTCCCCTTCTGAACTGGCTGTTCTGTGAATCTGTGACTGTTGTTTGGTTAGTAATACTATGTGGAATCCTGGTTGGATATACAACAATATCTGTTGTGGCACAGTGAATGCTCTCTGGAAACAAACCTAAACAAGCTGGCAATAGTGGTGCTTAAAGGTATTGACAGATTAGTTATCTGTTTTAATGTATCAAATAGTTTTTTACCAGACAGCTTCATGGTAGTTATGGGAAGACTTTTCAGTATTTCCAGTGCCAGGGTGGAAAAAAGCTATGGAATATTCTTCTAGGCAGACATAATGGAGTCATAGTTTTTCCTGGCTATATGTAAGCTGATGGACTCCAGCTTATGGCCTGGTCAGGCTGAGCAGGAGCTGTGCATAAGGTAGCACAGCAGCATCTTACTGGTATATTGTGAACAAGAAGAAATAATTTGGATTAGCTATGCTAAGGAAGAGCAATGGAGGTAGATAACTAATGATTATCTCTTGCTCATGTACTTTACTGAATTGATAGAGCCTCTTGATTACTATCTGATGCACTTTAGCTGCTAATAAATAGTTCTAAATAAAAAGTGTCCCCTTCCCACTGAAAGGGGGGTATTCTTCTCCAGAATCCCACCCCCAGATGACATGAGCTCATCAAGCACCAAATACTTTAAGGAAAGGAAAAAAGCAGCTGTGAACCAGAGTACCAGGAGATGGTCCAGTGGTGGCACCACTGATTTTTGCACTCCTACTCAGCCTTTGAATCCCATCCTTCAAAATTAAGAGTGGTCTTCAGTCCCCATTTTGCCTCCCACATTTTCCCTGCTTCAAATAAAATTCAAAGTTCATATGAAAACCTTTGGTTCATCACAAGTTTAAAAATGATTTTATCCTGGGCAAATATACCCAGCCACTAGTGGACAACTGGCAGACTGCCTGAGAAACTGCACTGGCTGCATTTCCTGATGGGGTATTTTATTCTAGAGCGATATTTCTAGAATTTGGTGCCCCTAAAATCTGGGACCAAAGTAGCTGTGAGGTTCACCCTCTTGAAACGCCCTTGTCTGCAGCCCGATATGTCCACTTTCTTGCTTGAAGGAAAGATAAAGAAGATCTGTGGAAAAGCATTCAATAACTGAGGCTGTGTGCTATCTGATAGTAATATATTTATTGATTGTATTTATATATTGTTCTTTGGGCAGCTCACACCATAAAATTAGAGACGAGACGAGACATATCAGAAGGCACCAACTGGAGTCCTGAACATTTTTCCCTGAGAGTGGCACCACAACAGGTAAGTAAAAATATGCAGCACATAAACCGTGGTTTGGATCAATGGGAATGGACTGGAAGCCAGGGCAGCTGATAAAGCAATGTTGGAATATGACTGAATTGTCCTGTCCTAGTTAACAGACCTCCTTTGAAATAACTGCAGTCAGTAGACACTTTTCAAAGGCATTTGGGCATTTCAATAATCCTAATGGCATTATTGTATAGCCATACAAGCATGTATTAACATCTGGTCCAGATTCTCCATTTCTATTGCTGATCTTCTCAGTCCAACCCTAACTCTTAAGCCACATGTCCCCAGTGAAGCCCAACCTGGTTACCAGTCCTGGCACCTGCACCTCCACTGCCTAATTTGTTTGCTTCCTGGGAACATGGGAAGCTGCCCTATACTGACAATTATTCCATCTAGCCCAGCACTTTCCCTACTGAATAGCAACAGCTCTCCAGGGGTTCATGTTATTTCTTAGCCCTTCATGGAGATTCCAGAGATTGAATCTAAAACATTCTGCATACAAAGCATATCTAGCCCAGAGCTATGGCGCCTCTATACTGGAATGCCTCAGTGCAATGAACCCCTAACTGTACCACTTCCTTTTTCCTTATTTCTAGTCATAGCAAGATTAGGCTGGGAGAAATAGTGAAATGCTGCAGACTAGTTACTTGGCCATCACCTAGTTTTCTCTTTCTCACTATGTGACAGGAGAAAGAAGATAGGTCATGGGAAAGAAAGAAAGAAAGAAAGAAAGAAAGAAAGAAAGAAAGAAAGAAAGAAAGAGGAAAACTGGGAGGAGGAACAGGTTGCAGGAAATAAGAGTTCAGCAGATAATACAAAGTATTTTCTTGAACTATCTTATATTTTGGGTATTGCTGTTCTGACTGATAAAGCCCTCAATTTCTTCTCTCTTAGGATATTTGAACACATTGCACTATAGGATTCTAGTGTGTGTGTGAGCATGCTAGGAATCATTGGGAATGATTAATGTGGTTTGTAACATGGAAGAGAGACAATTTTAATTCAAATGGTATGATCCCTAGAAATATTCTTATTAAATACAAGAGAAAGAGGGGTCTTTCAAATACCTGCACCACTGATAGCATATGAAAGAGAGAGTAAAGAAGGGGCTGGACTTCCCTATATCTGAGTCTTACCAGTTATCCTGACAGAATAGAAAGAGTTGCCTGGCATTCCCTGTGATGCTTCTGTTGCTGCTGTCTCCATCTTCTTATCCTCAAAGGCAAGGCCAGAAGTGCAGCCTGGCAGCTCAGCAAAAATCTCTACTTTGAATTAAGAGGATCAATCACTTTTCTGGCTTCCTGACAGGATCACTTTACAGTGGGAACTAGAAACAGTTCTTAGGTCTGAATAGGAAGCCAATTTACAGGCGGCATGCTGGTGACACTGCATGGGTGGGATAGAATATAGTAATGTTACCAGCCAGATCAAATTCCAGTTAAAGAACAAGCAGTCAAGTGCCTATGAAATTATGTCCACCTACCTGTTCATGCATGCAGGACTCATACATGTCCAGGCCTCCACAATGTTTGCAATCAAAAGTTCTCAAACCTTGTACCAGTCCTCTCTTGCCTGCATTATCTTCCCACTGACCACACTGTTTCTTTTTCTATGCTCCCTTCTTTATCCTACGTGGACCAGAATGTTGCCCTTCATCTAGCAGCAAGGCAAGAAACTGAATGGTCTGGGGGGCAATTTCTACTCACAGGAACTCCCAGCAATTTTTTTGCTGCCAGCAAAGGCTTGGTGATTTACAGTTAAAATATGTTTGCAAAGAACTATACAACTAAATAGGCATCTTTAGCTTGAAAACAAGCTAAATTTAGCATTTCTGGGTCTTTGCAGATGTTTGCTGTTCAATTTTGCTGTGGGAAAGTGAAACTGGGAATGGCAACAGTCGCATGAGGGCCTCTTTTTCCCACCCCTGGTCCAGCTAATCAGGGCTGCCACTCTTGTCCAATCACCACTGTTTCAGGTAGCTCTTGTCTCCACATTGCCTCTTAAATATGGCAAATATTAACACTCTGAATGAGCAGATGTGGATTCTAAAATGCAACAACACACACAAACATGGACCCCTCCCCACCACACACACAAAGCACAATTCCAGAATGAGCCCAAAACAGGACTCAAAACCAAAGATGAACAGCTTCTACATTCTCCTCCCTCTCTCTATTTGCCACTGCCCAGTATTTTCAGGTATGTAATATACTTTTCACTGATTAACAGGCTTGCTCTTACATCATTCCTGAAAGGCTGGACACAAATACAATGAACATACGAGATGGGGAAGCTAGGGCTGAGTTATAGTCACTTGTTCAAGGCCACTGTGGCTAAGATGGGACATGCCCCCAGGTCTCCCAAGTTGAAAACCATTCCCTAGCCACCTAAGCAGCACCTAGGTCCTTACTCTGGCACCAAAGTCCATACTCTTTTCATCCTCTCTCATAGTGCCTCCCAGCCTCCCTTCTTCTAACATGGGCACCATTTTATGCAGCTTGCACTCCAGCTCATCTGTCACATAAGCTATTACATGACTGTAGAAGCAAAGTGCACATATATTCAGCCTGACCTCTGGGCCAAAACAGACATTACTGTAAATCTGTGTCCAGAGCTATGCCTTTTGTTCATTTATACCGTGGAATAGGTGCAAGGGTTCGAAAACAGATATTTATAAATAAATCCTACCCCATCCTTAATACTAGGGTGTGGCCCCAAATTGGGAGCCATGTACCTAATCTACAGTAAAAATTGTGTGTGTGTGTGTGAGTGAGTGAGTGAGTGAGAGAGAGTCATGGTGGGGAATCACAGCTGCTAGACAGAGATTTAAAATCATACCTGTTTTGACTTTAAATATATCACATCTATCGGATTTTATTCTCCCGTTGTTCCATTACCTTTGATCAGCTAGTAGTGGAGCACAAGCTTTGCACGCATGCAGAAAATCCCGGGTTCCACCCTAGCATCTTCAGGAAGGGCTGGAGAGCTGCAGCAATTCATTCTACTCTGTCATGAACCAGAAGGACCAATAATTTGAAAGCAGTTCCCTGTATATGCAGAAGATCCCTCAGATCCATACAAAGCTTGCAAAACTCTCTCAGAAATCTGAAGAATAATCACATGAAGCTGCATATTTACAGATACATTCAGATGACCTTTTGGAAAGAAGTAATCCCCAAAGTACTACATGTAATATCAGAATTTGGAATCCTCTCCAGCTATAAATTCATTTGAGTAAAATCACAATCTCCTTACTGCAACACTTTCCATCAGCTTTATTTACCGTGCAGAATGTGTAGCAGAAAAGCAGGAGTTCAGAATGCAAATCAAACATGGATAAAGTATATAGCAGAAAATAACTGGAAGCAATGTCATCCAAAGTACTTCAGAAGAAAGTCTGAGATGCTGAGATTCATTATAGAACAACTAATGGAATAAACTCATGCTTATCTCAGACTAAGCATCATTTAACTCCAATGGATTTATTTCAGATGATATATGGGTAGGATTTTTACTGAGGAATTTACACCTCCTATGAAGTAAACCATTAGGCCAATTAATACATGTTTTTGGTTGCTAAAAGTATCAATTGCAGCCACAACCCATTTTGATCACTCCCCAGGAGTGGTGGTTTGGAGAAGTGTTGTGAGATTTAACTCTCTCAGTAGTTTGTGAAACATTTTGCTGGTCCCTTATTGTTATCCTTCGTTATCTTTATGTGAGTGAGGTTTCTCCAGGTCTCCCTTAGAACTATCTGGGACCTTGGTGGCCACTTCTGATTGTTCTACCATTCTTATGTGGGCAGAGGGAGCACTTTAAAGGTTGCTGAATACTATTGCCCTGAAGGCCAGCCCAATCCACTGGGACTGGGCTCAAGGACCAGTCAGCCTGAAAGCATCAAAGGATGCAATCCTGCATGCTCTCACCTGGAAGTAGGTCCCATTAAACTCAACAAGATTTGCTTCTAACTCAATACGGTTAGCTATTATATATCACACAAACAAATTCATTGAGCCTAATAAAGCAGGGCGGGAAATTGATCAGCGCTTTATTTTTTCTGAAAACATTGTTTCTTAAATTCATTAGTAACAATAAATGAATGGCAACTACAAATACAATATCAGGTGGTCTTGTCAGTTTTGAATTTGCAATTAGTGTGCTTCAGGTATTCTGCCTGGCATGCATGCATGTCCTCGAAATACCTACATGTCTTGGAGGGAAATTGAATGAATAAACAGTTCCATTTCAGTGGAACGGAAGGTGCCCCAACAGCCTCAGGGGAAGAGAGTTGAACTCTGTTGAAACAGATGAATGGCTGTCGGCATATTATGTACATGTGGTACAGGGCGGGGCGGCTAAAATAAATTAGCATAGCATCAGTTTCAGTACTATTGGAAGCGAGATCTAGCTTTACCTAAGCAATGTAAGGGAAGTATGTATTATTGACTTTAAAGTTTTACAATATGCTAATAAAATATGCATAAATTTAAATCCCATTAAGTAACTCTGGTCATGCTCAAGCCACCTGTTCAGGTCTGCAGGTGCTGCTTGTAAATGCCAGGTTGGTGCACAGTAAGAACTCCCGCATCCACTATTTAGGGATGGATGAGATGGCCAATCTGGCAGGCATAACCAAGGCCTAGGTGCGTGATCAGGGAGGAGCTGGTTGGTCCCAGCATTGACCTTGAAGGGACTTTGTACAGCATCAGAAGAACCTGGAGGGCTGAGGAGTGGGGCTACCACAGTCTGCAGAAGGGCTCCCTGTCTGTCTGACTCCTAGAGGGTTTGAATCTTGTGTTGGGTCAGCAGGAGATTAGGGATTCTGCTGGTGGACTATCCACCCTGTGACCAAGCTGTATCCCCAGATATGGACAGAGGTTGTTTCGGTTGCAATGCGGATGTCCTTGGGGACATTAACATCAATGTCAAGGGCACTGGTGCATTTCATGGCCTTTTGAAATGTCATGGTTGGATCACTACCTGCTGAGAGTTAGACCAACAGCAACTTTTCCTCTTTGCAGGGGTTGAGGACATGTTAAAATGGTCCACCTCTCCAGGTTGGTAGATCCAGATGGTTTCCTGAAGGTTCTCTGATATGGCTGGTGGTTCTGTCAAATCCTTAGTCAATTCTTGGAATACAGAGATGACTTGGGTAGCTGACATCATCACTCTCAACCATATTTGTTATAGTAGAGGTCATATGGCTCTGTGTTATATCCCAGAGCTGAGAATGACGAGGTGAAACAGGAGTTGACTTGAGTGTAGATGGAAGAAAATTCAAGTGGATTCAATTGTACCCTGGTATTCACCAAGAGTCAAGTATATCTGGGGACAGCTAGAACAGCAAGTAAACACTATCTCACTTCTTCAATTCAATCTTCTGTTTGCTGTCCAGTGGAACTCTTTAGGGCAGTCCAGTGCTTATTACAGTCTGGCCCCAAGGGCCCACTGCAATATATTTGCTAAGCATTACCAGGAAAAAAAATTTCTTGCCTCCAACAGAACTTTCTTTCTGTTGTCTTTCAATGTTATAGCACTTGAATAAGGAACGATACCCAGACCACAGCCTGGTCAAGTTTTCTTGGATGATTTCCAGATGATACACCTGGAGAAGATTGACAAGGTGTGTGGACAGGTTTGTGCAACCACATGCATACGGGATTGTTTCCCCTCTTGGCTAATAAAAGCTAGAAGAGAGGGAATAGCCAGTCAGATCAGGGAAGTCCTCAATGCCCCCTTCCAACAGGGAGTGGGTGCATGCCATCTGAAACAGGTGATGTTGGGGCCACTCCTGCATGCAAGAGAGCAATTGCCCACGTGAGCCAGCTTAATGATTGGGTGTCCCTAGAGGAGATACCAAGGCACTGAGAGACTAGGTTCATAGGAAAATGCCTTATGGCACTGAGCCATGTAGCTTGGTATTGGCTATGCCAGGGGAATTCAGGACAGGAGCTCCACATGTGTCCCTCCTGGAATTCCACTCCGGCTCCAGATGGCCCCAGCCGCTTTCTCCAGCTTGTTTTCCCAGCTTTTGTGCAGTTTCCTCCTTCTGCAGGCTGAAATGCCTCACTGAAGGCTTAGCCAGTGGCAGGAAGAGCTTTAAGCTAAACTATGCTGGTATTTTTGGTGGTTAGGGCTCTGCCTGTTTTGCTTCTGGCCCTGTCCAGTATCAGAGTGTCTTCAGAATTAAATTTGGCCCTTGGACGGCAAGAGGTCCCCCAAGCTTAGCTTGCACTGACTTCCAGTGGCTCTCCAGAGCTGCAGTCAGGATTCTTTGCCAGTCCTACACGGAGATGCCAGGGACTGAATTTAGGAGCTTTTGCAGAGGAAGCATGTGCTCTGCCACTGAGCTATGGCATGCTTAAGTGAGATGATGTTTTTATAGCTAGGCAGAAGGGGGTTATTTTAGAAATCTAATAAATAACAGTAACAACAATAATAACAGCAGCAGCTGCTGCTGTGAAAACCATTTCTACAGTGACATATGTGATGTTATTGGACTGTCCTCAGAAATAGCTTCTTCTATATTATGATGTGGCTACAAATAGCAAGAAATTACATCAAGTTACTTACCTGCATGAAGGGTAAATGAGAGAAGCTAAAGAAAATATTCTCTGCCCCCATCGCCAAGTTTCTCCAAAGGGTTCGTGCTAAATGGAAACAGCACAATAGCAGGCTTCATTATGGGCTTCCTGTACAAGGCTTTTAAGGCATCACTTAGCCAAGCATCCTGCTTCTGGATTCTTTGTAGGATTTAGGGCAGTTTTTGTGCTCCAAAAATAAGCCTCTCCATGCAACAAAGTTACAAGCAAGTTCACTAACTGACCTCTATTGTACATGTGTGTATTAGAAAGGGAAATTCCTTTATTCAATTTTTAAAAATCAATTCAAGCCTGGACTTTCCCTGGAAGCGCAAAGGACAAAGCTGAGGCTGTCATAGTTTGGGCATATCATGAATGGGCAAGAGTCACTGGATAACACAATAATGCTAGAAGTAGGAGATAGGAATGATCGAATTTGAGATGGCTTGATGCCATAAAGGAAGCCACGGCCTTGAGTTTACAAAAGCTGAGCGGGGCTTTAAGGCAAGGACATTTTGGAGCGCTTTCATCCATAGGGCTGGTTTCAGTTGGAGACAACTTGACAGCACACAACAACATTAAAGAAAGTTGGCAGCCATTTGATACTTATCCAAACCCATATAACTTTACACAAGGAATATGTTCCCCAGTATTGTCAACACTACTTTCTGAACAAGATCATAGGAACTTTCCATTATTATGGTCTGTGAAGAAGATATAATTTTTATTACGTTGCTCTTGCCTTGCAATAATTTATAACAATTTATATAGTCTAGTAAAGAATTGTGACTAAATGGACATTTGATTGGGAACAGTGTATTCTGAATAGCATTGACATTAGTTTGCTCAAATCATTTGTTCAGATTGTTTATGCCAATACTTATGATTGCATTTATTTAGAAATACTCTTATAACACTGTGGTGGCAATGATTCCAAATGGAGGGCATGACAAATCAAATGACATTCTGCAACTATTCCATCTTCACTGTCTACGTAGGGTTTTGTTTTGTTTTTGTTATAAGAAAAAAGACAGAAGTGATGGGAAAACACAGGATGGTTACAAATGGCCTAAGCTGATGTCTATAGGCCCTTTCAAATTAGGTGTCTGAAACAGGGCAGTTGCAGAATAAAAGCTTTTTCTGGAACAATCCCTCATGTATTTGTCATCTTAGTTTCATTTCAGGTTATTTGTTTTGCAATTATCAGAAAAACACGAGGTTATATCCCAAAACTGCAAACAAAAGTGGCCCATATGTTTGGCAATCAGCTGTTAATAAGGGACTTTCAGTACAATTGACTCTGTTTATTATAATCTTTCAGAGTAGAAACAGTAACAGTAAACTGGTTTCATTATAATCTTTGCTGTCCAAGAGTGGCAGAAAGCAATCCTTTGTAGTAACTATTTGTAGCATTTTGAAACACATTTTCTTGGAGCATAGGGTAGCTTCACCAGAAAAGGATATTCTGCATATAAATCTGTTCCTTTTACAGTGTTTAGAATGTTTTACCATATAACCTGTAGCTGCAATTAAAGATGATAATCCTACAGTTGTTAGCTTACAGATGCAAAACGCAGGGTTTGGAAAACCACAAAACTAGGTCTTTTGTGTCTGCTTCCTCTCCAACCTGCCTCTCCGGATTTTTCCCTGGCCTTCTGTGCCAGCTCCAAAGTTGCTCTTGCACCTTTGGAGCTGCAGCTGGCTGGAAAGAACTGCACTGACTGTGAAGGCAGGGATCAGAAAACAGTTCCAAGGCTGAAGCTTGGACTCTGGTTTATCCTATGATAGTCTAGACAGCATCTAGTAGCTACAGGATTGCATCCCTGAATCCTTTACTAATAGACATTTAGGGTTTTCTGCTGCCTCCAGTTCTTCTTGCTTCTCTAGCTTCTAGGATGACTTGGATACGACAAGGACCACTTGCTGAAGTTTCCTTTGGTAAGACATAACATAGGAATCTAAACTATGTTATAATTTTCTTTGCTCATACTGTATAAGTATTGTATTTGGTATATATAATGTAAAATATATACTTTATTCAGACAAAAATCTGAATAAAAAACTTTATTCAGACAAAAATCTGGTATATACTTTATTCAGACAAAAATCACATTCTTACCAAGTTTTTAAATATAGTAATTTTACAAGCAGATCAAGTTATACTTGATCCATCTTTAGGAACCTAAAGGCTGCTTTATGGTCCTACAACAGTCTTCCTCAGCCTATTGCCCTCCAAATATCTTGGCCTACCATGCCCAATATTCCTGACCACTGGCCATATTGCCAAAGGCTGACAAGAGCTGGAGATCAGTTGGTGAAGACTGGCAAATACAACAAACAGCACAGTTCTAAACTGCTAAATGAAGTCTAGGCAGCCACAGGAGTTTTTGAGGGGCCCAGTTGCAAGGCCTGGAAAGTGCTGCGACCTCATAGCTGGGCATTAGCCTTGGAGCATGCTCTCCCACCTGCAGCTGGTGCAGAAATGACTGCACTAGTACATCTCCAAAGTTACAAAAGGTAAGCCAGATGGACTTCATTAGCTACTGAGTTTGTACATTTTAGCATGCTGACCACTACAGCTAGCAATCAAGCTAAATGTATTCTTCTAAGCACAATAGACTAACTTTTTCCCATTAATAGCAAACCAGCTCCACTCAACCCGCATTCCATTGTGACCTGTGTGGGGAGGGACTGGGTGGAATGAAAATGGCACATTGACTTCTCACAATTGCCCACCTCACACTTGCATGAACTAGGCAGGAGTTGTGTTCATCATATTTTCTTTAATTTAGATATATACATTGGTCCCCATGCTTTCCCCTTTTCCGGAAGTACTAGAAGTTCATGCTGCTGAACACCTGAAGCCAAAGCGAATTCCTGGGATGCAGAACTGGCCAAGGCTTGCATGTCCATGGGCTGAACATTGCTACAGGAGTCGAGAATGTTTGTTATGACATCACTGTTCTCTGCCTTAGAAAGAGTACATGTAGAATAAACCAGAGACCCTCCTGGACGCAAAACTTTGATTGCAGACCTGTAAGCAATAGGAACCAAACAGGTTGATTTGAATTTCCTCAACATACATATGTCACAGTAGAACATATATGCATCAAAATACTCATTTTTGTGAATTAGGGCATCATGTAGCATTTCAGCAACAAGCCATGAAGTTCTTAATGCACAACCAATTCATATAAAAGTTGCTTTAAGTTATGTTTAAACATTCAATGCTCGAACACCCCTCCCAGCTGGTGCAGGAAGGACTGCACTGGCTGCTCTCTGAGATTGAAAAAACAATCTTGGAGAGGAGCTAAAGAAGATGCTTTGGTGGGAGAAGTGGTGAGGAGACCCTGGAGGCCAGGATATGTGCTATCCTGAGGCCTCTCCAGCTCCTCCCTCCACGTCAGAAATACCACTGCTAGATGGACAGAAAAGCCTGTCTAGTGAAAAATGCTGGGTACAGGAGAGGGATAGGAAGATCATCTCTACCACTCCTTCTGCTCTGCACTGGATGATTATAAGACGCCATGTTTGGGACTTACAATCTTAAAATCATTGGAGGCACAATCAGCATGACCATGCCCTTGTTTTAGTATCATTAAGGCCTCTGAACGAAACTTTGGGATCCTTATTAATTACTTTTATTCTGCAATGCTGATTTTATAAGGGACTATTAAGACCCAAATCTGTACAGCGTATACGTCAGAACTATGTTCAGGAAAAAAGAGGTCCTATTACGAAAATAGGAGGAAGGTTTCCCATTTTGTAGGGGTAAAGTAGGAGTAATGACACATACCTTTCCAAAACTTATACATCCACTATCACTTTTCAGTCAAAAGTCATCTTTCCATTTAGCCATTTTATAATCTGCTTATCATAGGATCACTGATTCAATCAGAAATACAGCATTTGGGCACTCTATTTGGCAGGCTATCTGCATACACTGCTTTTGCAGGAATGCTTTCACATAAGCAAATGCATAAGCTAATCAAGGTACAATTGCTTACTGCAGGGGTGTTTTTTCATTTTTAAGAATACGGGCAAATATTATACCATCAATAAGGGTTGATGTAATATAGCTGAAACATACTGTTGTTGAAGATCTGTACTAAATCAGTTTGAGCATTCTGGGATCAATTAATTGTAAATCTAGCACAGTTGAACAAGATGCTGAGCAGTTCTACCAGGAAAGTTGAAGCGTGTGGATTAAAACCATGGCTACTATAACCAGACATTATTCTAAGTCTCTGTGTATCAAATATCAGGCATATAGTTTAAAAGCTTCCATTAGCAGTAACTAAAAAATAAAGTTTTTAAATGGGACAATACAAAGAATTCAGAATATGGGAGCAATGAGTAGTACTTCAAGTTTTCAATAACTCTGAAAAAGTCAGACATTTTAAATGTCACCTCCTGCCTCGCAATGAACTATTGCTGCTACAAAATGCCAAAAAGCAACTACTTCACATTGCAATGCATTAAACTTTGTGATAGCCTGCCATTTTTGTTCATTGTAACATCTTGGTGTTTCAGGCTCTGTTCTGTTTCTCTCAGTCATTCAGACACACACCCAGACACACACACACACAGAGTGCATGAAATTTAGCTGGAAATCTCTATACTTATAGGGATACATAGAAAGAGATAAAGAAATAACAGAGGTTCAGAAATTCATGATACAAACTGCACTTCCTCAGCCCACTCCTTCAGAGACTAATTACATGTTCTTCATCCTGTTAGAAGGACCGGCATTAATTATGCCACTAATTTATCCATTCTTTGCATAAAAAAGAAGAGCAAAAATTTCAAGACAAATGATAAGAACAGTGTGCTGTATTTCAACACTGCCATCTTGTGTACACTGTTAGGATTCATTTTCTGAGCATGCTGAGCTATTTTTGAACAGCAGGAAAGCAATCCTCTCTAAGCCACTCAAGCAGCTGAAATCACATTTGCTTTCATCCCTACATTCCTTTTTATGAAGGTGATCATAGATTTTGTTTTCATTTTAAAGATCAACCTGGCCTAGCTGCATCATAGTCACTCCACTTATATTCCTCCATTGTTTCATACAAAATCAATCTGAAAAGGCCAGAAAACCATTCCTGTATCAAGAATACACAATTTGTCATATGCCTGCAAAGTGAGGCAACATGCTGGCACTGGCGATGCTGAATGGCAGCACCAGAAAACTTCATTTGGGTTTTCCCTTTCAATGCAGTGGGGCTTTTTCCTGTTGCATAAAAATAAGGCAGAACAGCCTTTCTGTTTTCACAAGGACTTATATCAAGCTCTTTAACAGGAAAACAGCAATTTGACAGTCTTCCTCCACACAGCATTTGTCTCCTCTATGTGTGCACACATGCATTGCCCAGCAGGTATCGAGTTACAATAACAATTAGAAAAACAAAAGGTTTCCTGATAGTTGGAGCATTGGCAACCAAGGAGTTCATGGGACCAAAACCCTTCTTGTGACCAGCAGAAGTGGTGGGCATGTCCCTGGCAATGGGAGCTATATATGTGTGGGATTATACAGGCCCAGCAGTTGAATACTTTCACATATAATAACCAGGGTCAAAGCTCAAAGACATTTTAATTGATTAGTAGCATGACTTTAGCTGTTGAACTGATATTTGCATATGGGTATGGCATCCAGGTGTGGATCCTAATTTTTGCCAGTGGAAATGTTCATTCAATGGAGTTCTGCTCATAGAACTCTCCCCAGCAGAAGATTCTGCCTCCCACTTCACTTCTACTTCTGTTCCAAAAAAATTGCTCCATAGGCTGGAAGGATGCTCTGGAGCACTGGAAAAATGGAATGGCCTATAGAAGAAAGAAAACATCAGGAAAAACGGCCTCACCCATCTTGTCTTCCAGCAGAACCCTATGCTAGATTGAAATGCTTGCAATGGCTGGAAGGAGCTCTTCCATTCTCCTTCAAAGAGGACTCCTAAAGAAGGACCTCCGATCCAGATCATGGGGGGAGGGGGTATGCATGGAAGGAGGTACTCCTTCAAATATCCAGGTCCTAAGCCGTTTAGGGCTTATTTCTTGCTTATTTCTGAAGCAAGAAACATTTTCTTTCTATAGATTGAAGAAGTGTCATACAGGCATTGCCTTAGAAGAGTTATTCCTCCTTTATGTGTGAGAAAAGAAAATGCCTTTTCTAAGATGGCATTTGCAGTTCACATAAGTTGAGAAATAACTTCTAAAACTATGCAGACCAATTACTTTTTAAATAAACATTTAAACTTGAATTTTCTAACCCATGCTGCTCATCACCCAGAGAACAAATGTTACTGGATGACTAATAAATATAACACCTAAAATATCAGCTGATTAGCAGAGCAGACCTATGGCTGCTTGACAGCATTTAGACAGCCACAGGATTTTTCAGTTTCCCAGCTCCGAGGTCAGAAAAATCACTCCAACTTCAGAATTGGGAATTTGTGCATGGATTCCCTTTTGCCCACCTTGCAGCTGACACGGAAGGTACTTGCTGGCTATTTCTATTTGGTTAAAGCGAGTAAACAAATCCTAGCCTTAAGGGCAGTGGACATGGGGAAAGAGGGAATGGTAGACACAAATGGGTACACAGGTTACAAGATATATTTGCAGTCTTTGGAATATAGGGAAGAATGACTTGAGTTCACAGCATCGGCACAACTCATAGCTTATTAAAGTTACAATGAGACACGGCACCCATAAGTGCCATCCTGAAAATTCAAGCCATGTCATCTGAACCCAGCAGGGAAGGGTTGTGTAAGCATTAAATAACCTTGCAGAAAACACTGTGTGTTTTAGAGTTATAGACCTTGCAAAACTCACCCACACCAGTATTGGATGACACAACAAGGCACGGTTATGACTTGTATAATCAACACGCCTACCAACAGCCTCTACAACTTGCTTCATCATCCTAACAGGTGCCATATTCTCTCCCAATTATTTTGTCATCCACAACCTCCAGAACCCCACATTTCAAATGCATTCTTTAGTCTGCTATAGTTTGGCATATTCTCCTAACCGTTTGCACAGACTGTTTTATTTATACCAGCACTCTTTTTCTTCATTTTACTTTTATGTCTCATTTATTTTTTACAGTTCCATGTTTGTAAGCTTTGCTTCCTCCCCACTCGTTCATCAAACACTGAATCTGACCAATTGTATCAATAAAAATCTCAGTGAATTTAAAAATAGATTGCAAAATTGAGAGGGTGGTGCTTGAGATAAGATTTGTGAAATAACAGGGACTGGGAATCATGCATTTTAATTTCTTCGTGCAGAAAAAACTATCAAGGCATCCAATGTCAATGGAATAAAGGTACTATAGTGATGTGAAGAACATGGGGAGGGTGATAGCCATAGGTGAACCATAGGTGAATACTTTACCATAGGTGAATTTCCACTCATGATACGATGTTTTCCTTTACCTTCCATTCCACAGAAGACTCTTGTGTTCCCCTTAAAGCCACCATCCACATGGGCATGTGGGATGAGGCTGGGGGCTATTCCAGCTGAGATATAGGGAGCTAAAAACCTGCAGAAATGGAAGATCCTTCCTTTGCATGAGCTGAAGTGCTTTCTTATACAAATAGAATTCTGGATACTATCCAACACTAGAAACAATGGGTGACTGGAACATTGGCCAAGAAGATCAACAAGAGACTTTGGTCCAAAACAACTGCAATAAAGAAGGGCTGAGAAATCATTTTCCTAGGAAGGGCTACTGATCCAGGGGAAATGGCAATGCAGTACCAAAGTCAACGATGGATTGAAGTCAGATCCAATGGAGGATGAAGCCAGAGTTAAAACTAGGTTGCATTTGCAGCAATGGTGTCACTTCCCTCTGTATTAACTTACCGGATGCCCCTTCCTCTCTGTGTAACAATCCCTTCCAGTTTTGTCCTCCTTTCCCTCTGGATTTTCCCTACAACTCTGCAGCTTTCTACCAAGCGTCAATTCTCTCCCCCAACCCATATTTATTTTGTAAGAGGTACTTCTCTCTCTCTCTCTCTCTCTCTCTCTCTCTCTCTCTCTCTCTCTCTCTCTCTCTCTCTCTCTCTCTCTCTCTCTCTCACAGACACATGCACACAAAGCAGAAGTGATTTCAAGAGGTGTAGTCTGAAGACCAAGAGGGGACCTACAGCATCTGAAGAGGGTTGCCTGAAATTAGGCTAATTATACCTCCTTTAATTAGCTGTAAGATTTTGCATGAAATAAGCAAGATATGGATTACAGTGACAAGTCACAGGCACACTGTACAAACAAGTGAATTATCCTATCACCATTAAGGCCAGTTCACCTTATTTAGTTTCTCCACATAATCAGATTTTTAATCTGAGTGGGCACTCAAATTCTGCACACTCATGCAGAAGAGAAAACACCCTTGTGGTGCAGCTGTTCATGTAGCCCTGTACACTGTCCTACTTTTGATCAGGAAACTATTTAGAGGTGCAGACACTAATTTAGACTCCTATAATATCTGACATAATACAACACAACACAAATGCTTTAGCTGGGTGTTCAGTACCCCTCATTCCCATGACTCCAATTGAGAGACAGAAAGAGCAAAAGCCATGCTCCCTGACCCTAACACATGCATGGAGCAGACGGCCCAGTTTAGACCTCTCCTCTCCAGTGCCTGAAAAGAAAAGGGGGTGGGCCACTGAAGGGGCAACAGGGAGAACAGGGCCAACAAACACAGCCCCACTCTCCCTCTCACGTGACTGAAATTGTGTGGGGGGGGGGGGGGAGAGGGGAGGCAATTAAATGCTTGGGGGAGCAGGACTGAATGCATGAACAGGGGTGTCCTTTTCATAATTTCAGACCAGACATAAATGATGCCATATTATGCCCAAACTGAAAATAAAATGTTGCTCAAAGGCAAAAGTGTTTGAAAGCCTATAGGATACTTTTCTGCACAATGTGCCTTACTCTCGTTCACCAGGCTACATCTGATCCATGAAACAATTCAGAAAATGTGGGAACATCAGCCTTTCAATCACTATGGTTCACTACACAAGTTAAAGTTTGCTTAGCCCTGTTCATACATTATGGGCAAAGCTTGTTCCATTTGTTCTTGCCTTGGACTGGTGTGCTATCTCTCCATCCCTTCTTCCCTTACATGCTCCAATATGTTTCCCCACTTCCTGGTTTGCAACTACAACTTTGACATGAAATCTAAGTTAGTTATAACTATAACTATATTTTGCCATACCATCTAAGTAGGGCAGCCTATAGTTAATACAAAGAATAATTGTCGCCAAACCGTAACTGGAAATCCAATTCCTACAGTTCCATTCTGGGTTAAAGGTAAGATCTTGTTTGTTATAACCAAAGTTTGTTGGATTCAGCTGCAATACAAAACTATAATTACTATAAACCAGGAAATACGGGGGAGAGCAATCTGTTCAAGATGAGAACCGAATGTATCTTAATGCTAAGAGTTAAGCTATGCATTATGTTTCTTATTCGAGGACTGCTGCAAACAATAAAAAAGTGGAAAAATGATTGTGCATTGCTGGTTTGGATTGGTTTTATTAACTAATCTTGCAGCATAGATAACTCACTCTAATGAGTTTTAGCCAAGGTAGAAATTTAAAAAAGATAAATAAATGGATTAATCAATCTGTTTATTTATGTCATTATTTATGAATAGCATGCAGTGGACCACTGAATTCATATTCTAAATTAGAGTGAAAAAGTTATTATTTTGCAACTACTATCATTTACCTAGTTTTATATACTTCCATCAAACACACAATTTCTCTCTCTTCTAGATCAGAGGCTCAAATGGATTAAGTGTATATTGGGGAGACAGGCAAATTTGGGTTTTTTGGATTTTTCTCTACCAACAAGGTTCTTCCTGTCAAGAATATTCCACTTCAGAATTATAATCAAGAATGATCTATACAAATTTGCAAAAATTTCACTGAATGATGTATGCTTCCTTGAGCCAGGAGTTCACAAATTGGATTTCATATGTCAAATATTGGAAAGAGAACACTGAGGGAGGTCAGTGTTTTAAATGTGATTGATTTCTCCAAAGGAAACGAGTGACATGATGCATTACTGCAATAAGACACTCATATTTCAGTTATAAATCACACACTTCCTTTAGACCTTTTCCTGAGGAAGTCATGCAAAACACACACACACATACCTCACCTTCTCTTGCACTGCCATTATATGAGCTTTCCATAAAGAACACTACTTTTAGGAAAACAAACTATTTTATTTCTCTCTCAATTCTTCCTGACAGCTGGGATACTTCTGAGGTGAAACATAGCACCATGTTAAAAAGCTTTAGTATTTCATCAATAGCCATAAAATAATATATTGCAGGAGAAAATGACTGGGGAAAAGAAAAACAAAACAAAGAACCTTGCTTCACTCATTGCTCCCCCTTCTAATATCCTTATCATATTATATGGCTCTACAGTTAAACTTCCCAGTCATTTCTGTTTGTCTCTATAAAATACAATGCAGAGACTGCAATTTAATCCAAAACTGCGGGCTTTCCTGAGCTCAGACTGAAATTGAAGTAAGTCACTTCTGAAGGATTCTGGGAGCTGCAGGACTTTTTTCTGCCTAAGCATGTAGGTTTCTACCCTTAATTGTGAAGCTTTGGTCAGCAGTGAACAAATGTTTAGCAAAACTACAACCCCAAAAAAGTAAATAAGGATATTCCCACAAGGCAGAGGTTCTCAGGGGTTACAATCCAGTAGTGGGCATGGATAGAGGCAGAACAGGACAAGGCAACAAAGAAAAGCTTTAGATTTTAGGTTATAGTTTTTACTGCCAGTAATTAAGCCTTAGGAAAGGAACTTCAACCTTTTAGAAGTGGGAGAAAACTTCACTCCGTAGCCTCATCCTTTTATTTCCTACAGCGAATGGTCTTCCACAGGAGGTCACTGAGGCTCCATCAGTGAGGGTGTTCAAAGATAGGCTGGACATGCACATGGTGGGCATGTCATGAGCGGAGTTGGCTGGAGCCGGAGGTCAGACTAGATGGCCTGGGAGGCCCCTTCTGACTCGCTCTGTTTCTATGTTTCAATCATTTGGTGGAGACAAAGAAGTAAGGCCAAAAGGCATGACTGCCTTCCCCAGGGGGAGGTTAAGGTCACTATCCTGACCATGTGATATCTGGTTGCAGCAACACAAGATTACATGCTTTGCATGAAAAAGATCCTAGGTTTAATCCAGGGTGTCCAGGTAGAGCTTGGAAACCTGCCTTAAACCCAGAAGGCACTGCCAGCCAGTGATAACTAGGCCAGGTGGACCCAGCAGTCTCAGTCCGTATCAAGCCACTTTTTTATATTCCTCTATTCTTTCATAGCTAAACGGGCTTTGAAAACAAATCTCCCTGGTCCAAGTGTGAAATTCTATCCATTATATCATATTGTGGAAAAGGGTAAAATTGTGGTAGTTGACCAAGAGGCTGCAGCAAACCTTTAATAAAGTAGGCACTAACTACCTCTATTTACTTTCATCTCCTGTAACAAAATAAATCTTTCTGGATCCATCAATTTGTTTCTTGGGTTTGAATTGTTCTTAGATGAATAGACATTTGATGTTTTCCAACTTCCACAATTGCCAAGTTGTTAATTATTAGCTATAAGGAAACAACACAGAGATGTTTGGCCTTTATGCAGGAGTGTTTTTAAAAGGTTTCAGGAATTATGTTTTTATCAGGATACATTCCCCGTTTTCTATTCCTCCACCTGCTGCAAAATGTCCTAGTTACAAGCCTATCGCTCAGCATGAAGAGCAGAATGGGCCTCTCTACACACCAAGGCAATTGTCCGGAGAAGACAGGAGAGCTCTCTGCCTTTTTCAACGATGACTGGCTCAGTGTGAGTGCATACGGAGAGGAGAGTACAAGGACCAGACAGATGCAGAGCCGGAGAATATGATTTAGCATGTCCTTCAATCCAGGGCTGGCCATTACCGAGCTTTATTTGGTTTCCCTGCACACTTCTTACCTCAGTAGCTGTGTCTGTACAGCAGATAATACCTTCCTTTGTGCTAATCGCAGGGTAGCCCGTTGGGAATCAGAAGAGAATAACCAACTTCTATCATTTGAGCATGGAGCATCCACGAGGACCTGAATGATCAATAATAAAAATGCATATGAAAACTGCTCATGTTACAGACAGGAAAAAATGTTACATTGATATGCAAGTGCTCCCATTAACAATAGCAACAAATAATGAAAGAAATCTTATTCCATGTCAGGCTTTCTGTGTGACTTATATGAATGCAAAAATCACTAACCTTGTATTCGATGAATATTTATGGAAGTACAACATACTTCTAAAATATTTATTGACACTCCATGCCCCATTGTGGGGGGGCAGTGGCTCAGTGTTGCATCACATGCTTTGCAGCCATTTCCTATTCCTGGAATCTCCAGCTAGGCTAGGAAAGACTCTTGAAACCCCAGAGAGTCCATGCCAGTCAATGAAGACGATATTACGCTTGACTGATCAATGGTCTGACTTGGAGGAAGACAACTTCTTATAATCCTATGGGAAAATTAATGAGCAATGGCCACTTATGTGTCTGATCAAGTTGCCTATAGCACATGAAAGCTTACACCAGAATACATTTGTTAGCTTTTAAGGTGTCACACGGCCCTTTGCTGGCTTTGTTGCAAAGCCTAACATGGCTATCCTTCAAAAATGCCCTTTTAGTTGTTAGCTAGCCTACCATTTCTAATGCTCAGCAATTTTAAAATTTAATGTTTGTCACATTTTCCTAATTTCCCCAATATTTTGTATATGTTGGGCACTCGCTTTTAACCTTGATTCTTTAGTTATTGTTTCCTAAATAGCTGTTCTGCATTTTTCCAGGATTTTCAGCATGGACTCTGCTTCAGTACAGGAACAGGACACAGAACTGTAGTTCAGACAGGCCCCCTCCCCAGACATTATCTGAAAGCAACACCCTCATGAAAATCACCAGTTACTTTTCCCAATGAAAAGTAGTCTACACTTTAAAGTAAAATAATTGATAACATTAAAAAGAAATCATTTTGTGGGTCCAGAACACAATGGGTCCATTAGCTAAAAGTGAATGCACTCTTCAGCTGCCCTGACAGAAGCAGATTATCCAGATCACAAGCAACAATTCCAAACTCCATTCTGCAGAGGTAAGGAGGCCCTTTCTGGAGTACTGTGTTCAATTCTGGATGCCACACTTTAAGGAGGACATTTATAAATTGGACTGTGTCCAGAGAAGGATGACAGGGTTGGCGACAGATTTGTAAGACAAGTCCTATGAAGGATGGTGAAAAGATGTTTAGCCAGGAGATGAAAAGGTTAAAGCAAGACATCAGAGTGGTCCTCGAATCTCTAAAGGGCTGTCATGCAGAAAATGGAGCAGAACTGTTCAGGACTAGGACTAATGAATAGAAATTGTGAGTAAGCAGATTTTGATGAAACATAAAAGAGAAATGTCCTAGTGCTAAGAGGTGTTCAATGGTGAAACAGACTGCTTTGGGAAGTGGTGGGCTCTGCTTCACTGCACATATTGCAAAGACTGGATAACCACAGTAAGAGAGTTCTTGGAATGAGAGGAAACTGGATCAGATGCCTTCTGAAGTACTTACCTATCCCTGGATAGGCGCTCAGCTTTCTAAATAAAGGCTAAACCTGTAACTAATAAATAACAGTTGTGTACTATTATTTGCGTCACTTTTCACAGGGTGAAGGAACAACCATCCCTCTTCCATGCATATGACTTGTGGCTTTGCCTGTTCTGCACATCCTGCAGAAGGTGGTTCCTGGCTGCACAACCAGAGTTCTGTGAGCATTCATGGACTTCCTCTTGGCTCAGCTTATTTCTGAAGCACAAGAGGAAGTTTGATGAAGAGAAGAGGGGTGGATTCCAGGGAGGATTGCTTCAAACTTTTAAGAGGCTATATGCTCCTGAGCGCTGCAATTGTAAGGGAGTGGCCTGATTTCTAGCAGCAACTGTGCAGGAAGGGAAATTCATTCCGGTTCCTGATTCCAAGGTGAGCAGGTCAGAAGAAGAAGCCACAGCTGGTCTAGGGACTCTGGGATACAAGCAGCCAAGCTCCCAGAGAGCGAGCAGAGCAAACAAACAGGGAGCAAAAACAGGAGTTTGACTGGGGTGGTTTCTTCTTTCTTCCACTTAATTCTTCTTTGTAACACACACCCATTTACTTGTAGGACTTCATTGTTAACCTTTTGGGAAGACATCACTGCTTGTTACAACAGGCCCAACAAGGCAGAATCAAAAAAGCAGCAGAAAGAATGGACCCAGAAGACTCCCCAGTGGTGGGCACCTGCAACATCTGTGTAATGTTTTCTTTTTTTTCTTGCTTGAGGTCAACATGACCTACATGTGCAACGAGTGCAAGCTAGTGGCCCTGTTAGAAGAAAAGTGAGTATCCCCCCTCAAGATAATTAAAAAAATGAAGTAGTTTTAGACAAAGTGTTGGAACTGCAACAGCGAAGGGTAGTACAGCAGCTAGAAGTGCCATGGAAAGTTGAAGCAGAAGACAAGAATCCCGAGGGAAAGCAAAATGAAGAAAAAACTCCTTGGAAAGCAGTGGCAGTTATGTGCAGAAGAACTACAAGATACTCTCCACCAGTGGAAGCAGTGGAACTCTTGAACTGCTGTGAGTTACTCAAAGCTGAGAGTGGAAGGCAGCCTGCTGTGGAAGAAGCAGACATCCCATGCAACCCTGAACAAGAGGCTAAAGGTCAGCTAATTATACCAAGGCTTGCAAGAACAAGAAGAGAGTTAGCTGTGGGAAACTCCCTGCAGTGTGTGGGATGGAAACACATGTATGTCAGGATGACCTGTGGACTCCTCAGGTATACTTTCTCCCTGGAGGACAGATTAGTAATATAACTGAAAGACTGTAAAGTCTCATACAGCCTACAAACATGTACCCCTTCCTTCTTACACATGTGGGAATAAATGACACTGCCAAGTGGAGAGTTGAATAAATCACATCAGACTTTGAAGTTTTGGGGAGGAAAGTCAGGAACTCTGGGGACTGGATGGTTTCCCTTCAATCCTTCTGGTCTATCCAAGAGGCCAGCCATTCGCCTGGAGAATTTTTCTTCCAAGAGGAATGGACAGGAAAAGAAAAATATTCCAGGTGAATCTCTGACTATGAAGGTGGTAGTGAAAAGTCGCGTAGATGGAACAATGATCAGGTAAATCCACAGCTGGTTACAGGAACAGACTTAGAGTGCTCATCAGTAGCACCATCTCAAACCAGGTAAAAAAACAAGTGGGGTACTACAGTGTTCAGTCCTGGGACCAGTATTCTTCAACATTTTGATTAATGATTCAGATGAAGAAGCAAAGGGAATGATTATCAAATCTGCAGATGGCCCAAAACTGGGTGGGTTAGCTAATACCCTGGAAGATTGAAAGAAGATTCAGGGTGATCTTGATAGGTTGGAGGGCTGGGCTGAAAGCAACATAATAAAATCCAATAGAGGCAAATGCCAAGTTCTGCTCCTAGGAAAAAGAACAGAAATGCATCACTACAAGATACAGAATACTTGGCTCAAAAATAGGGCAAAGGAGAAGAATCTTGGAATTGCTGTAGATCACAAGCTGAATATGAGTCAACAATGTGATGTGGCTGCAAAATTGGCAAGTGCTATTTCAGGCTGAATTAATACAAGTATCATGTCCAAATGATTGTACTGATTCCCCTTTACTCATCACTGGTTAGGCCTCATCTGGAGCACTGTGTCCAGTTCTGGGTACCACAGTTTAAGAAAGATACTGACAAGCTGGAAAGGTTTCAAAGGAAGGCAACAAATATGATCCAGGGACTGGAAACATAGCCCTATTATGAAAGATTGAAAGAACTGGGCATGTTTAACCTCAAGAAGAAAAGACTGAGGGGAGATATGGTAACACTCTACAAGTAATTGAAAGGCTATCACAAAGAAGGAAGACAGGATCTCTCCTCAATCATCCCAGAGAGCAGGACATAGAATAATGGGCTCAGGTTACAGAAAACCAGATTCTGGCTAGATATCAGAAAAATTTTCCTATTAGTGCAGTACAACAATGGAACCAATTGCCTCAGGAGGGCATGGGCTCTCCCACACTAGAGGCATTCAAAATGCAACTAAGCCATCTGAGAGAAATGGTTTAACTTGGTGTCCTCCACTGAGCAGGGGGTTGGACCCGATGGTCTTCTTGGCCCCTTCCAACTCTTCTATTCTATGAGTCTATGAACCATAGCTTGAATTCAGTTTTTTACAAGGGCAGATGCTTCTCCCACATCTCGAGGAGGACACTTCTTTTATTTATACCAACCTTCCCCAACCTGGTGGCCTTCAGAGGTATTTGGATTGCAAATTCCAGAATTCTCATCCAGCAGGGACATTGACTGGGAATTCAGGGTATTGCAGTCCAAATGTGTCTGGAAGGCACAGCATTGGGGAAGCATGATCTATACTATTTTGAAACCTGTTAGGCCTTAATAGAAAGGCTGTGCTTCTAAAGTCTCATCTCAGTCTGCTAAAGCAGAAAAGAGGGGTGGGTGAGACTTACACACAACAGCAAGCTTAAGTTGAATGGCTTGCATGGGCCTGAGTGGGGGAAAAAGAATATGTTGGAGCCTCATGAGTGATCAGCCATTATAAAGATACCTTGTCGAATCCACCAAGCTGCAAGTTCCCAATTTGTCTTCCATCCAACTGAGAAACAGTGACTAGGCTCATCTGTGATTCTGGGATGAAGGATTCTAGCGTCTGCTTCAGCCAGCAGGATCTCAAATAATCATATTCATTGCAATGTAGGAGGCCTAAATATATTATAAACATTAGCATTATTTCACTTATGTTGTTGTTACTGCTGCTTGGTGTTGTTCGTTTAATTTCTATACTGCCCAATAGCCAAAGCTCTATGGGCAGTTTACAACAATACATAAAATACAATATAAAATACAAACAGCATTAAAAAACAAGGTCACCATACATTTGTTTTATAACCAAACTGAAAACTCATATAAAATGTTACAATGACTTATACAATGTAAATCTTGAGACCAGGTTAAGCAGCTAACAAAGCCCCAGTTAAACCAATTTAAACCAATTAAATGCCTTGTGGTAAAGCATAGGGTTAACTTGACTCTGAAGGGATAGCAAGGTAGGTCTCTGCAGGGAACATATTCCAACAGTTGAAGCTGCCCAGGCAGTTTACAACAATGCAGTACAGGTATTTTAGAATTGAATTTCATCAGGTTGCATTTCGGAGATTTTAACTTTTGTGTAACAGCCAGAGCTTTTGCTACCGGGCAGCATAGAAATATAATAAATAAATCAAATCAAGCCCCGAAATATGCAATCAGAACAATACCTATGGAATGAGAAACAAGAGCTAAAGGCAGCAATGGAATGGCAAGAACTAGGGGCACTTTAGGTCCCCCTTGCCATGCTCAGATGTGACACGTGCCATGCCACAGTGATCAACAGTGAAGTTCTCAACATATGTATTTCATGGCAGGAAAAAGTATTCAAGAATGCCAAACTACATCTTATACTAGAGCCACGAGTAACCAAGAAAAGCACCCTTGAGAAGGGAGCATTTATTTCAAACAAGAGGTAGGATGAAAAGGAAAAATTAATTCACCGGTCATTTCTCCCTGAAACGCTGCCACACACAGTCCTTTTACCTCTGCCAGATCCCCAGAGTAGTTTTTAAGGTAAATTTGCATTTGGAATACTGATGGGCATTTTCCATGGGGATAGGCAACTTTCTCTGTCTTGAGAGCTGCCATGCCTCATGGTCATTGTTGGGGCACCCATACCAGTGGTGAGTTGGGCTGAAACCAGGACTGGGTAGGACCAGAACCTAAAAGGGGTACAGCAGTTTGCCAGGGCAGGAACAGATCACTTCTGTCAGAGCTCTGGACGGATCTCACGGAGGGACTTTTGAGAAATCTAAAAGGAATTCTAGGGCTGCAGGTTGCTCAGCCCATCTTAGACTCTTGTGAACTCCACAATGACTTGCAGCTATTATGCAATGCTCACTGATTTCCTTCCAACTTTCCTGAAACATATTCATTCCCGTGATTGATAACCTAATCTCCATAGAATCTTATTGCGTTTCCTTTTCGTGTATCTGCACTGCACCTCATGAGCACACTGAGATTGCTTTGTTTTTCTCTCTAGCTGACCTTGCAAAATTAGAGTACCAAAGTATCACAGAGAAGAGATGAAAATATCAGAGGACTGTAGAACACATCTTTTCATATGCTTTCAACTAATGCGCAAGAAAATTGGTGCCGGGCAGCAAGGGCATAATATGCAGATTGCATTTGAAACAGAAATTAGTTCCTGATGTGCTGGCTTTTCACTACAGTGGGGAGAAGGATACCACCAGAGTTTTCTTAATGAATGCCTCTGAATAACACACTTAATGGGTTATTTGAGCAATCTAGCAGCCAATTTGTGTGTGTTCTAATTGGTTTAGGAGCAGAGTGGTTTACCTGGCAAAGCATACTGAAGTGTTGCTATTGATTTACCCCCTGGTGCAGCACACATATCCAAAACCTTCTCTCCCTTCTCTACTTTCAGAGCCAACACTGCCAGCACCGACGCGGCATTCAGCAAGTAATATTCCTTCAGTTTACCAGCTCTGTGTTTCTGAGCAGGGAATCTACCAGGTGTGCTAGTGATGTAGCACTTGAGTGACTGCAGAAAAGAGGGCGAGGTTCTTGGGAAAAGGAGGCGATAGCCCTTCGAAAGTAAATCATTCTCCACTGCAGAGGAAAAATTGAATTTATTAAGGAGGACGGCGTACTGCCACCACTGGGGTGTTGTAAGTACTTCCCTGGAGAGGAGAAAAAAGATATACATGTTATTGGCTGTATTTTACATACAGATGTGCACAAATATAGAGCAACAGCTGCAACACATCATACGAAAGGACAAAGAAGCAGTTCGGCACTTGGGCTGATCCAGATAAGGTTTAAATTAAAATGGTGGGGCACAGATAACTGAGTTACACGCAAATACAATTTTCAGTGTCATCATTCCAGGCAGTGCACTGATCAAAAGGCTAGAGCAGAAAATCATGTTGCATCCACTTTTTATTCTGGTTTGAGACAATGTGTGTCAGAGCAATCTTTAATCAGGATTCTGGAAAGTGGCTTCACAATCAGAGGGAAATCATGGTGTATTTCCATCCCTGCCATCCAATTACTTTCCCTTTCCCAGCAGTTCTACATGGGATTCTGGGTGGTTGTAGTAGTGCAGGCTTAGGTTAGTGTCCAGATATTTGGCTTCTAACTCTCATAAGCTGAGCCAGCATAACCAATAGTCTGCAATCATCACCACTGTGATTATTTTTATTACTTTTATATCCTACCATTTTTTCATCTTGCAAGGATCCCACTACTGTTGACAGGGATTACAGTAGAGTTTATCCAAAACAGCCAAAGGGCACCAAGTTGCCGAAGAGATTTTGAACCAGGGCTGGGCAGACCCAATTACGAAACTGCATGACCTTGGGCTGATCACAGTGTCTCCACCCAGTCAATCTCAGAACCACTGTGATAAAAGGGGAGTGGGGAGGATACCACGTATGCTGCCTTGAGCAATTTAAAGAGAAGGCAGAGTATAAAATTAATAACTAAATACAGGAGACAGTGCTAGGACAACAGAACAAAGGACTATTTCCATGGACTCCTTTGACAGGGCCAAATCACTTTTGGTACACTATTATTTCATAAGAAAAATAATCACATTGTACGGAGATATTCTGCAGCTTATGATGACACCTGAGAACTTATGAGGCTAAGATGCACAGCAAAATACACCTCCAACCTTGGTCCACTGACCAAAAATTACAGTTACAGTGGGAGCATTTTTTCGTTCCTGTTGAGGGCCAATCTGTGTGTGGGCGAATCCAGAAGCAAAAGTGGATGGGTCACCCTTTTCTGCAGTTTCTTCCTTTCTGCACAGAGGTCTGCTGGGAAAGGGACAGATTACTCTTGCCAGAAATTTGAACTGAATGCATGCAGAAGGCTTTTGAAATTAGTCTGAGGGCCATATGCAGTTCTAAAGCTAGAAGATGCCCACTTCTATATGGTACCTAAGAATACAGAAATTAACCATCCCTACCCTAGCTATTCTTCAGATTCTTTCTTATATGACATTCATTTTTTATACGGAGAGAAACAATACATCCAGGGCAGAATGTTTAGGCAGGAAAAAGTCTACAACTTCTGGCTGGCTGAGGATTAGTGCAGCTGTCAAGACTTTTTCCTGTCCAAACTTGCCTAGAATTGAACTCGAAAAGTTTTACACTTGTTTGCACATTGTGAAGCTGTTTCTATATAATCATTTTATGAAGCATTGAAGTGGAGGAACAGTGGGGCTGAGTGGGGGAGACAGGAGAGAAAGAAACAAAAATTGACCTGACTGAGTTCCATGCTTCTCCCAGTTCCTTGGAGTATTGCTTCTCAAAATGATCGAGAACAACCTGGCATATTTGCTTTCGAAGCATTGCTTCTGATTCTGTTCTCAGCTTGGAGAGAAAATGATAAAAACGTATACATGAATACCAATTAGCCAAATACTACACTCAGTTAAACTTTAAAATGTTCTCAACTCAGCAAACAGCTTATGTTTTTAAAATCGCATGGCATCTCCAGGGGTTGGTTCAAAAGATGTGTGAAGATGGTCCTTTTCTGCCTCACCTAATAATGATATAGGGTCAAATTATGTATCTGAGGGTCAAATTATGCATTTTGAAATAATTTCCCAATATAGTCTGGAAATGCAAAACAATAACAAAGTCTGTAAAATAACAGACTGGATTATCTGTTCCATTTGACTTTGACCTAATCCGGTGTGGTACAGCAGTTAAGGGAATAAGAGTCTGGAAGATCCAAATTTGAAGCTTTCAGATAACCGAGATCAGAACATGAGAAGTAATAAGCCCCCTTCACATTAAGAACTCTCTGACTGAAGGGCCAAAGTGTGCAATGACGGGCCCTGAAGATGTGCCCCCAGCTTCACCCCTGCCAACATTCTGGTTCACAGCCCCCTTCCATTGTGCACGGCCTTTGTGTGGAGGCTTCTATCTATGGAAGTTCATTTCGGTCCCAGACTCAGTCAAGCTTCCATCCATAGAGACCTAGACATGAAAGCTCCTCCAACTCAAGCACCCATGCTAATGTGTGGTGTGGAACAAAGTGTGGTTAGGAACGGGGCCAGATATGCAGCTGGCAGCCCCTTTCTACGTATTTTGTCCCTTCACACAGCAAACACATGATCAGGTGAAGTATAATACTAGTTTATTCTGCACTGAACAGGAACTATCTTGGGCATTTTGTCCACTTCTGGGTACCATGTTTTAACACTGACAAACTGGACCTCAGTCTACCCGGACACTCTGATCTGAGGTCTTCCCCAGCCTGCCACCTCCAAGGGAGGCCTGGAGGGAGGCAACAAGGAAGAAGGTGCTAACATTGTCCTCTTTTCAGATCTCTACTTCCAGGCATTGAATGGCATATGATAGGATAGGTCAGCTGTTGTAACCAACATTGTTTTAGTTGTTTAAACTGTTTGGAATTTGGCCCTTCATTCATATTGGAATTTTGTCCTGCTTTTTATTGTATTTGTGTTTTCATTGTATCCATTTTTACTATTCTGTCTATGTTTTTAATTGTTATGAGAGGCTCAGAGAGATTCACTTATAGAAATGGAAATGACAATATCCAGAAGAGGACAACCGAAGACAACTAGGTCTCTGGTTAGCCACAACTACATTAAGTCTCATCGATTTTAACATATCTACCGCACAGGCAATTAAGTCAAGATACAACCCTGTGTTTATCCTGAAAAGAACATGGGGGGGGGGGCATGTTGTGAACTGCCCAAAGATGTTTCCTATATGTAGTACACAGAGTTCAATTTCCTGGGGGGATTGAAATTTGGAAAGTAGAGATGAAATCTTAGGGTCAATGAAAGGGCCACCAGATGCTTACAATGTTTTTAGATTATACAGATTATGCAAACAGATGGCCTGAAACCTACAAAAAGGCATTCTGCTTTTTGGTCTCCAAAAACAATGTGACCTGTATTTCTTTCTCTGCAGTTATTACAATCTCTGCAGAATAAGGAGAGACTTTAGCTACCCAAACCTTGTATATTTGTGTTCCAAAAATATCTAAGTTAAGGTAGGTTTTACTGTCGCTTTGCATTTGTAATGCCCTAGAATTATGAACATCGTTTTGCTGCTTCGATGGGAAAGTGTTCTGGATATAGTCGTGGTTAAAGCTCACTGACATTGTCGAATTTTCCTCTAACAGACCAAGGCAACTTCCAGATTGTAGTTTGACTTTTCTCCCTTTTCCTCTACTGTGACTTCTCAAGTCTCCCACGTTTAGCAACTTATCTGCAACCCCATGTCCTGGAGAAGGAACACAAAAGGACTACAGGGTTCGCTTTCTACAATATCTAGAGGCACACCACAGCAGCTGTAAAACAGCTGGGAAAGTGGCAGCGAGGGGGCGGGGGACAAGCCGTTGTCCAATCGCAACTGAGCTAAACATGCAAGCACTTCTCCATTAGTTTCTATGGGCAACCTTAAAACCTCTCGAAACCGGAAGCAAGTCTTGCACTTCGGGAATTACAAGTCTATAGCTGCATCTACGCAAGACTTTGGAAAGAACTAGGAATAGCGGCCAAAGCACAGCCAGCCTCTGCCACGCTCGTTAAGAAGGCGCGGCTTCGGGTTTCTCCCTGCCGATGCGCGAAGAAGCCAGAGCAAATGCTTCCTCCGGTTCGCTCTTACCTGACCCTTGACCGAGGAGAGCGTCCTCCTAAGCCGAGAGCCAGCCGGCACCCACTGCCTGAGTCCCGAAAGCCGCCATAAGCGCTGGAGCAGGCGCATGGCGCCTTTGCCAGGCCGGTGGGACGGCCCTTCCGAGCGGAAGCGGCAGCGGCTTAGCCAAGCGCGCCGAGTTTGAAAGGAAAGAAAGTAGCAGGAGCTCTGCGTCGGAAGAAGGGGCTGGAGAACGCGCGGCTAGAATTAGGGACTGCGGGGGTTCACACTGCCGTTGGGGCATTGCTTTTGATTGCTGTCCGTTTTCAGTCAATAAGTGTAAGCCGCCCCGAGGCTTTCTGCGATGGGGGCGGCATAAAAATGCTATAAATAAATACAAAACAAGCCACAGTCAGTAAGCTAGCACCTCAAGGTTCTAGTCCAGGTCGTTTCGCGCTGGGCTAGCATCCTTTAGGGAAGGGAGCGTTAAGAAAGCGAGCCTTCACCCGCAAGTTAAAGGGCCGCAAATTGACTGAGTAGAGCAGGTAGAGCGCAGGAAGGTTGTCTGAAAGACCGCTGCTGTCGTTGCTTGTGCAAAGCAGAAAGAACTGCAGTTGGCTCTTACGGGCAAGTTGTGAGCCTTCAAGTGGCTTTTGGCCTACAGCTCACATCCTCCTTCCTTGCTTTACTGGTGGGAGATGCAGGGCCACAAATTGGCTACCCTAATAATCTTTTGTGCATTCTGCGCTGCCAAGTTTCATTCCTTGGATGAAGGTATCTGGGCTGCCTTTTTGTAGCAGACAGCCCCAGTAGTACAGGTGGGATGAGCTATTAAAGCTTCTCTGAATTTTCCTCATTTATGATCTGAAGTAGTGATTGGCAGCTTTAGCAACATAAGGTCACACCTATTTGACATGAGTTGAATTTCATTGCCTTGTCCCAACTAGAACTTTTTTAAACAAAAGGTGCCTCTCCAGCAGGTGAATTCTAATGGACCCCAGGTATTACTGCTTCATTTAATGAGAATCCAGTTTACACAGATTTGCAACAATGTCCTGCTGCATTGAGACTTGCAGCCAGATGAGCATACCTGGAAGTGTAGCCTAATAACCAAGTTGTTTTGTACTCTTGAAAAAGAGTGCTAGTAGTAGGGAGCCCCTACCCAGCAATCTTTCCCAGGTACTCGTACCTTACTGTTAAGGTGGACTCTTGGCCAGTCCTTAGGTATTTCAACCTTTTTTGGACCTATGAGCATATTACAGGTTTGAGCAAGTGTCCTGGACAGTGCCACTTCTATAAGAGGACCTGTCACAGTATGTAATGGCTCTGTGACAAATATGAAAACCTTGCTGCTTACACTTTGTCACTCCTACTTTAACAGTTTCTTTTGAGGCTTTCTAGCTCTCTCCCCAAGTACTTGTTCATTGGCAGCCTTCTGTCTCTAGCTTTAGAACTACCATTAGAACTCAACCTGACAGCAATTTTGCAAAGTTTCTCAGTGTTTTTCCTCCTCGCTCACAATTCTGGGAACAAGAGTCAGGAACTACACAGACATCCCAATCACAAGAAGGATCTTGCCATTATTGAGAGACTGACTTTATTTTGTAGAATATCATACTACGTATATATCTAAATGGCTGACTGGTAGATGCTCTGAGGTATAGGTCTTTTTTCTATCTAAACTTGCGTAGGATTATTTCTTGCTCAACTATGGGTGTGTGTGTGTATTTACTTCCAAAGTGAAAACACGTGATACTCGATAAATAGTATAATATGGATTTTATAACATAAATTATTCTTAATAATGTGCTCACAGAAAATATTTAATAGCTTGTAAACAAATGTGTGAAATACGTATGTAGTAGCAGGTCAAGAAAACTTGAGTTTTAACTTCAGAATCGTGATTGTTTTCTTAATAAACCTTTTAGCTTCAGTGTTTGCTAACTGAGTTGAAAGGGAAACTGGTTCTGTCAGCACTTTTGGAACTATAGAGAAAATATTTGTCTTTCAAAATAAATTCATGCAACATCTGGTAAAAAGGAAAATAGGCAGGCTTTTAATTGGAGACTGATTTTTACACAACATAATTCGATATATTTCAGGTAATGTATCCTTAATACAACCACACAATTAGGCATAATCAGAGGAATTAATAGTCAAGCATGAGATTTTAAATGGGTTGGAATTTATTCATGGTGTAAAAGGATTTTAAATGAAATCCACACATATAAACATACAGGACAGAATAACAACACAGTGTTAAAGCATGACAATTTGTCAAACTCCAGAATGCAATAATGCACATTGTGAGCTCCAATATGAACAAAGGTTCCTCATGCTTTTTAATACTAGGGCTGCTTTGTAGGCACAGTGGACAAAGATGTCCAGGGATGCTCTTTTTAAGTGTATGAGGAAACCTCTTCTCATATGGAAATTCTTTGTAGATTCTTTCTTATGTACATAAATCCTGAGCAAGAAGCATAGAAAGTCAAATTTTAGTGTTACAGAAAATGTGTCTTCATTAAATCAAGAGATATTCCCATAAACTATATAGAAGTTACATTCAGATTTTAGTTTCTTGCAGTTTTTGGTCTTGGAATATGTAGCTCATTTAATACTACTATGCAGTCAAACAAAGGATTCCATGAAGAAAACCACCATAATTTGCAGTACAATACCATTTGAGCGATCAAAACACATACCCCAGTATAATTAGAAGAAATAAATGTGTAAATGATGAGTTCTTGTCTCCACAAGCTCAAATTCATTCCAGGAATAGTATCTGTGCATATGGAACAGTGGAGTCCAGTAATCTATTGGACAGGGAAGGAATGAATTGAGCCTCGTCCCTGCACCGTGCCTCACCAAAACATAATTAGTATAGTGCAATTCTAAAGACTCTATCCATGTTCATTGCACAAAAGCCTGCTTCTAGAATGTTCTCTTGCTTGGGGAAACAAAAGTCAAAACCCATTTGTGGGTGCCATCTCCCTGGTGGATCAGGACAATAAACTATCAACATTTCAACAGCTAGGCAATTGTAAGGCAAGTCACATGCAAAATGTATTGCTGTTGCAAAAAGGTGACATACGTATGTCCTGATTAGGAATATAGCTATTAGCTTTAATATTTCAAAATACTTCTGTTAACCAAATAGCTCTGTTAAAAACAAACAATGCTAGAAAAATATAAAAATAGTTAAAATGTACAGTCTGTATTTTCATCTGAACATGCATTTATTTTACAAAAAAACCCCAACCCTTGGAATATTGAATACAGAAATATTAAGCTAAACTAAACTGAAAAAACAGTCCTTAGGTGTGCACAGTCAAGTTGCATTTGGTCTTGAAAGTGTTCTTCAGGGTTATAATTCTCATTTTCAACAAAGAAATCAAGTGAGAAGCCTTGCTCTCATTTCCCAAGAGTTCTACTTAAGTTTTCTCATTCCATGTTAACCCTAAAGAACAGCTGGTGAGTCAAAAAGGATATAGGACAAGTTCATGAGAGCCATCTTCCATGCTGAGATCCCAAGGCAATCTTAGTGTCCTTGCCCAACAAGTGTCTCTTCAAGTAAGAAAAAAAACAGTGCCTAATATAAATCTTCCCTTTACATGGTACTGTGCTGTTTGAAAGCTGCCACACAACTGCTAGTTAAGAAATGACATCATGGCTATCGCTGTTTGGTCTTTGCCGTATAGTTAGTGGAGGCAGTGGCTTTCCGTAGAAATCTAAAACATGTTAGGAAAGAAGTCAAGTTAAACATCTCATACTATCTGCCTAGCTATTCTTTGGGGAAAGAGTGAAAACTGTATGGAATGTCTGATAATTTAACAAGTGTGGGAAAACATAATTTCCTTCAGGGAGTAAAAATTATGTTAAAATACTAAAAGATGTATGTTTGCCTTTTTTAGGATGTAAACTTATATTTTTATCTCTCTTTTACATTTGTGTTTATCATGCCATCAAAATAATTTATAGAAAAAAGGATAATATCCAAAAATACTTCTGGATTTCAGAACACCAAATCTAAGCCCACAGGCACTCTATCCCAAGCATAAAAACTAACATAACAAATTGCCTCTTGATTTAAGTGTGACTGAATGGGACAACAGAAAATCAAAATCTGTTAGACATAAGAATGTAGAGTCAAATGTAGTTTGAAGGAAGGAAAGAGGTGAAAAATCTAAATGTTTTAAAACTATAAGGCTGGTGTGCTATGCTCTACTGCTGCCACCACCACTAACACTTTCTTCTTTACAGTCACATAAAGCTCAAGCTGACCAGAAGGGAAAATAAGAATCTGAGCAGGTCATTCCCTACCACAGCACCTGTTTCCCCTCTTCCTTTTCCACATTAATCCAGCCAGCTATGAAGCAGTAAACCATATTAGGATTTAAAACAGATATCCTCAACAGTGGTACATTTCACTTGTGCTGGTGCCAGAACTGTTTGTACTGTTCTGAATTAAGTACTTGAGAAATATTTTAGACAATGCAACGTGTTTCCCAACATAAACAGGAAAAGGAGACACCCCTATGCCAAATGATTAACCATTGCTAGGTTAAAATATACACATCAGTCTTTAAACAAACATTTAAAAAGAGGCATAATACATGCTGGCTTAGTACATGCAAAATTAGAAAGTTAGAAAACAAAAAAAAATGTTTGTATGCTCAGCAGGAAACATAAGAAAAGTGAATGCAAGCAACATTTAAGAACTTTTTTGACTGTCCATACCACTGAAAACAGATTAAGTTAAATATATGTCTCCCGACTCCCAAGTTTTGCTTTAATTTGTCAAGATATTTAAATATTTTTTTCCAAGTATCTTCTCTGCTTGTAAATATATTTGAAAAACATTTGGCTAAGAAAAGCTAATAAATTCTGGGCTATTGTCAAGATGTTCAGAAATTTGCTATGTTGTTTCCCAAGCGCAAAATATTTAAACTATTTAAATGTCCATATCTAGACAGATTCTAGAGTGGTGAACAGTAAAAAAGCTAAAACAGATAAGCACAATACACTAAAAATATGCATGAATCCAGGGGCTAAACCTTATGAATCTCTATACTGATACAGAAAAAGAACAACAGAGTGGAATCCTGAAGTAAAGTTACTCAACATTAATAATTTTTGCTTCAAAGAAATATAACGTATATAACCCTTATGTCAAACATTTTCATTGCTTTTGAAAAGAAGTAGGGGTTGCCTTTTTTTAAGGGCCTGAACTGTAGAGAAACTGCAGCTTTTGATGTTGACATCTTGGAATTTTGTCAAATGCCTACTGTATAACTAGTTCCTATACTGTGGTTAATAGTTCAGAACAGTGCCAATGACGCCATTATAAATGGCTCTCAAAAGACATTAATTCTATTACATCTTCTGAATGCAAGGAATTCCATACAAGATCATGAACATTAACTGTAATAATTGAGACAATGTGGAAATCAAAACGGTATATAGGCCAGCAATAGGAAACCTGGGCCCTCAAAATGTTTTGAATTACAGCTCCCATAATTTCTGACCACTGGCCATGCTGACTGGGACTGATGGGAAGTGGGGGTTAGAAGGCAAATGCCACATGCATTTTTATGTCAGCAAATTTACCTGCATGGGTTACTATGTACAATCAGGAACAGTTCTCGCACCAGAAAAGAATAGTTTCACTTTTTACATGAGGAAAACTGATGGACAGTAATTAAGAATCATGTCCAAGTATAATAGTTTGATTCTCATTTCCTTGTACCAGCCAGAAATTAGGCGGCTTCTCTGTGAGCAAAGAGAATCAGAAAACATAAACCCTTCCCTCTCTTCCCTACCTCATTTGTTCTGCCTTTCTTGCCTTCTTCTCTTTATATGCCTTAAAAAGAAAGATGGGTTTTATTATACACATTTATTGAAAGGCATACTACATAATAGTGGCAATAGATAATAGTTATGCTTACTTGTACAAGTATCTTTAAAATGTTTCTATAATTTGCAAAATATTACTTCTGCAAATATGAAGCAAACTGCCTTCATACATGCACCCAGCTAGTCCAATAATTTATACTCTGTTTGCATCTCTATCTAGGGTCCCTGGCATGAGTTTGTACCCATCTTTTCTATATGAGCACCTATCAACAGAAGCACTAATGATTAAGACCTTATGCATGTAAGGTATATGCTTTTCCAACTACGAACCACCAAGTTATTAAAAAATACTGCTGTATTGGAAGGCTCCTTAAAACAAATTGATACCCTGCAATAAAACAATATGTCGATACTGTGCAAAGGTCTTGAAATAATTCTCCCTAGTAGCCACATAATAAAGTGAGGAGGGGGAAACAAAATAAAGGAGGGACTCAATAGAATATTGTTGTAAGAAACCTTTATTTTGAAAGGAGTTGGGCCATTTTATGTACTACTGATAAAATTCAGAGCAAACATTCACTTTAAATAAACAATATATTTAATTCACTTAGCAACTTCTGTTTCTCTCATCTTAGAAAAATAGCTACAAGCTATGTATACAAGGTTCTAATTAATCAGATATCTTTTGATATTCCTTCACCTTCCATAATTTAGTAGTTCATCTCAACTTTAGAATTTTATTGATACCTGAAAATATATAAAACCTACTTCTGTTTTTCATTGGGATGTACTAATTAAGGACATTTTTGCATTATATGGAATGGGACCTTATGACAACTGAGTTGTTCAATTGTAAACTGTGGTCAAAGGACATGGTTTCAATAAGCAATAATCTGTATGTGAGAAAACCGAATGAAGGAAATAATTTATAATCAAGACACAGCTTAAGCTTTGCTTTAAATGGAAAAGGCTAGAAAAATCATAGATCTTTTTAAACACTTGCAGCAGAAGATTAGTTGAAATAAAGAAATTAGCCAGCATGCAAAATGGAGTAAGTTTCTGAGGACAAACAACAAATTGTGATTTCCTCTGAAATTACCATTATGATGAGTTTCACCAAGAGGTGTAAGTTTTCGAATTCTGTTAACTTTAGGAGTTTCCCATCCAACTACAAGGGGAAAAAAAATCAAAGAGCAACACCATATTATCAAACAGAATTCTAGTGATGCCAACATTCATCTTTGTGAAGATGAATGAAAACATCTAAGCTTTTGGAGAGAAATTCGTAATATTTATTTTTACATTATTATATTTAAAACAAACTACATTGCTGTACCATTTTAAAAGGCCATTTAGTTCAACAGGAGATGAAGGACACAATCCGTTTCTCACAGATAGATCAACGTGTAAGAGTTGGTTTTCAAATGTAAAACCTGTAAACTGTAAAGACTTGTAAAACATATACACATGGAATTTTCATTCTTAGTTATTATGGTTACTAATGGTTATTCATGACAATTTATTCTGTAATTGTGCAATCCAATCAATTGTGCCTTCACAGCTTAGAAGCCTACAAAATCGGAGGCTTCTGAGGTTTCTATGCCTTGCTGGGCAAGGCTGGCAAGGGTGCAGGCGTAGTGAAGCGAATTTTTGCTTGCATGCCTGCCTGCCCGCAGTTCTTTGCCTTTTTGTTAGACAGGCTTCTCAAAGTTTGGGGCAGCGGCTAAAAGAGACTCAGGATAAATCACACTTTGGCTCCTCCAGACTTCTCCCCTGACAAAGGGGAAAAATGTCCCCTTTTTCCTCTCTCTGAAGTAGAGAGACAGTTTCTGATATTACACATTACAGAATGATTCTCTCCAAGCTGCATATAACGGAGCAAAGGTAGAATTTTGGATTTCCAACTTTCCCTTACCAGGTCAGCATGCTATGTTTGATTTCAAAAAGGGGAGTCAAAACTATCATTTAATCCCTGGAATATTTCCCCAGGGACCACAGTTATGCTCTCTTAATTATGTACTTCATTAAGCAGTGATTCTTCAGAACATAGTAAAATGTTCCTTTGTATTTCCAATAACTTTACTGAATCCAAAAGTTCTAGCATTTTGACACAGAAGGGAAAGATACCCTTTTATTCTCTCAGCACTATTTCCAATGTTGTGAACCCCTTTCTTAGTTCTTTGTCTTACTATTTTAACAGGATTGTTTTAAATAATATGAAAACACATCTGAACTCTATAATTCAGCACATTTAATTGGTGTCAGTGACTTGTACTTTTGATTAAGAATGCATACATTGAACTATTCATGCACTTATTTAAAAATGGGATTTCCCTGCCTCCAATACCTACAAAAAAGCTGGTCCAATAAACATTATGGGCTATCAGGAGAAGCTATCAACTATCAATATTTTAGTTGGCAGCATCTATGATGTTAAAAGGCTCCAGTAAGTGTGCTGTGTTTAAAATATTCAATACAAATTTAAACACTGATTTTAATTAAACATAAGCAAGTTATTTCCTCCTTTTTATATTGACTCCAACTAGAAATATATGTGAAGCTCACATAATACAAAATTTGCAAGCCAGTGTCTGAAGTACAAAATGATATACTGCATGGGAACTGTCTGAAATGCATCAGAATAGCACATACATGAGGTTTACACAGCATAACTCACATTCAAGGCTTAGAATAGGTTGGATGTGTGTTGTTGAAATGTGGGTTGTTGTGTAATCTCTAAACCTGGTCATATTAACTACAAACAACCCATGAAGAGAACCCATGGTTTATTGTTGGTTTTTTGTGGTTAACAATCCATGATTTATTACTATGGCTGGGTTCATACAGCATGATAATGCCTGAGTATGGATTATCATGTTTGAATCCAGCCACAGTTACCAACTCTAAAAAAGAAGACATTTGTCACAGTATAGAAAGCACTACCACATCTATTTAGTCTAGACGTGGTACAACTTTGGTTTTTCTAGTAAACCAAAAAGATTTGGGTGGGGGGGAGTATAACATAAATAGTATTTTTCACTATATGCAACAGCTGATTTGTGCTTAGAATATCTAGTATGAAAGAAGTCATGTGAATTCTACTTTTTCTACACTCGACCCTTCCCCTAAGGAGCAAATAACACAGCATCCATTAGTTGGCATACCACTAGTTCTAATAATCTTTTACTCACCTGGTGCAAGAGGTGCTACTGGTGTAGGATGTGGGGTAACAGTGTCTTCAGTACTGGCTGGCTCTACTCGGTGACTCCTTTTTAATTTGAGTTTCTTTGCTTTCTTTTTAGTGTTTTCTAAAGGAAATGGGAATAACACTGGTCATAAAACACTGAGCATTTGAACAATAAACTTTGTTTCTTTTATGAATTTGTAGTTTACATTTCAATTTCCAGAGTGAGTTAAAATATCAAACAACCAAAGGACATCAGTGCAAGCACTAGGTAAGCCTCCCTGGAAAGAACTTTTCTCAAGCGGATGCCACAATCTAGAAGACCATCTACAGAACTGTAATTTGCTTTACTTCAAATAACAGAGGAAGGCCTGATGAATCATTCTGAGACTACCAGATAATTTGGATGAATGGGGTAGACTTAAGCTATTACATTGTATTTATATCCTTGTCTTTCTTCCTCTTGTGAGGAACTCAAAAGGCAGTGAGGTAGGTTGGGCTGAGAGCAAGTCAGTGGCCCAAAGTCATCCAGTGAGCTTCATGGCCACTTGGGGACTTGTGCCAAGATCTCCTAGGGATCCCTAACCCAGCACTTGAACCGTCATGCTACGCTGGCTGTTTGCTAGTGTTTATGTATTTTAGGCCATGAAACTCAACCCCACCTGTTCCCAAATTCAGCGTGGCGTTATCTCCAGAGTCAAGACTTTCTGAGATTTGTTGACCATTCTCATCTTCATGCTCCAGCTGTTGTGTTAGTGCAGATTTATAGCTTTCTACCAATTTACAGTCGTTTGATTGCTGGCTGTTCAGGCTTTGAGCATCCATTCGCTCCTGATCTGTATTCGTTTTCAAGGCAATGGCATGCTTCTCACTCTCTTCCCACTGCCTCTTCTTTTCTTTTTCAATTTTCTTTTCATTCTAACAAAGTGCACATACACACACACAGGAAAAAAAAACTTTAGTAAAGCAGTAGGGCAGACCTAGCATTTCTGGAGAGGGAGAGAACATGGGAAATCATTATCAACTACAAAAAGAAGGAAAAAAAGATACTCTACAAGTACTATCAAAATATATTTTACATTATTACATGTCTCACAAGTTGTTCATACAAAGCAAAGTACATTTTCTAGCACATATGAAACAATGCACTTTATCGCTATTATTTCTTGCACTTTCACAATAAGCATGTGGTTAGAGGGGGGAAAAATACTCCAAGCCAGTTCATGGTGAGCTTGGAATCTGTATTCTGGACTCCATGCCAACCTTTCACTTAGACCACACATCAATAATATAAAATGAATTAAGCCTCAAGTATGGAAGATTTAAATCTTTAATATTCAGTTGCTCTACTTTTAGAAAGGAACAGCTATGTACAATTTTACTCTTTGTGTTTGAATGACAGCTATTTTAAGGGCCAGCTGTACAGGTATTTTCTGTGTCCCTAATTCAGGTCCCCTATATGCACACAGCAGTTACTGGGTGATTCTGTCAAAAATTGCTATGTATAATGCACTCAGAATATGTAATATAGCTTCTATTATGCTGGAAATACTAAGCCTTTAATCACTACTGTTGATTTACAAAGCATAGTAGCTGACATTTCATCCCTCCTTAATACATGCATATAATTTCAATCAAGTTGAACTGAAAGGTGTCACAGTTATGAATCCAGCTATATATCTTCCTAAAATCTATGTTTCTATTAAGGGCTTTGGCTCCTGGTGGAATGAACAATCTAGAACAGTCTGAGTGTAAGGAAGCAAGTTTTAATGAAGCACTTTTCTTAATATTCATTTTTGGAGGGCTTTTGTGATATATTTCATGTCATTGTTAACTACCATGAGCAAATCTGGAAATATATTTAATCAACAAACAAAACAGAAAGCAACACCTATTCACTTAAAATAGAAATGGGAAATGTGGTGCTTCAAATGTTGATGGACTGCAGCTTCCATCAAAACCTACCACTGGTTCTGTGGGCTAGGATTTGTGAGAGTTACTGTTCAACACCATCTGTAAAGGCCACATGTTTCCCATCTCCAATTTAAAATATGTATAGGTTCTCCTAAGGTAGTTTCCCAAAATGAATTCAAATGTTAATTTATTGCACTGACTACTCATTGCATTTCTATACTGCCCAGTAGCAGGAGGTTTCTGGGCAATTCATGAAATAAAAGTTGTACCACAAAATATGTAAATATATAAAAACATTGTAAAATCTAGAACAATGTAAAAGTAATGTAAAGTCAATAGCAGAAGACAAGCAGCAGTACAAGGATCTAAAAAGCACCACTCATACTTTTAAAGTAGACAGACTGAAAGCTAGGGTGTCAGAACAGAAAAGGCCCATTCTATAGTAGCCACCCATCTCACCTCATTTGTTGAGCAGCCAGATAAAAATCTGAGAAACTTCATTAATGTTCAAATAAATATATAAACGATGAAACTTTCTTCAGGTAACCTGGCCTCAAGCTGTTCCAGATTGTAAGAATTAATACTAGCACTTTTAATTCACTCTAGAAATTGACTAGAAGCCAGAAAAAGCATAGGCCTATTACATTGTACAGTTCAAGTCTCATTACCTTACTTTTGATTAGCTGACAGTTTTCAAAGGCAGCCCCATATAAAATGCATTGGAGTAATCTAACTGAGAGGTTACTAAAGCGTGGATAATTCTATCAAGGCTGTTTCTGTTCAGATAGGGATAGAGTTGGTCTATCAGCCTAAGTTGATAAAAAGTGCTCTTAGCCACAAAGATCAGTTGTCGTTCCAATGACAATATTATAGCCAAAAGCTTGCCCAAACGGTTCTGAACATGATTATGAAGAGTGAAATTCCTTCCAGAAAAGATCGAGCACCCTCAGCTGTGCAGAAGAAGCATCCACCAATAGAACCTCTATTTTGTTTGCATCTCAGTTAAGTGGACCTCTTCCAGTGCGTCCCTCCACACAGGCAGTGGTTCAGAACATCCATTGTAACACAAGGATTCAATGAAAAATAGAAACAGTTGGGTGCCACCTGTATGTTGGTGATACCTCAGTCCCTAATTCTAGGTGATCTCCAATGTTTTTATGTAGATCTTACGTAAACTGTACAGGGAATAGAGCCCTGTGGAGTGTCATAGGCAAAGCAATAATCTGCTGGTATCACCTTTTAGAATGGACAATCCAAATAGAAGCAGAATAACTGAAAATAGAACTTCAAACTCAAACAGCCTGTTTGAGCCTCAAACAGCCTCCAAGGCCAACCCAAAACAGACACAAACACTCTGGCATCAGCAAAGGTTATCCCAGAGTGATAAATTCTGTTCCAAAACCAGGCTAAACCCAACTGCAAATGGGTCTGGAAAATTAGTTTCACCCAAGCATGCCTACGACTGAATGGTAACCATTCCTTGTACTAAGGAGTTTTTAATTGTTTTATTGCTTGAATTAACCAGGGCTTTAAAAATGTAGTGAACCATCATAAGATTTTTAATGAATGACAGTATAAAAACCTTTGAATAAATAAAATTAAAATAAATCAAAACAAAAACGCTATAATGTCATTGATAGGAACTGGTAATATTACATAAAAAATCAACCCTGGTAAAAACACTAAACTTAAATAAATAATTACAGTCAAAACCATTTTATTCCAACAACCCAGTATGGTATTGTTTAAGACAATGGAAGGAAAAACAGACAAACCTCTAGTGACATTTTAAGGGTCTTCAGTGATGGAGTTTAATATAGACAGCTGCCTTACAATAAATCAGACAATTGATCCATTGAATCCAGTGTAGTCAATACTGACTGGCAGCAATGGCTCTCCAGGATTTCAGGCAGGATTTCTCCCTAGCCCTACCTGGAGATGCTGGGGATTGAACTTGGGCCTTTCTACATATGGAACTGGGGCTCCACCACTGAACTACAGTCACTACCCAATACATTCCAGTTGGGAAAGCATTCCACAAATGTGGGGCCACTAACGTAAAATCTCCTCCATTTTTCCTGCCTGCCTGCCTAGTCGTTCTATTGAGTGAGCATATTGGGAGGTTATTGGATGATGATTCAAAGTGTGAACACATCATATCATGTGGGAATATGATACTTCTCAGAACTTGATCTCAAGTAGTTTAAGCCTTTCAAGTTTAAAAACAGCTCTTGAAAATAGGCCCAGAAATGTACTGCCAACTTATGCCACAGAGTTCTGCTTGTTCCAACTGCTTAGCCCCCACACCAACACCTAGACAGCTGCATTTGCAACTCACTGAAGTTGCAGAAGCGTATTTAAAGGCAGCTGCACATAGAATCCATTACATGATGTTGGTGCCTAGAAGATGGAGGCAATTTCCATCCTCCTCCAATAGAGCTGTAGCGGGTATATCCTACTGGTCTGAAACAGAACAAAACTTGCCACTTGAGCCTCCCTAGCTAGTGTGGCTTCTACAAGAATTCCCAGCTAGTACTTCAGAAGGACTGCAATCCAGGTCAAGTCCATCTGTAAAACTCCATCCAGTGTAGCTGCCTTCCCTAATCAGAGTATTTCTCTTGTCTCGATTAAGCCTAGAGACTCCTCACAACTTCTCCAGAAACCCACAGCGGTTGTGTGGATTTAACAAACACTCATCTTGTGTTTTCCCTAGATGCTGGTGGTTAAACTTGTAGAATGGGGTTTATGGCACTCTTGGAAGGACAGCAGAGTCTATGGTTCTGTCTATGATTACAGCAAAGAACTGCATGGTTTTGTTTGCATTAGCTACATGAGACTCCTGATGTCCAGCTTGTATTAAAATAAGGGTGGGGCAGAGGGCATTACGTATCTTGTAACATCAAATATCTAATCGTCCAGGCTTAACTCTCGGAACATTTGTCAAACAAGTTGGCAACCACTTAAGGTTTGATATGAACCACACTTTGGAAGTTAACTATGCTTTGAAAATTGAAAGCTTATGTATGTGGAAGCAAATCCAGTTCAAAATCAAAGAAAATGACTTCAGAGTAAAATGTTAGGAATCAAGTAGCAAGCCCTTCACTGAAAATTCTTTCTATAGGATCCTATTGATTTTAAGATTAAATTAGGTGAGATGCTGATTTAATATTGACAGAGACAATTGGTTTTTAATCAACATTGTGAATCCAGATCTACTATTGAATACTCTCAAATCAGTGGTTTATCACAAAGATTTTTCATACACATGAATCTGACAATACCTCCATGATTACAGTTGAAATAGGCTGGAATGGGTTGCCAGTTACGAGATCAGAGTCCGCTTCATCCAAAACCCTCCTTCCTTCATGGCCAGCTTCTTCTTTCTCTTTCTGTTCCCTTTATTATTGTGCATAAAGATAAAAGAAGACAAATCCACAACCACTTTTTGGTTTATAATCCTTACCATACTACAAGTGTAATGTTTCACATTATGGTAATAATCCTTGCAACATCCTTGCAAGGTAGGCAAGTGTTATTACCCAAGTTCTAAAGAGTGGGTGTGAAGCTAAAGAATAGCTGTTTGTTTAAAGCAAATTAATCAGTGGCTGAAGTGATATCCGAGCAAGTTCTACTGGCATTTAATAAATTCCTGAGAGAATCTAGTCATTATTCATATCTAGACACTTACTGTTTTGCCTTGAATGAATACTACCTATGCCTTTTTTTCAAAGTTAAGTTTTGCGTAATGTAGGCATTAAGAAGCCAATGGCCATGTTGGAAAGGACATTCTTAGTAAAGCAACTTCAGACAGGCTAATGAAAGATTTTGAGTATTTTGTAGCTATTCGACAACATTTTCTAGCATGCTCTAATATTGATCATATCTGAAAATTGATTAAAGGCAATCCATTAAAACAAAACACATTGATTTAAAACTGAGAAAAAATAGTTTGTAGTTAAGGTTTTATCTATTATATTCTGTTTTCTGTTCTCTTTATGCCATATACTACTTTGATATGCAATGTGAACAGCTATATACAAATGTTTAAAATAAATATTAAAATCTGATAAAAATGGTATCTGATAAAAACCCCTTTCAAAAAGGAAAGCGAAGGTACCTTTCTGCCCGTATCTTCCTCACTCGTTCTGCCCGTTCTTGTTTCTCTTGCTCTTCAGCTGCTTTTTGTTCTGCAGTGTCCTTCTGGATTCGTTCATGTAAAGCATCAAAATCTTTGGCTATAATATGCAACAGCCAAAGTAAACCCTTCTTTATAGATTTGTCAATTTTTTTTCCATAGCCCATGACAGCTGAACAAGGCTCCTAGAGGTAAGAGAAAAACGAGCTGCGTTGTCAAGAAATTAAGAAAAGCTATGCTGGATCAAAGGTACAAGTAATCCAGCACTTTGTACACATGGTGGCAAACCAGCTGCCCACAGGATCTCTCAAGCAGAATGGATGCAAAACCTTTGCTTGCCCAAGTTCTGCAGAAATTAGTACATACAGGAATGCCATCTTTGGTAAAAGAAGTGGCACACAGCCAGTAAAGTTAGTAGCCACTGACAGCCACCTCCTCCCATCACTGTTGAATTACTATGTGAACAATGAAAATGACTCAGTATTAAGTAATTTCTCAAAATATTTGTATAGGTGATGTGCAGTTCAGCTGTTGACGACACTGAGGTCCACCTCAGTAAGATTTATAATCCAGATAGACATGGGTATAGGTTTGAAATTGCTTTTCAGAAATTACTTCTGCAAATCCCGCAAACATTCTTTGAACCTAAAGTACAAGGGTTCAGTTTGGTGATTTGGTACATGTTGTGAGCTGAGGTTCCTTCTTTGTGCATTCAAAAGTTCCAGACCTTTTCTTGCAAAGTGCTCTTTATTGACCAAGAAGCACAGAATACCCTGAATGAATCTCTGAGCATGCACAGAGTGAATTGCTGAACCCAATCTATTAATCATTCCAGGAATTCTCTTTATGAGTGTGCCTGGGCCCTATCCCCTTGGGTGGGGCCTTCTGAAAGTGTGCATGCCTCCTCTCCATACACTAGTGGATCCTCTAACTGGACTGCTCTCTTCAGTTGATACCACGTCATGGGATCAAGAGCCAGAGCTGCCTGGTCTGTGTCTAAGCAACTCCGCTGTTCTGGGTTCCTTCTTGCCAGCTGTACATCTTGGTTATGCCCAGGGACTTCCTGCCCACCTGGGAAGTCTTGCCTTGAGATAAATGTCTCTGCTTCTATCATCTCAGAATCTTGGCTTGCCACATTCTTAGACTTCCCACAGGTCTGCGTCACATTCTGATTGATTCTTCAGAAGCCCAGCCAGCAGTCCTTGAGAATGAGTGCCCAAAGCAGCCATCTTTCTCACTCCCAATAGTAGAAGAGCTACTTAAATGATCTGGGCTCCTAAAAATTCACTAGACTTTAAAAAAAATAGAAGTGGGACTTGTAGCAAAGGGTAATGGTGTGGAATGATCCTGCTCAGTTGCCTAGTCAATATGCCAAGTTTTATTTCAAGATACTCCATTCAGTCTTCTGTTCCTTGCCCTACTGCCACACACTTAGCAATCTGTTGGCACTTGGTCCTCAATGAGCTGTTTTTTCCCTATAGGTTTCCCACTCAAGGATTTTTTTTTAACTTGGAGATCACCTGCGCTTTCTGACACTACCCATCTTGTTTCTCAACACTCCTCTTTTGACTACATAGCCATTGTAACTCATATGTGACTGAAAAGCATCACAGTGATTATAGCATCACATTCTAAAATAAATGAATGTTGAAGTTTTCTTAAACAAAATGACATATGAGCGTATTACACGATCACTCGTTTAACTGAACAATACCTATGAACTTTATGGTTGCATTACATTTAATTCAAAAGTGGTGATATTTTGTAGCTTGCAGGCTGAAGCTTTATGGCTGTATAAAAATATGTGCAATGACATGAGCTCAATTTGAAACTAAGTTATGCTGCCATCCAAAGTGACAGTACCCTGTTCCAAGGCTAGCATGGCAAAAAATAGGGAATCAGACAACTCTACTATGGCTTCAAAGGCTGAAAAGCTACATAGGCTAGTCTTACTATAACTTTATAGCCTATCTTGGGTTCCATGTAAAAGGAAGAAAGCCTGTATATAAAGGTAACATAATAATAATAAAGACAACAATTGCAAGTAGTGTTTACAGCTGCATTTATTAGGAAGAAATGGCATCCTAAGAAATTCAATTGAGAATCAAACAAGAGAGCACCTGGATAGTATTTTTCATCTGAAGAAAAACTTGCAATATTCTATGAAAAATCAGGGGAAAGGGGAGTGGTAGTATTGAAATTTATTTATTTATTTAAAACATTTCTATGTTGCCCCCATCGCAACAAAGCCTCAGGGCAGCTCACAAAGAAAGTACATAAATGAAGTACTCCTTTGAAAAACTGAATTCTAAATTCTTCAGGCCCAAAGAGGAAAGTTTTGTTAAGGTTGAGCACAGCACAGCAGATGGAAACGTTTCAGTGAAATGCCAACAAATGCCAACAAATTCTGTGACTGCAGAAAGAAGTAATTCAAGAGAGATGGGATTCAACTCCTTTTTTCTTCTTTTTATCAAAGCTTGGAATAAAAGTTATGGTGAAACTTTTCTGAGATTTGTCATTAATTTTATTTCACTAGACTTCAATAAAAGCTATTTTTCTGTACTGATATTTGCATTTAATAAAACATTTAATACATCTCAAAAGTAAAGCATTCCAAAATGTTAAATTTGTTGTAACAATTGACACTACACCAGGGTGGCAGCATAAAGCATCTGAAATGGACCAAAGGATAGTACAGGCTTGTCTTCTTTTCCTCACAGTCTGAACCATTAAGTCTCTCTCTTCTAGATTAAATCTCTTTCAACCAAGCACAGCAAAACCACAAGAGCTCAGGATCATGGAAACAAGAAAATATAGTTATAGAGTAAACAGAAACAATGGGATTACACAATCCTGGTTTTAAATTCTGTGAAGCATCATATTAAAGGATGTTAATCTTATTAAAATGCACTCACAATCTGACAGAGGCATTTGTGCTCGTTGACAAGCTTTTCAAGAGATAAACACTCAATTACATCTGCTTCTGCCAAAGCTCCTTCTTTGTCTTGCTTATTTGCTAACCTATGGAAAAGAACACCACCAGGTGAGAAAACACAACTTTGCTACTTACATTGGTAAAACTAAGTTCAATTCTGGTCAAGAACCAGAACTAGACAATATAATCTGAATCCACTAAGCAACAATTAAAAAAATAAGATAATGGCCTTGTTTACACAAAATGCTAAACCATAGTGCAGACTGTTGAAACTGACTTGAGATTGGGTCACTTTGTACAATCAAATTGTCTGCCATTGCTTATTTAAACCATTGTAGATTGTGGCACAGGTTGTTGGTCATTTTGAATATTCAAACTCCAGACAGCAGGGACTATAACAAGGGTTTTTTAAAAGGGTTTTGTATAATCCATTGCCACTTCTAGGGTTATGGCAAAGGCTGTTTAATCCTTGTGTTCAGATGACATGACAAGCTGTAGTCAGTGCTTGAATATGTTTTGTGGTACCCATGTAACCATGGCTGTTGTAATTGTGTGAATAAAGTCAATGCATGAATCCCTTCCTTGCAAACAAGGTATAATTCATTAACCAGCATACACCACAAATAGGACCTAAGATTTGGGAGTCTATCTTGTTTATCAATTCCTAAACCACAACTTGGAATGTCTGCGCTGTTGTCTGCTCTGAAACAGAAGCACCCTGCAAGAACAGTCTGAAAATGAAATCACTCTGAAGACTGGCAAAATATGTTGGGAGAGAAGCAGTTCCGAAATAAGGAGAGCAAGCTTCAGGTTATTTATTCATCTGCAAAACAAATTGTGGCCAAAGCAAAAACAACCATTAAGATAAATATGGCTTAACGTTCTTTGTGAACACATCCTTTATTACTAATGTCAAACAGTCTTTCATACTGTCTGTTTAGTAATAATTACTCCTCACAAGAATACACCAACCAACCAGGTTGGAAAACACAATTCAGAATCTTATATTAATTACTCTTAGTGAGCTAAGTGCAACTGAAGGAGTGATCCATCTCACCCCTGCTTTTCCTGACACCCCCCACAGCACCTCAAAAATGCTCTCCTTCTTTGGGGGAATGAACGTGTCCTTGGAACTGTGTATCTTCTAAGTGCTGAATATGGGTGTTTAGTGGTCTATCAAAAATTGAGTAATTTAAATCTGTCAACAACCAAATCAGAAAGTCTTCCATTATACAACACCTACTGCAGGGCATGACAGTTATATGCAGGTGGTAAACAGAATTATGTTGAAAGACAAATCAAAGTTTAGCTTGTGCTTAGGTGTTTCTGTACATTGTGCCTCTCAACACACCCACATCATAACAAAAAAGCTAAGACTGCATGGAAAAGTCACATCCCAAATATAAGAATGTTAAGTTGTAAATGTGTTTTTGCTTACAAAAAAATTGCCTGGGTGTCTGAAAGGAAAAAAAAGACTTGTGACCAATCTGAGGTTCCACTGGTTTCCTTATTCATACAAAGTGGCAGCAGAAGACACACGTTTGAAAAGCATAAATTTTGAAATATATAACAAAAATCTACAGAAGATCCTACAGACACAGCAGCTGACAAAACTGTTTTTTCTCTTTTTCTGTACTTTCCTAAGGGAAACATGGATTCCCATTTGCAAAAAAAATGGTTATTGATTAAAAGCATTAGCAAGACTAGAATAACATTTCTATTTCTTAGATGCACAACAGTTTAGGGGGCCTGGGGTGGGGGATTTTCAGTGAAAGCATCAAATAGTACCTGGCACAATCAACTGACAAGGACTTTTTTAGCCTAGGCCTAGATAAGGAGCACTGAGAACTAAGTAATAATATCAATGGCTTGGAACTATGAAAGGAATCATAGTTCCTCTCTGTGTGGAACTATAAAGGCTACCTTATGCATTGCTTTAAAGCATTGCTCAAGAAAAGTGAAACTAAATTCAAACATGTTCAAGCAGAAGGACGACTTCTTATGCAAGTTCTTGCATAAGCAAAGCTATCTATTCCACAATTCCTGTGGAAGCTTTGTGCAAGAGATAGCAGAATAGTGGAAATGACTATGTGTTTTCTGTTCAGTTACATGGATACAGCCCAATATATTTTAACACAAAATGTTTTTGATTTTGACTTATAAACTTAATAGTACTTCATAAAACTGAACATGCTTATTATTATTAGTTACTATCTCTATTCTGCATTCCCCTTAAGAGTTGTAGAATTTATTTTCTTCCCCCAGTTTATCACCATAACAACCCTGTGGAGTATGGTGGGCTGAGAATGCTCAACTAGCACAAGGTTACCCAATGAATTAAATTACAGAGAGAGAATCTGAGACAAAAATGGCAGGGGAATTTGATCACCGATCTTTTCAGTCCATGTCCAACTGTCTCACTGGTTCTTACAGTTAATTCCGTAATTTCCTTTTTAATAGATTTCTAAAGAAACAGAATATTTCAAGAAAACAGTGCTCTAAACTAATGGAACATATACAAACCCACCTACTTATAGTCAACTTCATCTACCTTTTCCTTCTGCCAGAATTGTGTTCTATGTGCACTGCAACCATAGCCAACAACTCCACTGATTTCATTACATCTATGACACTACTTTCCTCCAAGGAGCTCAAGCTGCCATGGTTTTCCTCTTCCCCAACCCACATTTAATTTCAGAAAAAAATGTTTCAGACCAGTGAAGAAACACATTACAAATTAAAAAGTTAAAAAAAAAATAAAAGTAAAAAAGAAAGAGAATTCCAACTTGAGTATTCAGTGAAAAGGACCCAAACTGCTATGCATGATCTTGTACGTCTATGTTGTAGAATTCCAGTATCTCCCATACAGCCAACTCCAAGGTCACCCCTCCTTTCCCTGGAATAGCATCTCGTGGGAGGTGAAATGGGGTTGCACTGGAAACAAAAATTGTCCACAGCTCACAAGTGCATTATCTGTGTGTCTATGATCCCATTAGGACTGCAGTTAATAATCTGAAAATATTTCTTTCCCTTCCTAATTTCTGCAACTCCTTATGATGTGCATTCTCCAAAAAAGGTCTCTACTTTGCTTGCCAAGTGTCTGATGTTCAGGAAATTCATTTTTAGAAGAGGAATTACACTTGGCAAACAGACATTTTTCCAGTAAACCAGATAGTACAATAAGAAAGCAACTAAGCAAAGGTACTTCCTGGCTAATTATAATAGAATGACCCGCCTTGGAAGCAAGGCTGGGTCTCCAACTGGCAGAACCGGATTTCTCAAGTGTAAAGTAACCAATTTGCTCTTCTATGCTCTACATCGTAACACACAAGTCTCACAGCTTTCCAAGATGCACTTTCCAAGTGATTATTAAGGTCCAGGAAGATTAAGAATGCAGAAACTGTTTTAATGGGAATCACACTCCAACTCTATTATTTATGCTCATTGTAAATTACGTTTAAGCATCAGATCCAAGAGCAGAAGTACAAGAGTCACTTTGAACAACAGGACTTAAAAAAGGTAAGCAAACTTTTTAGTTTACATCAAATAATGAAAAAATAACACTGTTCAACTTAAATGCCTTCAATTATCAAGCTGTCTTTAAAACAGTGGTGTTTGCCCTCTGTAGCACTAAAATGTATTACCAATAGATCTCTTTGTAGAAGTTTATTACATATGTGAGTACTAATTTGGTAGCCACATTTTATGAACCCAGTTTCTTTTGGGAAAGTGCTGGAAGTAGCTTTAAGAGAAGAGCTTTCCTTTAATTTTTCAAGTCAATAAGGTTTTGCAGAAACTTCTCATTTTAAAGCTGAGGAAGTCTTATAGCAAAATGTAGTCATATGAAGTGAAGAATACCACATTAAAAGCTGTGTGAAAAAGGAAGCATTGCTTTATTTCCTTGGGAACCTATAAATAATGTCTGGATTCAAAATTTATTAAGGTTTATTATATATACTTGAAAGTGGTCTGGAACCAAGGAAGCAGGAAAAAACAGGAACAAATGGGGTGTAAATTAGTTCAGGGAACTGTATTATACCTGGCGTATGTCTGTAGTTTTATTTTAGGAATCATGGGAAAGGGAGTGTATGTGTACACTGGAAAGAAATGACATCATCTCATATTTATGAAAAAAATGTTAGTACTCTATGTGGAAACATTTTCAAAGGTCACACTCATTGGTAACAGAAGGATCCAAATGATTTTTAAATCCATTAACTTCAGAATTTCCCTAATCTTCAAAAACCTGTGTTATTTGAACAACATCACCAATTCAAAACAATAGCCATTACTTTTTAAGTCACATTATTACAGCTGTAGGTTTCTCATAATGCTATGCTGCATTGCTACCTTCATTTACACATTACACCCCCACATCTGTATTTAAATTGATTGTAAAATAGTCTGGTGCTTAAAATTCATACGGAACAATGAAGAGAAAGTAATCAGTTTATTTGTAAGTACAATCTGAAGCTTGTTATTATAGCTTTCAAATGTGCACACTGATAAAGTTCTTTTTACATTAATTTGCTTGTCACCAAAACCCACCACACAATTCCTGTCTATTACAGATGACTGTATAATGTTTAGAACACATATTCAGTTCTCATGCAGTGCACCAGTGTCTGTTGGCTTTCATGTTTAACCTGTGAGGACTCACTTCATACTCTACAACAGAAACGTCCTGCTTGTTGTATAATTTCAAAAACCCCTTGTAAGTGATCTTACACCCTGGGTAAGAGTGCTTTTTCCCTCCCAAGTAGTCTGTTACGTGGGGAGTAATAGGGAAAAGTAGGGTAGGGAAAAATGGAAAAAAGCAACAGGTAAAGCTAAAATAGATGAAGCTTTGTCCACTCACTGCATTTGGAAACTACCAAACCACCAGTATGGGCCCCTGATAGATAGCTGTTTGGAAGAATAATACAGCAGTCATGGGAAAAAAACCCAAACCCACCACTGTTCTAGAATGCTGTGCACTCCCCACCCTGTTCTAAAACACTGGTCTCCAGCCATTAGGTCAGGAAGCTCTGGTAGAACAAAGCCTCAATTAAGCAGCAATACCTCTGTGCAAATTTATGAGAAAGGCTAACTAAGAAGCAGCCCCCAAAGAGTATTTTGGACCTAAAGGTGCTGAAAGTAAAAGGTTTTAAGTCCTAAAAGTCTAATGAGTACTAGTTTATTCACAATATGTACAATTTTCTAATATGCACTATCCAATCGGTGAAGGTGTTCAACAACAGGCTGGACATGCACATGGTAGACATGTCATGAGTACAGCCGGGGATCAGACTAGATGGCCTGGGAGGTCCCTTCTGACTCGCTCTGTTTCTGTTTCCCCAGTGCTTATGCACTGCAGTGAATATTAACAGAAGAAGGCAGGCTGCCATTCGAACATGATTTTTTCAATGCCAGCCTAAAATATTTTGCTGATTAAGGCAAAGTACAAGATGGCACTCCTCCACATTCCATGTTCAAAAGCTGACAAGACTGACACTGGAATCTTTCTTGAAGACTGCTGACAGAAGAGCTGCCACCACAACATTTAAAGGTAGCAAACTACCTTAGAGGGAACAGGGAAGGTTGGTTGGTGCACACTCTTCCCTCCAACACCTTGCTGTTGCCTCCACATATCTGCTGCCAGAGGCATCTGCTTCAATCTGCCGAATAGTAGGACTGACCCTGAATTATTTGCCATTACTGTTCTTCTCACTGAAGAATCTCTAATGGACTTCAAAATACTCTTAGGTTTTCCCAGAATGTAGCTGGAAAACAATTAAATTAATAGTGCAATATTAACAATGTAAATAACCAATGGAGAGTTAAATTAGATATTAACAAATGCTGAAGCTCTCTTAAGCTTTGGTAAATACTCAAATTACAAACATCCCTAAGTTCAAACATTCCAAAGTTTGAATGCTAAAATCTAGATAAGATAATTCCAAATGTCTAACAATCCTTCTAAATTTGAGCTGCAGGTACAGTAAAAAAAAAAAGCCTCAGTGCTTCTTCGATTCAATTTCAGTGCCTTCTCAATTGTTCTCAGTGCCTTTTCAGTGAGTGCCTTTTTATTGTCTTCGTGCTTTTTCGATCTGTTCTCAGTGCCTTTTAGATTGTTCTCAGTGCTTTTTGAGTGAATGCCTCTTGAATAATTTTCAGTGCTTTTTCCATCATTCTCAGAGCCGAAATGGGTATTGTTTAGGGTCTGGGAACTGATTAATTCAGTTTCCATTATTTCTAATGGGGAACATGGCTTCAGACTTCAAATGATTCAGAGTTCAAATGGCCTGAAACAAATTAAGTTTGAAGTACGAGGCACCACTGTACTACAGTTCTCAATATTTCAATGATTTGCTCAATTGCTAGTATCTGTCAAGAGCAAAGAGACAAGCCTGTTCTCTGAAACTTGCAGTGCAAAATCAGTTTTACTAAGTCAAAACAACTGTAGAAAACAAGCCAAAACTGGCACAACCCATATGAAACTGTTCCTAAACTTAACATTATCCTACATAAATTATAAGATGCAAATCCCAGCCACCAACATTAGTTCACTTTATATGTCTTTCCAAGCATTGTATTTACAGTGTGATTTTGTTTAAGTTTATTGCTACAGAGTGACAACTGCAGTTTCATCGTGAGCAATCTTACATTGAGAACTCCTCCTCACTTCTGACTCACATTATCTTTCTATGAGACTATTATGTCAATGACCTCCACCCTGTATCATCTGGATCATGAGATTGGAATAAATAAAATATGATCTATGTTATTTCCAGATGATAAAGTTGCTGTAAGAACTAGTGCTAAACCTAATCCAGCACCCTTAGTACTATGCTTAACAAAGGAGGGATATTCTGTATCTCAGCATCCCCCAATTTAGTGAGCTCCTGATGCAGTGAACTACAACTCTGATCATTTTCGGCCAACATGATCCAACATATCTTGAGGACACCAGGTTGGGGAAGTCTCCTACATCTATTTAGTACTTAAAGGCTGCAGTGAATCTTCACAAAGTTTCAATATAGTAGTAAAATAGATAGGTAATAAAATGGTAAGTTACCAGTTAGCACAAAAAATAAAAATAAAATTCATAATTCATTTAAAATGTGGGAAATTAAAATTGTTTTGCTCTTGCACATAAAACAGTAATCCAGGTCAGGCATAATGCTGGTCAATTCCTGGGTCATTTAGCCCAGGAATTCTGGGAATAGGGAAGAATGCAAGTGTTGTGATTTTTGCTTTTAATCAACAACCCTATGATATCTAAACCTTCCTGTCCATGGGACAAAACAACCCAGAGTTACTCTAACAATTGCCCATGGCTTGCTGTCAGGTTAACTCTGTATAGTCTAATTCATAAAAAACACAGCCTCTCTGGTTCAGACATCACAACACTGCCAAGGAATGAGGGCATTCCTGAGCTATTGATTAAAAGCAGAAGCAAGAACATACTTCACTTGCATGTTCTTGCTGCTGATTAATAGCAGAAGTGACAAGAACACTTGGCTCATCCCTCACCCAACATTACATGCTAGGTCCCATTCTAAAAACACTGAAAAAATCCCTGTCCTCACTTGATACCCACCGCCCCACTGAAAAGTCATCAGGGGATACTCAGACAAGCTAGTGTGCAGGTGACTTAAATACTCAAGTAGGCTTGAGTATTCTCTCACAGATTAATTTGATGGGTAATTTTCTTTTAAGACAACATAGGGGAAGCCCCACTGATTACAGTCCCCAACTGAGACAGCTGCAAACTGCTGCAGCATGGCAGTATACCATATGCATGTTACAACGTATCAATGCTATCACATATATAAGCACCTTATCATGTATGTCTACTCAAGTAGGTGGAGAATCTCTGTGTCAGTGCTGCAAATGCCTTTTGGCTGCTAGTGTTTTTTTCCCATGTGATCCTGTTAGAAAAAGTGGCTTCAGAGATTTGAGCCTACATTGTGAAGGGTCTCCAAACAAAATGTGTATGAGAACACCACACATTGCATACTCTATTCATAAAACATCTCTTGAATTGTGCACCTAATAGCCTACAAATTGCATCACATGCAATCCTTTCCCAGTGTCTACAAAGCATATGGATACAGGATATAGTTTTAATATTGAAGCACCGCAGAATGGATAATAGCACATAAAATGCAAAAAAGCAACATATGATTCACATTGCAGGAAATCATACACAGTGAATGAACCACAGCATGCAAATAATACATAGCCTGTCAGGATCTGGGTTCCTTTTTGCTATAGTGCCTGTATCTTGCCTCATTGTCTCACTTCAGCAACATGGGTATTCTTCCTGGTTGTGGTGTGGTTCAGGTTCAGGTTCTGCACCTTGCCTGACCCTTACTGTATTTGGTTCCTGTTGTATCCTGCCTTGCCGTTTTGCCTCAACAATGCAGGTTTGTCTGCTAGTTGTGTTTTTTTCTTCTTACCTGATCCTTGCCATGTCTCTTGCCATGCTGTGTATCCTGCCAAGTTATCCTGTCTCAAGGTATCTGCACCTCTGTCTTTCTGGTTCCTTACCCTGGCTGAGACTTGGACTTACCAGTGAACCCTGCTATCAGACTTTGGATGCTGTCTTGTCTCAAGTTCTCTTGCCTGGTCCCAGTGCCTTTACCTTGACTTCTGCTGCCCATGTCCTGGCCCTGGACCCTGACACCAAGTGGAAGGGTTTATATTTCTCTCAGATCAAAGGTCACAAGCCACTTTAACCCCATCACATTCAAAACCAAAAATGTAGAGAAAACCTAAGAAACTTTATAAACTTGCATGCACCAAGTTGTATGCTACTTCTTCCTCTCCTTTATACCCTTGCACAAATTTTCTCTTCCCTTACTTCCCTTTCAAATGTATTTATGCATGCACAAATGTAAATGCTAGCTGTAGTTTCAATGTTAGAAGGCAACCAAGATTAATGTTTAGTTCAGTATGGTTTATTTAATTTTCATTAAAATAGTATCAAAACAGTGTAGAAAACTAGTAAAGCACAGTTAAAATCATACGAATTTACACTGATAAAATAATAATGGGAGAAATACAAATAAGCTACATCTCACAATATGCAGCAGAACAGAAGCTATCAAAAATGTGGATGAACAAATAGGTCTTTAATTGGTGAGAAAGTTTGTAAGACTCTATACAGACCACATGTGAGAGGGGAGAGAATCCAACAAATGGGTACCTATATTGAACACATGCTCTTTTGGGTTGCCATATAGTGAATTCAAGGCAAAACCAATAGGACATGATACTAGATCAAAAGGAAGAAGATATTCCATCCAGATTCCTTATCCTAAGCTGTGTAGGACTTTATAGGTCAGTACAATCACCTTGAACTTGGTTCAGTAATTTGCTGGCAGCCAATGCAAATTTTTACTATTCGTTTCCAGTAGGTTGTCCCATCTGGCACTATCCACTACATTTTATACTAACTGAAACTTTTAGCCTCAAAAGCAGCCCCACACAAAGAACATTGCACTAGACCAACTTTGTTAACTTCAAAAAAAATAGGAAGGGAGGCAAGAGGATGAGAATAAGGGGGACAGACATTGCAAATCAAAACCATCCTCCCATGTATGATTAGGAAAGTAAAAATGCCACATAAGAACTGCACCAAGATATCCCGTATACGTTGATCACTTCAGCTTTCCAAAAGAAAGCAAAATGCAAAAATGAATACCATACCAATATTGGCTTTCAAACAATGCGTACTACACTCCCATGCATGTTACCAAGCAATTTCTAAAGCTAGTCGCTGACCAAGTATTTAAAAGAGATGTCTAAACATGTGTGCCTGTGCCACCATATGTACCGTATTTGCATATCTTCAGCTGCTGCATTTTTCTGACTTTGAAAAATCCATCTAATTTTTCTGTGATGCCTCTAGTAAGTCAGTTGGTAAAAAAACAGCTAACAAAATATGTAATCCTTAGGTTTACACCACTGGCTGAGTTTAATACAAGAGCAACAGAAGATGAAAGACCGCCTTCAAGAGCTTAAATTACGAGCAAAGGAGCTGCAAGTACTTGAAGAAAACAGCCATGTTCCTACTATTGTGGCAGAAGAACATGGAGAACTGGAACAAGCAGCTGTTATTTTTGAAAAGGAACCCATAACAGAAAGGTATCTGAATGAAATCCAGCGGGTTCACAATGATATTAACAATCTAGCAGCGGATGTTCAGAAATTTAGTCAGCAGCAAAAGAGCCTTGTGGCTTCTATGAGAAGATTCAGTATGCTTAAAAAGGAATGCAGTGCCACAAGAGAAATAAAAAATCAAGCAGAACATATTAGCAAGTGCTTGGATGACTTGTCAAAAACAGTCAAGAAGGCAGAAAAAGAACATGGCTCATCATCTGCCATCGGAAGGGTTCTCACTTCTCAGAGGGCAGTCCTATTTCGTCGCTTCCAAAACATCATGTTTCTGTACAATGATGCAATAACAGCTAAACAAGAAAAATGCAAAAGTTTCATTGTTCGTCAGCTTGAAGTGGCTGGAAAAGAGGTATCTGAGGAAGAAGTGAACAATATGGTTCAACAAGGGAAATGGGAAATCTTCAATGAAAATCTGCTCACTGAGGTCAAGATCACTAAAGCTCAGTTATCAGAGATTGAACAAAGACACAAAGAACTGGTCAATCTCGAGAACCAGATGAAAGACTTAAAAGGCCTCTTCATGCAAATCTCTCTGTTGGTTGAAGAGCAAGGTGAAATGATCAACAACATTGAAATGGAAGTTGTTAATACTCAGGACTATGTTCAGACATGCAGGGAAAAGTTCAGACTGGCAGCCAGGTATCGAAAGAAAAATCCTTGCAGAGCAATATGCTGTTGGTGCTTTCCCTGCTGCAAATAAAAGGATTTCTGGATAATTAAATCTACTTTGCAATAGCCCTGGTTGAGCATGTAATGAACAGGGACAGCCGTGATGCAAGAGGGAATAACTGCACTAATAGCTGTAGGTGGAGATACAGTTCTTCCTCTTTTATTTTTAAATGCCCTGTATGCTTCAGAGTTGGCAGCAGAAATGCACACAACTGAAGACATGAAACTAAATGAGTGAGAAAGAGGTCATTGGCAAAGGTACAAGTAGTATCATCACTGCTTACCATATGGCAACTTTTTAAGAGGTAACTGAGGGTAGCTTTACCATACTAATGAAGAGTAAGAATGCTATCTTTCTAAAGTATTATTTCATTAAAAAGGCATAAGACAATACTGGATGTGACATGAAGGAATTTTGATACCAGTGATATTCTTCGAAAACACGCAGCAAACAAGTGCTTGAAACATAAGCATTCACTGTGATATTTTATTCACTTCCTCGGGAAAGATTTTATGTTCCTAACAATTTTATTTAGCATCTTGATGAAGGAAAACTGTAAACCTACTGAAATGGAAACTAGCACAATATTATCTGGAAGGTGTTCAACAAATTAGCAAAACCTGTCAAAAAAAAAGGTTGACTGGCTTTTCATAGGCAGTGGAGAAACATTTGAAACTATTTTTGATGGTGGGATTTGTTAAGATCATTTCAGATTGTTCACTAATAAGAACCATTCAACAATTAGACAGGAAGAGAGCAAACAGAGCAAAGCATAATTAAGTAATTGCCTGTGGAACGCCAGTACAGGATACTTTACTCACTTTTACCTCCAAATATGTCAGAACACAGTATTCCTGGAAGACGCACATCAAATATTCAGAACATAAAAGCAGAGTGGATAAAAATCAATGATTTAAAAAAAATTAAATGGATTTTTAAAATTGAAATCAGATTTTGGTTTAATTTTTTTAAATAAAATGCTTTTTGAGGAAAAAATATCCAGTTTTCTGTTTCAGATACATTATAGTTTAAAGGTTATGCATCTTTAAATAAGGAATGGTATTTAATTATGAAGAATGAGGCTGTATATTCATGTAATGTTTAAATGTTTTGGCAAATGAAATCCATTAATCCATTCACAATGTCATGCTCTTCCAAAGGTTTCTGTAAGATTATTGGGCAATTTTTCTATCAAGAAGGTATTATCAGCTTAGCTTTAACAGTTCTCAAAATTATAAATGTGTGTCACATGCCTTTTCTTGAAAGCCAAAATGTTATAAAATGTACATACAGAGCTGAGAAGGCCTTAATCCCATTGTTCCTTTGCAAATCTATGTATACAGAATCAACTCCTTACCTCTGAAATGCTAAGTTTCAAAAAATTTGATGAATAAAGAAGACTGTTCGGCAGCAGTATAGTTCTGCAAAAGAAGTGAGGAGGGACCAGCAAGCAGTAAATATGAGAATGAATCCTGTTAAGCAGAATATTCCACAATTCTTTGAATCTTTTTGTGTATATCCTGAGGTTTATCTTTCCCTGGAGGAGAAATCCTATAATGGCAGCAGGCCACAAAAGAGATCCAGTTTAGGAATATCTTAATGAAGTTCCTCTACCTATGGGTAGGGCAGGCATGTGTGCAAATTATATAGAAAATCATGATTTAAGTCCAGACTTTACTGACTGGTGATTTAAATTGATTTAATTTAAATCAAATCCACCCTGCATAAAAGCAGAACTTCTAGAAAGTAAGATTATTAGTCTCTCTTTCATTGAGGCCACCTAAACTTTCTACTCAAAATGTCAAGAGGCAGTGCTGGTTTGCATGTGATTTCCCGCCAGTGCTTCTTGTTGTACATTTTGAAAATTTGAGCCACAGTGAAAGTATCCCACAACTTGTTGTTAGGCACACATCCATCAAGCGTGGATTGTTGAAGTGGTTGAGTCATCCTCAACCCTAGAAAAGGCCACTGGTTAGGGATGAGTTTTTAACCACCCCAACAATCCACATTCACCAAGTTCACATGTAACAGTAAGCTCCAGTGCACCCCCTTCTTCTGCTGTATCTTGAATTTTTGAAATGCAAAATGGCAATCTCCAGGAGGCTTATGAACTAGGTCAACTGTCATCATTATTCAGGGGAAAAAAACAGCTTTTGCCTGTACGACAACTTTTATGCTGTTAGCAAACTTAGCGATCCATAGTGCTCAAATTACCACATTTCACAAATGCAAATTTAATTTCTTTAAAAAGCTAATTTATTTTAACTGTGAAGACAAGACTGAAAACACTATTACCATATATACTGTTTGTTATGTAAAGTGCAGATCTATCACTAGTGTGAGACAAGCATGAATGTTTGTGTGGAAAAGATTAAATTAAACAATGTTGGCAATTTACATTTTAGAGAACTATAAAGAAATCATACTTTGTTGTTCTGAAAGGAGGAAGGGCAATAAACAGATTTAAAATGTATAACTGAAGCAAAATGCTGGAAGCCTAAAAGTGGAAACAACTTTTTGCCTAACTATCCTGGAAAGTCACTGGACATTTTAAGGACAGAAAGAAAAATACTTTCGACTCTGCTCCAGGCTGATTTTATACAGGCTTTATTATGTGCAATATAATTGGTAACTATTTCATGCATATCATTATGTAAACTTACTTTTTAAAATATTTTAATACAGGTTATAGTCAGCAGATTCTAACTTTATATGTTAAATTAGATGCAAAATTGTGATTAGAGGATGTGTGCTGGGCTAAATTTCCTCCACAATTAATATGGAAACAGCAACTGAGAAAGGAGCTACTTACAAAACTAGGTTCTAAAAAGCTTTCTTAACTTCATGCACCATTGTTTATGAAACCAGGAGCAAACATTCAGACACCATTTCCTCACCTTTCTGCTACCCCCACTCATGTCTCAGATTTAGAGCTTCATTCCTAGCTAGTATAAAGCTAGAGCTCTATTTCATCCTGTCTAGGGAATTCCTGCTTCATCCTAGTTAACAAACTGTTAAAATCCTACCATATTATCCTGGCTTAATCAGACATAATTGGAAACTCTTGCCTTATTCAAACTGAGAACAAAGCCCATAGCTGGGCTCTTGGCTGAAACCATCATGGATTATGAAGCTAGGAAAGATCAACTGAACTTTATGCAGGGAAATCAAAGTATTTAAAAGCACTTACAATGCACAATCAATTCACCACCATGTGTATCTTGCTATTTACATTTGAGAACATTTTGTACCAGAGATTAAAACTGCCCCCGCCTCACAGTCAACGAGTTAATGCTATTATTCAGCTTTAATGCTTCAACGTTTTTTCTAGTTTTTCCCATTTTACAAGACTAGCACATACAAGTCATTGCCAAGCCAATCAGGTTTTTCAGACCAAGCCTGTCCAGTTAAAATGTTAACTTTTTCTTCAAACAATAGTTTCTTCAAATTCATGCTGTCCTGTAATTTAAGTCATCTGAAGGAACAACAATGAGAAGACTGCATAGTATAATAATTTTGCATTCTACAAAAAGTCAGAAGTTTAAAATTAAAGTGAAGGTTCTTCATCTAACTGTGTCTGAAAAATAGATATCTAAAATTATTTTTATGGCTTAAGTTTATGGCATCAGAGTTTCACTGAAATATTCATTGCAACATTATCATTGGATGCTGTGCAACTGTTATTCTTATTTTTATTTTTGTAAACCATCCCAAGATGTCTGTGATGGGATGGTATAGAAAAGTTTTAAATAAATGAATAAAATAATAAAATAAGAATAATTAAACATTATGGCTTGCCCCTCCCCATATAAGCTGTATGTTATGCCTGCATTCTCTTTTGTACTGGCACAAACATCAATCAGTTCCCAAGCACATGGTTATTATCCAATGTACTTACCAGTGAAAAAGGCAATTCCACTGTGAGCTAATGTAAACAAATCTCAGAAAACACCTGCAATACTGTATTGCGTTGCTCATTTTCTCCTAACTGTAGTCCTTCTATAAAGGGTTTTTGCTCTGCCTCCATACTGCAAAGAAACAGGTGCAACAGGGAGAAATATATAGTTCTGTAGAACAAGAATATTCAAAAGCAAGGAACTACAAGGACCAATTTTTATCCACTGCAACAGACCTGCAGCTTTGTACCATTTCTGTAGCCTGTGGGTTACAGTGGTTCAACATGCTTGGAAAGTGAACAGCATTAGTAAAACTAGCTATGCAAGACTATTCCCTGCTGCAGTGTTTATAAAACCTACAGTGGCAGCCTGAAAGTAGCAAGCCTTGGCCACCCCAGCCAAGTCATGGCTTTTCTGTTGTGGGCCTTTATCTCTCTCGAACATGTGCAGAAACACTTCATAAGAGAAGAAGCAAATTAAAACTGGGGGAGGGGTGTCACAGATGAGTTCAACTAGATGCATTTGAAAGACATTAAAAAAACATTTTGGCACTCTGGGAGCAAAAAGGGCAAACTATGACTGTGTCCTGGTACCTGTGATAGGAGGAAGAATGAATGACTACCGTGTACAAATAGCCACAACCACTAGGCATAAGGTATGTCTATTCAAGGGGGAGGTGGCAGTAGCTTGTCTCCATTTTTTCTCTTACACAGAGTATAGGCAGCAAACAACACAATATAGGCAGCATTATACAAGAATAAGCCATAATGAATTCAAAGGGCTTAGAACTAAATTTAGATCTAGAATGTAATTTTTAAAATATTTTGTAAACTTTTAAAAATAGTTTTTATTTTCTCCCCTGCTTATGCTGGGACTGAACAGAAATGTGGTCTTACCAAAAGTTATGAAATTCTGAGCCAGTGATAGGCAAACTTTTTGGGCTAAGGGGACATTTAGAAAATTGAGAAAGTGTCTTGGGCACCACCATGAAATGGCTTCCATAAGAAGCATAACAAAAGACAATAATTTGCTTCAAAGACCAACACATTATACAATTCCCTTAAATCCACAGCTTCCAGCACCAACAAATACCAATTTGACAGTAATGCCAGCTGCCAGAAAATGTTTTAAAGATGGGATGGGTCAGGAACTATGGAAGGCACCAACAAAGATGTTGGGGCACTATTTGTCTATTCCCCTACCTTATTATACAAGCAGAAAGTAAAAGTAAAGAACATGTGCCTCATTACTGATCTAACTATTGTCTTGGTTAGTTAAAAATCAGGTTCAGATCAGGCATTAACAATCTATGTATAAGTGCTCTGGAGTTCACTAACACTTGAAGAACTACCACCCATGGGGAGGCACAGTCATGTATACCTATTACCTGATCACTGTCACAAATCCCATCAGGCAACTATCACATTGTAAGACCTTGCAAAGGACCATTGTAATTCTGAACCAATAGCCCTGACTTTGAGGGTGGGGAGTCAAGAGACTTCCCACTCCCCAGCTATGGTTGAGGACTGCAACGAGAAGTACACTGGAGCAATCAGTGAATTAAGTGTGATGGGGAGAAACCCAAAAGGCAAAAATCAGATCCCTTCCAGTTAAAGAACCAAGAATGACCCTGTCAGAATTTGCCTTTCTGGTCATTTGGGTGATTGACTGACTAGACCCAGAATAACTAGCTGAACAAGTTTAAAATGTGTAAAAATAAAAGACATGGTATGGTATAGGCTGCATTAGGATATGTTATGTTGTGGATTTCTGTTTTGTTTTGTTACATGATTTGTTATTTAAGTTTTCTTGTGATAGGATGAGTTAATAACCTAACTCTTCCGACTATGTGACAAAGATGTTTACTAAAACAACACTTCAAAGGCAAAAACACTCTTTCTGGACATGGAAAAGACCCAACCTAGTTTTCTTTTCACAGATATTGGAAACAAGAATGTTCCATTTGGAAGTAAACAATTGACTTTGGTTGGCATAATATCGAAACAGCTGAAATAAAAAGATCTTGGAGTTGTACCGCCAAATATCTTGCCTGCTTCTATTCTGCTGGCCCTAGTTTAAAAAGAAATACAGTGCCAAAGTGACATACATTCTTTTTTTATTGTGTGTTTGCCCAATTTTTCAAAGAACAAGTTTCCTTCAGCGGCTGCCTAGAATATAACAATATTTAAAAACCATTCTTACGTAGATGTCCAATTGCATATAGCATAAAGGTAAAGGTTTCCCCTTGACGTTAAGTCCAGTCATGCCTGACTCTAGGGGTGGTGCTCATCTCCGTTTCCTAGCTGAGGGAGCCAGCGTTTGTCTGTAGACAGTCTCCATGGTCATGTGGCCAGCATGAATAAACACCGAAGTGCATGGAACACTGTTACCTTCCCACCGAAGTGGTCCCTTTTTATCTACTTGCATTTGCATGCTTTTGAATTGCAAGGCTGACAGGAGCTGGGACGGAGCAAGAGGAACCCACCCTGTTGTGCAGATTCGAACCGGCAAACATTCGATCGACCAGCCCAGCAGAACAGCAGTTTAAACCACTGCGCCACCTGCATATAGCATATTATGCCCAAAATACTCCATTCATATCTACAAATTCAACTATGAAGAAACACATTCTATGAACAAAAACATAAACCACCTTCCAACATTAGAAATGCCAAACCACAATTAAACCATCATTCCGGTAGTCTTTATATTCCACTCCCAAAGAGGCATATAATAAGAATCCAGGCTCTTCTCAAAAGTCAGAGCATCACATTTTTCACACACGGTTACTTAGGGTTATCCCTAAACATTCTTTAGAATAACAAGCTACAGTGAAAAGGAAAAACTGATAATGAACAAAGGAACTCCTTCTTCAAGCCTCCTAAAGATATACCACTCAATTCCAAAATCTACTTCAGTTTTCTTAAGAATGTTTTAATTGATGCAATCCATTTGCTCCACACCCATTTCACATCACAAACTATGATTTCTCTCAAAATTATGTTGAACATGCATGACTTTTCCCTGCCATTCCTAATGTTGCTCAAATGTTCACCCACTTTATTGTCTGAAGGCCCTCAGGGTTTTCTACCCACTAAATTATTGTGCACGGGTACTGGATTACTTCAATATTACGGCTGCTGCAACAGGTTGTAAACAGTTCTTAAGTATACCTCTTTCCATTATGCTGGTTAATAAACATTCCAACCTTATTTGTATGTTTATGGTATACATATCTGCCACAAGGATGTGTCAGGAACAGTTACAAAATGCTGTAGTTAAATGTGCAGACTAGGGATTATCACAGTGCAAGAAAGAGAGGGCATGGTAAAATACAAAAAAGTGTCCTCCATATCTAGTCCACTCTTGAACGTAGCCCCACCCTAACCCCCAAAGTCCTGAGCATCTCTTCAAAGCTATTCTGTCTGTCTGGGAAGCTGAACAGCAGCGCTTATCCTGGAGGTGAGGGTGGAAATATACAACAAAGTAAAAGCCTACGCACATGACACGGTTGGCAAACTGTGGATTATTAAACCCATAAAGAGCCAGAGTACATGCTGATTTTGAATATGCAACCACTGCCATGTGAACTTTGCCATAGTGGATTATTTGAGGATTAAAGAACTCTGCTACTAATCAAGAGTCATGCAAGGGGACTTTAAGTCGTGGAAAAACACCAATGGCTGGGTCTGTGTGGAAATGCGGGTCCAGCTCAACTATATGCTAACTCTACCCCTCCCCCCATAAGAAAGAATGAAAAAGAAATTCAGGCTAAAGTCAATAATTAGGATGGCAGACAAAGGAAGAAGCAGGAATGTGAGATCCCACATTTTGTTACCCACCCAAATCACATCAAAATATATAATCACAGGAATAAATGGAAGAAAATTCATTTCAGACCTAAGGTAGAAGTTAGTCATTTAAACCCTCCTAAGTTACAGTTAAGATCACAAAACTGACTAGGCCTTTCCCAAAAAGGGTTCGATATACCTCCTGGAACATGGCAGATGGGAGAAACAAAATAATCGGCAGAGAATTTGTCAGAACACTACAATAATATGATAATATTTGTTTGAAAGAGACTTGATTGTATGAACATAGTGCAGCATTCCTTCAGGGTTATACATCATTTAGTTAGCTAGCAATAAAGAAATGTAAGAAAGGCAGAAGAAGTGGAGAAATAGCATCCTTTTATCTCATTAGAATTAGTAAGAGACTCACAGTAGATGGTGGATCACAAAATAGTTACTTCTTAGATGTACAAATTGAAACTATGGATGGAAATGTTCTTTTTTCTATAAATACTTGTTTCCTTCCCATAAAGGGGAGACTAGTGGCTGATAAGATCTGGAAGGATGTAATATCTCTTCCAAATCAGATAATACAGAAGTCTCAAAATGCATGCATCTTTATTTGTGGGGGCTTTAATGACTATATAGATGCCACCTCAGAGGGGCTTTTGTTTAGAAGATGTTTTTCTAGCAGGTCATACTTCAGAGAGTAAATATAATCTGTAGGGACTAAGATTTTTAGAGTATGAATATCATTATAATCTATATACACTTCACAGAAGTACTGTAGACAAATCTGGAGGTGGTTATACTTAGATGCATAATACAGTGGTGGTGTTATTGACCATTAAACAAGGTACTATTCTCCTAAATACATTTACTACAGAGTAAATAATCTATAGCTTCTGTCTTCAGAATTGAAGTTCTCATATCCCTGTGAAGTAGTTTAGCCTGCGATACAATACCAAAGGTGCTCCATTAAGATTTATGGCTAAACAGATATTTGAAACTAAGTATCTCATCCCTCTGTACCCATTCCACACAGTGAGACTTGCTTCTAAGTAAATATGCAAAGGATTGTACTACATATCACAAACATTTTATGTTTAGAAATGGATTATTTGTTATTTTCACTGGACTTAATATGTTTCCTGTTTCTCTTCAGCATAAGCTGGAAAAAGGATAGAATAGATTTCAGCTGCTTTTTCAACATCTCTTCATTAGCTTTAACATTATTCGGTGTATGTCAAGCACTAATTAGTATTCTGTCAATTATCAACATATAAATACATTGGATACCTGTACTTAACAGGTGAGAGAAATCTAATAAATAAAAATTGTTTTTTAAAATTTATTTATTTAAAGATAGATCCAGAACAGTTGTAATAATGGTGAGGTATAACAGACATATGATGAGGCTGCAGTTACCAGCTTACAAAATGTAGGAAATCTGTATTACTATAGTACAGTAAAGTGATCCTGTCATGCATTTCTAACAGGTCAACTTCAAGTCACATACCCTTTCCCAAAATGTCATCCAAGGTTTTATCATCAAGGTGAATAATACCTTTCAATGGGTTTAAGTAATCCATGTGATAGCTGTTGCTAGAACAATTTTAAGAATTACCTTCACCAAACACAATTTCCCAATAACCTGTTGATTAATCAGTATTTTCAGCATATATATGCTAACTTTCTAATAAATACACCCAGTCCCCCAGTTATGAACATCCAAGTTATAAATTCTACTTATGAATTAGTAAATCTTGCTGCATCCTTGAGGAGCAAGTGCATGTCCATGAGCAGGAGTGGAGTGGAAGGAAAGAAGGCCCAGCAGTAGAATCAAACCCTGAGTCTACAGCACCAGGTCCACCCTCTCCTCCACCAGTCCCATCTCCATCATCATCCAGTTAATGTTAGGCTTAATGTTAGCTCAAGAAGTGCTAACCTTTAATAACCATTTAACTATTTTTTCTTTCTATCTAAACTGTTTAAGAACTATATTGTATATAAACGTAGAGTCTAACTTAAGTACTTGTAGCTATTTTATTATTACAGTATTATTATAATTATAAAATGTTTTATGGTGCTTAAGATGTTTAAGAGCAGGGGTCCCCAACCCCCAGGCCATGGACCAGTATCAGTCCATGGCCTGTTAGGAACCAGGCCATACAGTAAGAGGTAAATGGCAGGCGAGCAAGTGAAACTTCATCTGTATTTGCAGCTGCTCCCCAGTGCTAGCATCAAGGATTATCATTCAGGCCCTTTTGGGTCTTGCGCCTCGAAAGGAGGAGGGAGTGGTGGCGGAGGTGGCAGTGCTGGGCACCAAGTGGCACAGAGAAGCCAGAGAGGGCACATGCGAGAGACAAGAGAACTGGCAAGCAGGTAAGGGCTGGGCTGCAGATCAGGGGGAGGTGGAGCAAGCAAGGCGCAAGGCGCTGAGCAGGCAGGTGTGCCAATTTGAACCTGTGCTGCCGCTGAGAGGCCCTTTTGGCTCGCAAGGATGAGGGAACAGCAGTGGCAGCAGCAGAGCTGGGCAGCAAATGGTGCGGAGAAGCTAGGGAGAGCACATGTGAGTAGCGAGGGAGCCAGGAAGCAGGTAAGGGCAGAGCTGCAGGGCTTCAGGTTGGGGGGGAGCCCCCACTGATTCTGCATTACGGTGAGTTGTATAATTATTTCATTATATATTACAATGCAGTAATAATAATAGGAATAGAGTGCACAATAAATGTAATGTGCTTCAATCATCCCAAAACCATCCCCTCCTCCAGTCCATGGAAAAACTGTTTTCCATAAAACTGGTCCCTGATGCCAGAAAGGTTGGGGACTGCTATTTTAGAATATATGAAAGTGTTTCTGAAGTGTTTTATATTCTTTTTATATATGTGATGCAACTTACATACAAATTTGATTTTAAAATGACCTCAGGAACAGAACTTAATCTGGGAACCAAGAGTTATTCAAGGTTAAATATTTAAACATGGAGGTAGTCCCGCAAATATACATTTTTTCAAATTGTTTTTGGAAAAACAAAGTCTTTAACTAATTAATCAGGATGCACAAGCTAATTACACTCTGACTTAAGGTGAGTTGTACTGCTTCTTGGTAGCTATTACTATAAGCCTTAGTTCTATCATCAGTTTGTACATTCTCTCACTGATATCCTGGCTCGAAAAGTTAATTTGATTGAAAAGTTGAGCTACAAGAGGCCTAGTTAACCAGAGCAAACACTGCTTGAAAATTTCTGGCTCAGGTACTCTATCAACATGGGCAAAGGTATAATATTCAGATAATACGCAATCTCCTGAGAGCATTACTAGCTTCCTCCAGTTCAAAATCTCATTGTACTACAGTATTAATACCCTACAAGGAGCCTTGAAATTGCAAGTGACTTTTCCAAAAACTGCTACAACCCTACTAGATGTCCAGATGCATTTCTTTCATTAGCAGTAAGTTTTTCTGGGTTTATCTGGAAAACAAGTTCCCAGAAACAGCTTTACCACTCATATGTTTATTTCAGGTTAGCTAGTTTAGATACTGAGTTGCCTTTAGTATTTACAATCAAGGAGTTATGCTTTGGGGAATTCCTGATCATTTATCAGAAACAACAGCAAGATTACTCCAGGAAGAATTGTTTGGAGTTCAAGTATTGCTGAGGAGGAATCTCCCTCTTAATCTTTCTTCTAACTGCTTTTAAAACTACTTCTCAAACTGCAATCCTGCTCTTCTGAAGTGTATGCCACACTGCACTGCCACGCCATGTACCTTGTAACACCCTCCTTCTTCATTCCTACAGACCCTTCAGAGTATATTCTTCAATGGCTGTGCTGTTATACATTCTCAGTGAACCCCATTCTCTAGATAACTCTCATCTCATAGTACCTTACATGGGCACTACTTTGATTAAACAAATCCAGTTATGCATGCTTGGTTCTATCGTATTTTTGTTAAAGTGGTAGTTTCTGAGTCACCTCTAAAGGGATCATCCTGTCCTCTGGCAGAGGTGAGCCTGAGTCAAAATGCAAAAAGTTTCTCTAGCACATTTGAGCTAAAATCGCCCCCTTCTCCTTCAAAGTAATTTATGTCTCAGATAGCTTATTACCTACCCATGGAGAAGTATTCTGTATGCATGTTTACAGAAGGAAGCACATTAATACACTAGGCTTGTAGGGGGTTTTGTTTAGAAAAGTAGAATGGCAGGAAAAAATTAAAAGTGAGCAAACAGCATGCAAGGACAGGGTTCCTTTATTTGCAATCACTGCATGGGATGTGGAATTTCAACTTCTTAAACTCACATCCCTCAAAATGCTTGCATGTAGTAATAAATCAGCCTTCCCCGATTTGGCACCCTCCTGATATGTTGGAATGCAACTCCCATGATGGCTGAAGCATGCTGGAAGCTGTAATCCAAAACATCTAGAAGCACCAGGTTGGGAAAGATTTTAGTTTAACTTCTTTGTTGTTTTTGGGCAAATCTTATTCATGGCACTCACTGAATATGTGTTTTCAAGATGTCCTTAGGCTACTAGGTGGACCGGTTAGAACCATTAAGTGCTGTGAATTGCTTGCATCATTACTGAAGAACTCCATCAATTGATCTTTCCAATATGCAGTTAATACTGCTTTTTTTCATGAAACGCCGTATGTAAAAAGAATTTGAAAAAATCCAAAGGATTAGTTAGTGGTTGCTAATCCAGAATTGTCGTATATACAGAAATGTGGCAGTGTCCCTAATATTCTTAAAAAACCCAATTCTCAAAATTGCTCCATGTCAAAATATGTGGAAAGATCATAGTATGTAGGAGACCATGCACATATAAAGATGCACAACATATACATATACAAGTCCTGCTACATGCTTTGAGGAAGGAGAGAGGAACCCACTTTCCCACTTCAAGTTTAATTATTACAGAATATATATGAACCAACCTAAAGTTTCCAGTTTTTCCAAGTTAATATTGCTTACTCCAAAGTTAGGTCACATCACCTAATCATTTAGGAAGAGTTTAGGGATAAGATTTGAAGCAGGAGTTTAGAGGTAACATGTGGCTCATCTCACATCCATACCATAAATACAAATACACTTAATTTGTGGCCAATGAAACCCCATGGCACTTCAGAAAGCACTGGCTGAAACTTCAATTATAATTCTTCTGTAGATATTTTTGTATATTATTCTGTACAATTATATATTTATCTATTTACTCTCAAACTAATATACAACAACCTGTAGCCCAATTAAGGGCTCTCTGGGCAGTGTACATTTATCCACCCTGCTGTTAAAACTTTATGCCAGGTTAAGGAACCATAACAAAAAAATACCACATTTGGTTCGCCATGTTTTATAACTAAACTGTCATCTGATATTATTAAGATATTATTTTTTTAATAATAAGATATTATTATTAAGATATTATTTTTTTCAAACATGTAACTTAATAATGCTTTTAAGAAATAAAAATGGACCAATGAATTGAATATCTTTTGAATTAGATAATTATTAAACATTCTAAAGAAAACTCTAAACAGCTTTTAGGGAAACAACAATCTTTCTTTAGGTCCTATGACTGATAAAATCTTTATCTGTAGGAAACCATCTATATTTAAGTTCAAGAAGAAATGTAGAATACCCTTAATCAAAGCATTTCTGTCAAGTAAGAACTGCATCCAATATATAGGAAACTTACACTTAAGGAAAAGAAAAAACATACAAGAACATGATTTAGCCAAAGTTAAGCATGGTTAAGTTTCCAAGGATCCAATGAATTAAGCATGTGCTTACCTGTCACTTAAAAACAGCTGGACCTAAATGAGCTTAGTTTGAGCTAGATCCTGTTCATATTGCATAGCCCAAACACCGCATTTCTTTGTAAAAATCTTAAGTACATTGTATTTATCTTCTGCTACACCATTATGCCAAGCCTATTCTGGGAGATGGGGTAAGACCTTTACACATAGCAAAAGTTAGAAAAATCTGTTGGATGTCAATTCCATGAAATAAGGTCCTTTGATAACGCATCACTTGCACCCTCTTGTGTTGAACATGCATACCTCATTAATACAAAGAATTTGCTCACAACGTACTTATGCTAGAATTATGCAAGAGCCATATTACTTGTGTTCAAACATCATACTAATCAAAACAACTAGAATTATTACTATAGGCAGTACTGGATATATTAAAATATGGAAGCATTCTATACATAATTTCTGTACAGGCTGCGCAAACAACAATTCTATCAGACTGAAACCCTCATTTCTAATGACTTCAATAGCACCACAGTACAGTTTAATTTCCCTGCTTTGTTGTGCTTGGAAAGATTGTATTCAGCAGTAAAGGCAGTTTGAAAAGGAAATATGTTTTAAGATATCAAGTTATAGATCAGTAAACATACATGCTGATTTCTGTTACTTACACTAACACAGGTTTCCCTGCTATCTTGGGATGCCTTAGGACTTCTGACATTGTCTCTTTTGTTTCTTCCATTCTCTCCACATCGCTGGAATCCACAACAAATATCACTCCATAGGATTCAGCGTAGTAATTCTTCCAGATACCCCGGATTCTCTTTCCCCCTCCCAAGTCAAAGATTGTGACTTCAAACCGGCCTTGCTTAAGATCAATTTTAGAAAAACCAACTGTTGGAGCCACATCCTCAGGGGACTCTAACAAAACATAACATGTATTAAAACACACAGTTGTGATACAGTCTGAATAAGAATTGTTACATTTATATTTATTAATATTCATTTGTATATTTATGTTTAGTATATCCCATTGTGCTAACTCTCTATGATAGATGCCGGACTCCTTAGAAGAAGGTAAGGTGTATTTTAGTTTTGAATTTTAAAATATTTTACTAACATTTTATATTTTTCAACTAGCATTTACTTTTAGAAAACAGTTCCCAGCATTCATTCTGTTGCCTTTACATGTCAAAGAAGAGGCAGGCAAATAGTTGAAATGTCTTCCACTCCAAGATCAAGCTTTTACAGAGGGCAATGTGCTTTAATATATCACTGCCCATATCTAAGCTAGATTTGAAAAGGCAAAGGAAGGAAAGTAATGCATCAGCTTTGGGCTAAGGGAGAAAATGCAGGGCTTTCAGACAAGAAAAGAGGAAGAGCTGAAACCCCTTTGAAATCACTCATTTCAAAGACATATTATTGGTTCTTTCATAAAAGCCACATTATAAGTACAACATGGACTGAGAAAAATCATGTTGAAATTTAAGACCACAGTTACTATATTTGTGCATTTCAATGCTGGGGACACAGAACACAAAGAAAATGTATGATGGTTCAACCTAGTATGAATTCTGACCCAATGGATTGCAGTCTATTCTTTTTAGCATTTAAAACAATGCTGTGCATTTCTAAGCATATTACAAAATTCTATAGTAAAATAATTGAAACGTCATGCTAATTATATCTAGCTTACAGGCAAATCAATGTTATTGTACAGAATATCTGAAAAATCTAAGTAGCATACCTGTAACTTGGTGCTTTTGAAGGATAAGCACCATAAACAACTAGAGGGAAAATGATTAACTCCTAATTGAAAAGACTTTGTTCACTTGACTTAATATTCCTTAAAGAATTCAATGCGGACTAAAAATAAGTAACAATATTCATTACCAACCATCCACCTGAAAGAGCTGAGCTGAGAATAATTGGAACATGAATATTATCCAAAGAGGCACGTACAAAGTGCTTTTACAGTCAGACTACCAGGGGTAGTCATTTTCTCTTCTCATGTAGCTTAGATTTAATGTAACATTGCCCCAGAAGGTCTAATTCTAAGGTTGGTCTAACCACTAGAGGTGTCTTTTCAAAATACATGGGGAGCTGCTGAAATGGGAAAAGTGAAAATCCCTTGTGTATATGAGCCTTTTGAATTTCAAATACAACAGGTTTATCCAATTCAGAGCTTGGGTGCATCTGCAGCACTGTTTTACTGAAGCTGGAAGATGGAAATATGATGCTAAAGGGAATCTTTACGGCTGAGGAGATAAATGTGAACTGGCAAACTGTCATACCTTCCCAATTATAAATGGTAATATAAAATATTATTAGAATCGCATTTTGTTATATACATACAATTTCCTTTGAACTTTTTCCTAATTATAGCTTGAGTCAATATCATAAAAGATATGATATTGATTTTTATGTAAAATTTACTGATGGCATGCTCATTGCTGTGTTTTGGTGAACTGGTGTTGCTGCACATGCAAAAGGAGAGGAGGAGAGGAACAACTGATTTTCTGTCCTATATAAAAAAGGTATCCTATAATGAAATGCCTCATTAACCTGAAAATGTATTTCATATTATAGCAATAACTAAACATATTTATATCAGCAATTCCATAAAAGCCTTAAACACCCATCAAAGAGGCTTGCCTTCTGTGTGCGTGTGGGGGGAGGGAGGAGAGGGCTTACACTGCTATAGCATTCTTGATTTCCTCTGTAAGGACAGTTCTTTAAGGAACCATGTACTAGTTCAGATGCAATTCCACAACTATAGGGTTTAGTCTGCCTGAAAAGGCTTTATTTCTCTGCCATGCGAGGAAAAACATGCAAGGAGGCATGTGCTTAAGCATGTCTGACACTGAAAAGCAGCAAAATCCTTATGGCAGCTTCCAAAGTGCCCCTATGCCTTTGCTGTTTGTGTTGCTACAGCAGGACCCAGTCTGGCACAACAGGAAGGTATTGCTTCATAAAGCAACCCCAGGATAAACCATTCCTGCAAATTTTATTTCCAGAAACAAACAGGAACTCTACAAACATGAACTCTACTAACCTGTTCTATACCATAAATGAATGTTTAATTTAGGTGTTGCTTTCAGAAGTACTACCTGTTTCCAAGATTTGAAGGCTATCTAGATGCTTTAAGATGGGATGCATTCAAAATTGTGTCATGTTTAAATATTAAAGGCACATCTTTTAATACTTGATAAGAAAATTTCTGCAAGAATTATTGGATAAGATTAAAGAGATTACTTACCTCCTTGGATTCCTTTCACTGTTGCAGTTTTTCCAGCATTATCAAGACCCACCATGATTAATGTCACTTTCCTTTGAATTACAGAAAGAGAGTATTTTCAGGCTTTTTTCCTGAAACAAATTTTTATCTTCTTTCCTTCTTTATTAAAAAAAAACTTTAACTGTATGCTTGTATTTCATCAAGTTCCAATTATAGTACCCTCTATATAATAAGGCAACTACAATTTAAAAAAAGGCTTGACAAGTACCCATACCAAATGGCTTACAAAAGATTCATACAAAAGGAAACATAGAAAGGAAGCAAAACAGACAGGGTACAGACAGAGGCATAATATGCTACTCAGAAAGCTTTAGCTTGGGACAGTATGAAAATGAAATTAATTATAATTATAGCTAATGTACAGTAGGATATTGGCACAAAGGGATGTTCCAAAGGCTTCCTGGAAAAGGTGATCTGAAGAGACATGAACTAAGAACAGAACCAAACATTAAGTTGATCAAAACTCATTTAAAAAATATTTTAAAAATATAAATAAGCACAAGAAACACCAATAGGGCAGTTGGCGATGTCCAATACCAGTATCATATATTCATCAACTCAGTTTCTGTGAAGATACCAAACAATAACTGCCCAGAAAGTTTCAGTCATGAGGTAGTATAGAAATGAAATATAACACAATATAACACTCATCCACGGGGGGGGGGGGGGGACCACAGAAAAGAGACCCTCCTTTCACTACGGTACCATGTCCAGTGCCAAGAAGGGCACCCTCATCCCCATGTCAAATCTATTGATGGACTTCTCTTAGCAGTACAGCACCAGGGGAAAAAACTCTTCCTCAGCTGTTGTCTCCAAACAGTCCAGGAAACAGCACACACAGCATCATACCAAATTGAGCAATATCTCCCTTACAAAAGTTCCTAAAGTTAGGACTGTGGTAATGCAGGTGCAAGTAGCCAAGTCCTGAATGCAAACACAGAACATTTTGTAGTGTTATAAAGGTAGAAGCAAGATGACATAGCAACAAACTAAACTGAAGATGGGAGGGGGAAGAGAAAGACAGAGAGTAAAGGCAGAAGTCAAAGAGAAAACAAGTTTTCAAGCTTTGTGCACAGGTTAGAGGGTGATGTTGACAATGGGTGAGAAAAGTAAATAAGGAGGACCTAAAACAGCTAGGAAGAAAAATCAGTAAAGCACCTGCAGATACAGAATTGTGTAAATAATAAAAGTTCTAGTATAGGGCAGCAGAGGTGTTATCCCACTGTTATCCTTGTACAAATGATGCTGAATGATATTAATTAGGGACAATGCATACAGAACACACTGAATGTGCAAAGAAAGTGTATCCCTATTCCAAGTTTCAGCGAGTCAGCCATGCCCACTTCCAGGATACTGCATTCCATTTCCTGCCTCCTACATTTCCACTCTGCCAAACACTCAAGCCACTGAGCATACTTAGTCATGTTTAGACTGGGGAGTGGTTTATCCCTTAGAATTTCTTCCCTCTAAGAATTTATTTGTACTTTGTAAAACTAAAGGTTTCTCCAAGCCTCCCAATTCCTCTCTTGTGGTGCCATTCGAGCAACAGAAGGCACCTTACTTTTGAGAATTCAGTTCATTACATGGGATAGAAGATACTGGAAGACAGACCAAGTACAAAGCCCTAGGAACCCAACAGGAGACAAGAAAGCAAAGAGCATCACATCCTTCTTGAAACATGACTGGATAGGAAGGAAGAGGGCATATTTTATATTATTTTAAGGAAGTTTATTTATGGATGTGAGCCGCCCCGAGGCATCAGCGAATGGAGCGGCATAGAAGTCTCCTAAATAAATAAATAAAATAATCACAGAAACTTGGGACATAAAACAAGCAGAAGAGTGATGGGTTGTATCAAAGGTAGTTGAAAGGACAGAGATGATGGGGACTGAACAAAGGACTCCAGATTTGACGGTGAGGTATGCAATTATTTTCTTGACAACAGTTTCAATGGACTGCAGGCAGCAAAAGCCAGAAAAGATAGGAAACGAGTGGTATACTTTTAGTGCTGAAAACAAGAGCAAAGAAGAATAATTGACAATGTAGTAGAGAAGGTAGATAATGGCAGGAGATGGCAATTAGCTGTAAGAAGAGGAGATCAGGGGAGCATGGTGGGGGTTAAATTAGTGTAATAGGCCATTCAGCTCACCAAAGATGAAAAAAGAATGGAGTAAGAAGGGAAAATTAAGGTCAATGCAAATATTCTGATTTGGATAGAGAAGGCAAAACCTTAGCACAGGGGTGTTAAACAATGTAGAGCTGTGGACACCAATGTATCCAGGAAATGTTCCATGTTGCCCATCAACAGAAATCAGATGAAAATCACACAACTAATGCCTCTCAGGGTATTTTTAGACAACAGCATAGAAGTACTGTGATGAAAGGCAATAGCATCTGTACTTTGTTTTCCAGAACTGGTAGAATTGACATTCATTTACTGAGGTATATTTGATTTTATATTGTTTTAAATCTTCGTTTTAAGAGGCATTGTACGCCACCGTGAAAAGCAACACAGAAGAGTTAAACAGAACAGAACTAACAAACAAATATGAGCAAAGAAATACGAGTTTCTTTTCCCATTACAATTCTAAAAGTAACTCAAATTGGAAAACATTTTCAAATGAATCAGTTTGGTTTTAGTTGTATTTGCAAACATTCAATTGACTGCTTCCTTCTTCACTGAGCTGGAGCAAATAGGCTTTAGCCCTAGACAACAGAGCCTCCGATGTAGCATGCCCTTAGCATGTGTATGTAAAGCACTTTAAAGCAAACAAGGACAACATATATTAAAAAGATAGTATATGGAAAAATTGATTGTAGAAAGTCAACTTTCCATCCACAGTACTCCCCTGCTTGAAGCTCCATATTTTGTTTTGAGGATGTCAATCTGCATTTGAATCTCATTCCTTCAATTAACTGTAGCAACCGAAATTGATTTGTTCTTATTTCCTCGGGTTAAATGTCTCCAGCTTTTCCTGAAACCAAGACTGGACTTGATGGCCACAAGGTACAGTGGGTTGTGAGCCATATTTGTGTCAGTATGGCTTAGTGACATCTGAATTCAGTGCAGATGATTTAGCATGGTTTGTTAATCAGGTGGAAGTCGCCAAGGTAATCCATGGCTTACTGTTAGGTTATTAAGGATAGCTTTTCTTCAGGATGGCTTGAGGTAATGTCTGAACCTGTCACAATGATTGGTCTCCCCAGTACCAGGCAACACTTGCAACCACCAGGCAACACTTGCAAAAAGCTGGCCATTCCTTGTGTTTCCACCCCAGTACATATATAGAAATGACACTTGGAAAGTTCTGAACATGTTTGTAACACTTTTCTTCCGCTGCTACAAAAGTATGCAAATGTATTCAAAATTTATCTTTTGACCTCCAGCCCCAGCCCTAGCACTTCTCAGCTGCACAAACTCACATATTTGTTGTGTACAGCCTGCAGCATAATATTCATCTTGTCAATTTCCTTGTAAATTACCTATTCCACTTTGAGGACTTCCACTGACAGCTTTCAGAGTTCATTATCCATGTAGGTATCCATGTTTAACTGCGAGCATCAGAAAAAGTACACTCTCAAATGACGGGGGGGGGGGCATTTTTGCATCAAATATATCCATACTCCTGCTGTAATTCCATCCACCCACCCCAAGAGCTCCATGCTCTCAGCTGCTGCTTTTAAAATTCAGAAGAACTGAAATGGGGGAGAAAGTTTACAAGTGTCAGTTCAAGGAGAGCGAAGCTTTTCACATAGTGCCCCACAACATCCTGATAAGCAAATTAGCAAAGAGTGGACTAGACAGAAAAATTATTAGGTGGATCCAAACTTGGCTGTTAAATCAGACACAAAGAGTGTTCATCAATGGCACATTCTCTGGGGGTGCCACAGAGTTCAGTCCTAGGCCCAGTGCTCTTAAGCAACTGTATTAATGATTTAGATGAGGACATACAAGGAAAGATAACCAAATTTTCAGGAGATACAAAACTAGGTGAAATAGAAAAAGCCCAGGGTGATCTTGATAAACTTGAATACCAGGCTAAAAGCCACAGAATTAGATTCAATAGGGACAAATGCCAAGTCCTTCACCTAGGAAAAAGAAACCAAATGTGTTTATACAAGATGGGGAATATGTGGCTCAACAAAACTGAAAGAAAAACCATGGAGTTACTGTGGACAACAGGCTAAATATGAGCCAACAATGCAATGAAGCCATAAAAAGGGCAAATTATTTTAGGATATATTAACACAAGTATTACTTCCAAATCACAAGCAGTAGTTCCCCAATACTCCTCACCAGTCAGACGTCATCTGGAATACTGTGTCCAGTTCTGGGCACCAATATTTAAGAAAGAGGCAGAAAAACTAGAAAGAGTCCAGAGGACAGCAACAAAAATGGTCCAGGGTTTGCAAACACTGTCCTATGAGGAGATACTGAGAGAATTGGGCATGTTCAGCCTTGAGAAGAGGACTGAGAAGGGACATGATATCCCTCTAGAAGTACCTCAAAGGCTGCCACAAAGAGCTAAGGTCAAGATCTCTTCTTGCGGATACCAGAGTATAGGACACAGAATGATCAATTCAAGTTGCAACAACCCAGATTCAGGCTAGTTATCAGGAAAAGTGTCAGAGCAATATGACAGCTGAACCAGTTGCCTAGAGAGTTTGTGGTCTCTCCCACATGGGATAAAGTAAATTGGTGACCTGAAACAGCAGGGGGTTGGACCCAATGGCTTTCTTGGCCCCTTCCAAGTCTACTATTGAGAGGATGCAATGGACAAGTGATATTTCAAGACATACAAAGATCATACAAATAATTGTATGCACTTGTTCATGACAGAAAAATAAAAATTAAAAAACCAAACCTATTGGCATCCTTCTCAAACCACAATAGGAAACCAGAAAAGTTTCTTTCTGTAGAGATGAGGATACATGGTGCTGTGCAGCAAAGGCCCAAGATATACATAGTGGAAGCAGACAGATGGAATAAAGAGGAAACAAGCCACCTCAAGCTGCAGAATGCTCTATCACTCGTTGGGAGTAATGTGGGTTAGTAAGCAAGCAATCATGGATTATTTCCAGTTTATTTGATTTCCTATGATGTGTATCCTTGCCTATAAAGAAGAAAGCTGCTTTGTACAATGTTTAGATATTTCTATTTCTCTGAATGAGCTGAAGCTTTAGGGAAAGGTAGCAAGGAAGCTCTCAATATTGCATAAAGTTGAAGGAATATTCATCTTTTGCCGAAAAGCTTATCTGCACTTTTTGACTACCAAAAACAATTTAAAACAGTAAATGTGCTTGCATTACTTGGAGAATATAGAGAGGTTCTACCAATTCTCCATATTAAAGTATGGTTACACCTTCTGTGCTAAGATGGCTTTTAACTATCTGTTCCCCCATCTGCTTATTTAGCTTGCTCAATAATGCTCCCTGCAAATACTAAGAGGCCCTTTTTTTTATTAATACATGGAATATTCTACCATTTTCTCCGGTAAAGAACCTAAGGCAGTTCTCATGGTTCTTACCTATTTTGTTCTTACAACATCCTGGAGAAGTACGCTAGACTCACATCAAGCCCTAATTAAAGAAAGTAAGGCTTGGGAACCTTGATCTTCACATATGAACGATTCTAATACAGTATCAGTTTGGCCAAAGAGGATTTTTCAAAAATGGCAAATAAAAACACAAACAGGGATTCCACCAATATAAACTTCTTATGCATATCTCCTTCTTTTTGAGAAAGTAGGAATACTTTTTTAAAGTATTTTTTCTATTTAAAGGTATGTAAATTCAAAACCATGCATGAGTTTGCCTTGTTTTTTTAAAATCATTCAATCCACAGGAAAATGATTAAGCTAATATATTTATGTGAGCTAATAGTTTTTCTGACTCCATTGCCACGTGCTGGGCATCTGTCACCTAAAAATACAGTTTCAACAAATCTCAGAATAAGGAAAGAATAGTTCTAAATATCACTGATTTTAATTATATGAATTAATAAATGAAGCCTGCGCAACACATTATATATTTCAATTCAATGTTATCTCCTGAGCAACAGTTTATTTCATAAAATTTGGCACTGGACAGCATGGATTTTAGGCAAACCACTGCAGAAACTGTATTAAAACAAAAATAAAACCGTATTTTATTTTAGATCAGTTGCCAACAAAAACAGATGGATACAGGTGAGGATTGGTATGGGCTCGGTAAAATAGGAAAGCTAGCATGTTGACATAATTAAAAAAAACATTCTGAAGAATGATGTATCTTTTTCTACTAGTTCTTCCATTTCAACAAGTTATACCACCTTTCTGCTAACACATGAGAGCCTTCTCCTCTTCCTGCCTTGTAGACAACCCAAAAGTAATAGTGCTGGCAGCTTGCTGAGGTCAGAAAAATGAATTCAGAGAGGGAAAAATAGGGATTTCAGTGGGTAGGGAGGACAAGAGACTGGAGAAGACATGATACAAACTATCCTGATGCTTCTCCATCCTCCTTTCGTCATCTAAAGTGTTAAGGATAGATAAAAAAGCCCCTTTAGCAAAAACTGCAGGGTGGAGGTACAGGGAAGAAGATCACTTCGGCATCTCTTCCCAAAGGGAAGATCATTTTTGCATCACTTCCCATCTTGCATTGGATGAAAAGTATGTATCTTGCAGGACTCAGCTGCACACATGCAGCACACACAAAAATGTCCTAAAACTGCCATCTTTCCCTAACTAGTCTTGATGGCTAAGGAATGCTGCCAAAATTAATTTGCCAGGGCAATTTCTAGCTGCCTTTGGTTTATAGAACTGTATACTATGAACAGGAGTATACACACCTTTGAAATATTTACAACACAAACCTAAGAAGAAAGTTCATCTTACTAGCTTACTCCTATTTACATGTATAAGATTGCAGCATAAGGAAATATTTTCTTCAACCTGGTGCTCTCCAAATATTTTGGACTTCTACTGCCATCCACACCAGCTATCATAATGCATAGACAGGAATTCTGGGAGTTACAGTCCAAATCATCTGGAAGGTACCAGACTGGGGAAGACAGGCATTTGCACAGAATAATAAATCAGAGTTTTGAACCTTGACTTATCATCCATAAGCAGCATGCTAGTAAATACTGCCCCATTACTCTCACTTGGCTCCTCCACCAGTATAATCAACTTATGAAATATTAAACACATTAGGAGGAAAAGTTAGTATGTCCACACCTGGATTTGGGGATTTTTGCCCTCAGACAAGCCAAAAATCATACATCAGTGACAAAATTAAACTTCAGATTTTGGTTTGTTAAGAAACAACAAGCCAGGAAACCCAGGTCAGCTAAACAAACCCTTCCTGGTAATTTTCTGCTTAGTTTTCTGGCAGAAACCAACAGTCAGCTTGTGAAGATAAACCAGGATTCTTCAGAACCCTGACAAGGCATTCTATGCAAGCTGTGCTGAGTAACTGTGGAGCTTAGTTACACTGGATCTCTGTCACAGGGCCAGCAACGTAAGAGGAAGTGAAGAAAAATCTGACACAGAATCAGTTTAGTACTGCTTGTACTTTCTACATTTCATTTTCCCCCTCTGAGTTGCATTTTATCAATCATTTTTATTCATTTTTTCCTAAGCCAGAGGCAGATGAACCTTCATGCATCTGAAGAAATTGACTGTAGCCCATGTGATCTTACGCTACAATAGAGTTAACATGTTTTACTTTAGATAATTTACTTTGGTCTGATCTTTTGTAAAAGGCAAATGGCCTGACAGCTATACACATTTAACCTTTTTGACACCTCTTGTGCACAGTGCTATCTTTAGACCAATTATTTAAAAAGTTTCTTCCACATATCTAGAGTTTTTTGTTTCCTTTTTTACCTGACAGGTTCGCGCCACTGCTTTAGCCAGTTGCAGCAATTGGCCATCAGACTATACATCTCTAGCCATACAGAACAGCAAGTCAATTTACAAACGCAGCTTGAAGACAGATTCTGGAGTTCCAGTCAAAGATACAGCTCAGTGAAATAGATCAACTCAGATGCTGTTTTACTGTTAAAATAATGGGACAGAATAAAGAATACAGTTAATAAGCAATTGCTGCCAAACGTTATTCTTTCAGTACAAGCTTAATGAAGAGTTCCTGCTGTAAAGCTGGCCACTAAATATAGTATGTGTTACAATATCTTTTTATTTCACAGAGATGCATGGTCACCACATTGAAAAATGCTACTGTGCTGGAAATACAATGTAGAAAAAGTATAGCACTGTATCTTTCATGTGGGTTAGACACACATTTCTGTACCGCAATGAGGAGAGGCACACTAGATCTCACGGTCTCACAAAGGATTTACAGAAAGTGAAGATAAAATGTTCTCTGAATACCTACTTTGTGGATCCTGAACTTAACAGAGGCAGAGAGATGCACAGGATTTCTATTTTGGCTAGGAGATTTTATACCACTACGCTTCCAGAAAACACAAGATCGGACAGTTTAATGAATGTGTTTCTGTCAGTCTATGTTATTTCAGATTTGTATCTTGGCACACAACAAATGCAAGATCATAGAATGGTCTGCAAATGTTATACAAGGATTCGATGGAAATTCCCCAAGTTCAAGTAGAATCACCTTCCATGAGCAAAGCCCTTACACCAGCCTTCCCTAATCCACCGTCCTCCAATGTTTTTAGCTACAACTCTGAAGAATTCCTGGGTACAGGCTATTCTGCCTGAGATAATGGGAGTTAAAATTCAAAACATCTGGAGGGGTCAGCTTGAGGAAGGTTGCCTTCAGCCCAAAAAGGCAAACCCTGGATCAACCCGGGATGCCTATCCCCTCTTCACACAAAAATTCTCACAATAAACCTTGTGAGAGAGATAAGACTGTGTAGTACTGGTCCAAGGTAGGCCCAGCTTTGTGACTAGGTGGAAGCTTGAACCCAGGACTCGCTGGTCTAAGCCCATTATTCTTTCCATAGGACAACACTAACTTCTTATCAACATTACTATAACGTACTAAAAGCGTGCGTGCCGGCTCCAGAGTAAGCCGGATCTGAGCCACTCAAGGAGCAACTTCCCGCGAAATGCATAAGGGGCTCCTCTCTTACCAGCGCTTTCTCTTACCAGATCGGGGGACATAAACGCGCGAAGCTGGGTCCCAGTCACAGCCTACGGCCAACAGCAGCGGCCCAGGAACTCTCGTCCCCCACATCACCGCTAAGCCGAGAGAGGCCTGCCTACTTTCCCTCGAGTCGCCACGCAACCACCACAGCAACGCCCCTGACCTTCCTCTCGCCGCACCCCTTGCCCCCCGGACAAACCACGAATTCCCAGACCGACCCCTCCAGCCACCAAACCACGTGACAGTGTTCTTTTCTCCCGCTGTTTCCCCTCTTCACGTGACGCTGTCGGAGCTCGCTTATTGGTCGGCTCTCCATACAGTGCGATAACAACGGGGCGCAGTAAGGACGCGTAACCAAGCTAGTTTCCAATGGTTACAAAAGAGCGAAAGAAAGGCGTGAGGGGGAGAACCCGGAAATAAAATAGCCAATGAGAAGCGGCAGGTGGCTTGATTGATGGACATATGTCAACCATACTTTCCTCGGGAGGTGGGGGAATAGGTTTCGAGGGTGAGCTAAGTGAGTTAAGCGTGGAGTTCTTGTTTGAGGCGGCGCGTTTTTCTTTGTGCGTGGCCAGCGAGAAGACATCGCTGTTCGTAAGGCTGAGAGTGCTGTACCGCGGGAGTTCGCGCCGGTCTCATGTTTCGGCACTGCTTGGCTGCGGCAAAACCCCCCTCCCCCCCATTCCTTGGGAAGGCTCATGCGCACCAGTCCCGGGCACAACCGCATCCCCTGACGCTCTCCTAAGGAATGTGTCCCGCTCACCTTGGATAGCCTTTTGTCTGCGGCATGCAGTTCCTTGGCTTCCTCCCCGCGCACTCACCCGGACAGCAGGCAGCTGAGGCTGTCTCTGGGCACCGTCGCAGGGGTGACAATAGGCAGCTGCCTCTACTGCTCCTGCAGCCCCCTGACCCTTAGGCAGGGTGTTCTTTGTGTGGCCTGAAAAGGCAGCCAGTTATCTTATGCGTGTTCAGACAAAAGAAGGGCCTGCAAACTGCCAGCCTAATTCCTTGTGCTGCTGTGCCTTGACAGGATCGTCTGCCTCCAATGCCAACATGACTTGCTCAGCCAGAGCGATCTGGCACCTTGAGTTCGGCGTAGATGGGAGCTCTGCCTTGAGGCAGCCTGGCGCCCACGTGCCCACTTTCTCGAAAGGAGTAATAAGCAAAAGCATCAAATAAAAGACATTTTAGCTGAGTTAAGAAATTGCATTGTTTTGGCTGGGAGCCCCTCTTTGTTTGGCCGGCCAGATTTGTTTGGCCGGCCGGATCTGATGAATAATTCAGCTGTTGTCCACACTTGAATTTGCTTCAGGAAACCAGTCCAAATGGACTGGGAGTTAGCTTCTGGAGGTTGTGCAAGTGGCTCGCCTACCAGTGTTTCTCTTTTTTCTCGACCAAAATATGTTGGACACATGAAATTGTTTTAAAGGTGCTTCCTTTTACGACCCTTCACAATGAATTGGGATTTGATGTGTACAGGATATTGACTGGGTGCATTCACCCTATTCTGATACTGTTATGTTTTTATTGTGCTTATGTGTATTTAAACTGTAACCTACTTTTGAAGACAGCAGTGTTTGTAAACAGAAGGCTCCTAATTTAAATAAAGGCATTCTACTGCCAGTCCACCTTTTCTTCCTTAACTGATTATTTTCTTCTCCTAGGAAAACAAGATAAAACAATAGGCAAAATAAGGAATAGCAACAAATGGAAGATGACAATCCCTGGACTCCCTGAAAAATACTGTGAATAAGGCAGTACGATCGCACAAGGAAAGCCTTGTTTCTAAGTTTCATGTAGAAGGGCAACCAATGAAATTTAACAGTGATAAATTGACATTATTCATTTGCCAAACAACTTTGTATTGATTGTAAGGCATCAAATCCTATCCTGTTGTAGCAACACAAACTCCTGCAGACCATTCACTAATTCTCAAGAATAAGCAAAGTCTGCAATGAATTTCTGAATATTGAAATAACTCTGAATTTTACAATGGGCTCTAGTCCATGAAAGCATGGACTACAACATACAACTAAAGCATACAACTCATATAATTCAGTCCTATATATATATATATCAACTCACTTAGTAGCCCTATTGAATTCAGTGAGGCTTGTTCTTGGGTGAGCAATCACAGGTGTGCAGATGTGTTATGCACATCTACACAGAAGTAAGTTTCATTGAGTTTAATTAAATAGGTACAGGCTTAAAGATTGCAATCTTAGTGTTTATGATTCCACTATTTCTAGAGAAGGCTTCTTTGTCAATGAGCTTAACCTGTCTAGAGATCAGTTTCGAACATGTGTATGTGAATATTTTCTTCCCTAGAAGGTCCAGGTACCGGCTTTCTTAAGATGATCTTCATAGCCAGAAAAAGTCTCCTAAAAGTTAAATTAAAATCTACAACTTTATAAAATGCCTGCCCCTTTGGTTTGAATCCAGTCCAGTGATTTGAATTCATGCCAGTTTTGCAGTTTTAGGGCAAACAATGACATCTATATGAAAACTGATGTGAATTAACTTTATATCCAGTAAAAGGTCACATCATAAACTGTATCTAGTAAGTAATACCTAGTAATTAAATATGGACATCTTTAATTTAGGAAGAGATACGGTTTTAGGAGTTGAAGTAGCCTGTTCTATGTTATGGGAATGAAAGCAAAGGGAAATGCACAATCAAAAGACCACTTATATCTCACCCCACCCATCTCCCTTCCCACCGTCCTTTTCAGTGAGCTGCTAGCAATCAGCACCATTGGAGGTTCAGCGACCTCGGCCGTGGACATAAGGTCCCCCTCCCATGCATCCTGTTTACCACCACGCGAGTGTTTCCTGGAAATGTCCTCTGTTCTCATGCAGCCCTCTCCCATCCCCCATCAGTCCCCCCTCCCCCTCGGCGGGAGGAGGACGGGAACCTGGCAGAGCATTTCCCTGCTGCATCACTCCCAGGCACCGGGTACGGAGAGCAGCAGCAGCAGCAGCAGCAGCAGCAAAACGGCATCCCCCTCTCTAGCCCCCTACAACGCGCCCGCCCTACGTAACCCACCGCGGCTACTCCCCTTAAGGATGAGGCTACACTGCGTGATTTGCTTGTTTATTTCCTGTCTGTTTATGACAGCAATCGCTCTCTCCGAGGGCAGACTATGTAAGTAAAATCGGTTCGCTTTCCAACTTTTCAGAGTTCCTTTTTTCTTTGCTTTTCTCGGTAATTCCTATCTGTGTTCCACCTTCTTGCTCCATGGTGCGCAATGAATAAAACCATTATGACGACACTGGCACAATTTAAGAAACAAAAAAAAGGAAAGGATGTATATTGCAGTATGGTTTCTTCAGTGAAGAAATTCTGCAGTCTCATAGATTAGCAGAAATGCAGACATTCTCTATGTTAATACAGAGGTAAATCCCGTTGGGTTTAATGGGATTTACCCCCAGGTACACAGGGCTATAGAAGTGGGCGGTAGGGGGGCTGGGTTCTTTTTTTAATTTTTTGGTTTTGGTTTTATGTATATCTGGCTTTTTTGGTAGCAAGAATTATTGAGAAATGCTGCTTTGGCACATAGAACAAGGCAAAGCTCTAGAGTTCCTGCAAAAGTGACTGGATTTTGCTTAGGACTCCTCCATTCCGCCTTCCCTGAACAAGAAGTTTTAGAAAAGTTGGACTAAAAGCTGGGGAATAGTCAGTGTACTTAAGTATTAGCAACATTAGTTATAAGCATATTTCTGACTATTGCAAAATAAGCACTATATATTTTAAAAAAGTGTTCTATACCGCGCCAAAAAGTGTATATTTCGCAGAGAATGAAAATTCATGTTTCTGTTTTGAACCAATTCTTTCAAGGTTGTTGTGTCTTGGAACTACTACTTTTAACAACTTCTTTTACTAATATTTTCCTATGACCACAGCTTAGTCTAATTTCATGAGCCAGACATTGAAGATGAGAGCCACTGATGTGCTGTGCAGGAGGACAAGAAGCTCAAGCTGGTATCTATGACTGTAGAACCCATTTTATTATGACAAGATCTAGGTCCCCCGTGCTAATCTAATACTGTGACCACTACACAACATAGGCTCATGAGAGATCCCAGAAAGAGGCAAGATTTGGGTGTATATAGAGAGGGTGACTGTTCTCCACGAGGCAGTCTTCAACCTTTCATCAGGCACTTTGTCTTATATCACCTTGTCATGCGACTTTCTAGAAATCTTAAATACCAAAGACAAGAAGCATGGCTCAGCACCTACTTTAGGTCTACCTGTTCTGAGACCAAGATCAAGGCTTACAGATGTTAAATTGTACAGGTGCTGGGCATCTAACTGGCACAGCAGTCCTGTGGAGGGCTTAAAATATTAATTGGTATCAGGTCATACATGTGGTGTCATTCCTGGGCTGCTATGTGCTGAATGCTGTTTATGATACATTGATTCAACTGCCAGACTGTTGGAACAGTCCTGGGCTGGTGTTTACTACACTTAGTCACATGAATTGAGATGAGATTCTTTTTCAGCACAGAAAGGATGTAGTCTATAAATGTCTATGAAGTCCAACACTACAAGTGGTATTAATATTTACCATGCCAAGGAAACTTTCACATTGTATAAAGGAATACGATAATAACATCCCCATAGTGGAATGAGGTCTAATACTTGTTACAGGGGAGGTCAAAATTGTCTACTAACATGACTGTAGAAACACATTAGTCTCATAGCATAACAAAGGAGATATGGAGATTGTTTATAAATTGGTTTGCCTTGCACAACATCCTCCCACAAGGGCTTCTGTAGGTTAAGTGAAACATAAAAGAGAAGATTCTGGTTCCTGGCTTCTGTCATTTTATCAGCATGATGGGAAACTTCAGCTGGTGAAATCTCTGTCCTCTGAAATTTTCAATAAATTATTTATGCATTTAAATTCTGATGCTTAATAATCAAAAATACTGATTACCTTGTTTGAGTCTTAAAACCTAAAATGAGTTTATTCTTACTTTTTGCTGAGGAACAGTTTCATTACCGTCAGGTATAAAAGAGATCTGTTTTGCACAGCAAAGGAACTTCTACCAGTACATTAAATATTATGCTCTTATTTATTTGAAAAATAAATCCTGCTTCTGATGCAACTCTGGTATAAAAGAATCACTAAAAGAAATCTTAATAGCCACTGGAGGGGAGGCATGCTACTAATGAGGCAATGTTATGAAGACTGCATTTCAATATACGCAGACACAAACTATTATTATATTGCATTTATAGCCCACCTTTTTTTCTTCTTTCATGGAACTCAAGGTGGCTTACATAGCTCCACTTCATCCTCACACAGGAACCCTGTGAGGTAAGTTTGATGAAGAGTGAATGACTGAGCCAAAGTCATCCAGTAGACTTCATGGCTAAGTGGGGGTAGAACCCAGATTTTCCACATGCAGCCCTCTAATCACCAGTCCACACTGGCTTTCTATGGAGCCAGTGTCTGGTACCTTATAGAACCAGCCAGAACTATGGAGTCTTACTTCTGAGTAAACATGTCTAGAATGTCCATCAACTAAATTAAAATACAGAAAGACAGACCAACTGCTTTCCAATCCTGTGTTGTTTTAGTTCAGAAGAAAATCTTCTTGAGTTTACTGGGCTTACTCGCAGGTCAGTTGGCTAGATGCAAGAGAGGACAACTTTTCTTCACCTTGGATAGTAATGCAGAAGAGGAAATGTTGGCAAGCTGTGCCTGCTGAAATTTCTTCTACGGGGCTTTTAAAAGTGCAAGAGATATGGCCTTACATCTCTTGATCTTAGATCTTAGAGATCTTAGATCTGGCCACCTTACAGGCTTGCATAGGAGTTATAATGCAAACCTATGCATTTTTTAAAACTTGGAATTGAGTCACACTCTGGTCAGTCAGAACTTGCACCCTAAAAATCATGTTTAGACAGAAGATAAGCTGGCAAATTACAAAGAACTCTTTAGTTGAGGGGTCCAAAAGGAAAAGTAAAAACCAGAAGAATGATAAGTTTAAATGATAAGCAAAGTATTTTTAAAAGAAAACAAGAAACTTTTTATAATCAATCTTAATTGGATTTCAAGCTAATTTTCCTAAAAGGGTTCATTTGAACAAAACATAATTTTTCAACAAATTACTCAACCACAAAGTAAACAAGGAAATACAACAGTATGTTTTTATCTCTTCTGTCAATACAGCTTTCATAAAGACCAGTTAATACAAAACAGACTGGCAATTGTATTAGTAAAGGAGATTTTTTTGGACATTCACTAGCTAAAGAGTCTGTAAGCATACAGAGTTCTTCTTTATAACCTCTGAAATGTGGGATATAACCATATTAACATGTGCCATAAACTAGCTTCCTTCCCTTCATGTAACCAAAATATAAGAAAAGTTCTTTGCAGCTTAAAGCATTGAGTGGTTGGTCAGTCAAGATTTTCACTTGTTCTGTTTGTAGTGACCTCTGAAGTTCATGTCTTTTGAGTAGTTTAGCTGTTCTGATTATGGGAAAAAATCATGCTTCTAGCTACCAAAGCAGCATTTTCTAGGAGGAGTTACTATATGTACTGATAAACTCATTTTCTAAGTGCTCATCAATCATATAGCCAAATGGCATCATTGACACCCAAGACAGTGTGTCTGTAAGTTTGGGGATGATGCAGAGTGCGGTTCATCTGTCTCTGTGAGACAGAAGACAATTGCAAGCTTTAAATAGTACCTTTTCTTAATAGGCATTTTCTTGTTACAACTTAAAAGAAAACATGCATGAATGGATAAAACTGGGGTAACAAATCTAGTGACAGAAAATCCCCCAACTGGTCCCATAGGGAAAGAGTAAGCAGACTCACTGTACAGAAAATGCTGAGTATCTGCTGCGATGCAGAATGAGAGCACTGGGTATGTGGAATGGAGTATTCCTCCATGGTCCTTCTTTCAGAAATTATTTTTCAGGATGATGTGATGATGATGACGATGTATTTATATTCTACCTTTCTTCCTCTTGCAAGGAACCCAAGGGGGCTTACAGGCTTCTTCTGTCCATTTTATCCTCACAACAACAACAACCCTGTGGGATAGGTCAGGCTGAGAGTCTGTGACTTGTCCAAAATGAACTTCATGGCTGAGTAGGGACTAGAATTCAGATTTCCTGATACCCGGTTCTGTACCATCCAGTGCATATTTACATAGAAAAACCAAACTGTAGTCCTACAATTTCCATCATTTCCCAGCCAGCCTGGTATTGTAGGATGCTTTCTGTCTAACGCGTCTAGGATTGCACACTTACTAGTTGAAGCAATGCCATTTCACTTGCACTGCTGCAGTGATGAAACCTCATCTCATGTTGCTGTTTTAAAAGTTTGCACTTGTTCCTAGTTCCTGACTAAATTCTCACGAGTACTCTCTGCTGATGCTGGGTTCTGCAATGAAAACTGTGGAACAGAAAGAAGTATATTTTGGTATTCATTTTCTGAATAATTTTTTGCTGGAAAACATGGAAAACTAAAGTATGCACATTTTGTAAAATTATTTAGAGTTGGATTCATCTGTAATGCAATGCAACACAATGCAAGATATCCCATATCATGAATATGGAATCCTTTGTGCCTTCTGTACAATGTTGTTCATCGTATTTGCTGATATTATTTCTTATTGTGTCTTAGATATCATTTTAAAAATTGTTTGGGATGTGCAGTGCTATCCCGCCAAGCCATTTCAATATTGTAGGTATTTCATCATTTACCCAGCCATACAGTTAGAAATACTTAGCCACACTCACCAAACTCATCCAGTAGGGAGAAGCTGAGCCTACTTAAGCTGGTGTGTCCTGGTTCTTCCACTGGAGTGCCTTGCATGACAACCCATTTTGGCTGCCATATGTCTCTTAAGATCTTGCCCATGAGTACATAAAAAAATGAACATGGCTGTTCCTCATGTATGGGTTTTGTTGCTTCTACAGCCCCTTAGAAGCAGCCAAGTAAAATAGAGAGAGAATTTCTCCTCTCTTTTGAAAAAATAATTCCAAGTTTAATACACATTTATGAAGCAACAATTTTATAATATTTGCATGGGGAACATTGGTGTGTGGGGAAGGAATACTTGTGTGTTCTTTGTTCATTGCCTCCTCTCCAATTTTCCATTTTAATTTTCAGTAGATACCCAAAGTGGCTACTGAGCATGCTCGGTGTTTTCATCTTTGGGAGGGAGAGCTGACCACTTAAGGTTTTTTAAATTATTATTAGACTTGCGCAAAAGTTTGGCACTCCTCATTTTAGCTACTCACCACCACTATTCTCTGTTAGATGATGTGATTGCTAACATTCCTTGCAGTGTCTAGTTACATAACATTTGAGAAACAAGGTTGTTGAAAAACTTATTGTTAGAAGGGACAGATTATGATGTTTGTTTGAAACTTACCAGAGCCCACTTTGCTGGAAAATCTACTCAAAAGGCAAGGCTTTAGCTTATGATTTAACAAGTGCAGACTTAATTGGAAGCAGATTCTGACAAATATTTTGGGGTATAGTTAATTATACTTCCAAAGGGAAAATGCAATTCTGTTATCGTGTTCCAGAGGGGAAAATGACTAGACACAAAACTGGCTATTTGTGAAGGGAATTCCAGTCTTCAAGTTAATTCTTAATCATTCTAGCTAATGTGACTTTATCTAAAGTCTTTTGGAGTTAATCAGGTTCTTGATGGTTAAGGATTTTTAGCCTGTAGAAAAAAATCCTGGTATTTTATTCCTGCTCTTTTTCATAATCTAACAATGATCTACATGGTCATCAAAACCTTGATTTTTATTCTTTGTTCTGTGTCATTGCTTGCTTGCACAATACAGATTTTTAACATGCAAATAATTGTTTTTTATCCAGTTTTATCTCCACGCCATGCCTCAACATTTCTGGTTAGAAAACGTCGAGCAAATTCCTTTATGGAAGAAAGTAAGAAGGGAAATTTGGAACGTGAATGCATTGAAGAATATTGTAATAAAGAAGAAGCCAGGGAAATATTTGAAAATTACCCTGAAACGGTAAGCATTTATAGGTTTATACTTTGCCTCAAGTTTCTAAGGATTGAAGTAAACTGGATAAAGCAAAGCTTGGTTCACTCACATTCATTGTTTGCAATATATGTGTATAGGCATCAATGAGCTCATATTTTATATGAATATTATAAATTCAACAAACCTACCTAAATACCCATGTCATGGGCTGAAATAATATATACAATATATTATATTGCTAGGTGCATTCTAAGGGACATTAGTTGACACACAATATGGCACGTGGGTTTTTTCTTTTTTACTGCTTTAGCAAATGTTTATATTCAAATCTGAACTTGTGCTTGTGTCATGTATTTTTTTTTCACTTATATTCCATCTTTCTCTGAGAAACTTAGACTTACTAACATAGCTTTCAGGTGGTATTCAGGACCAAGCTTGCTTAGTTGCAGCATAGAATTTTGTTCAAGCATCAGATACCATTTGGCTTTCAAAGGATATTGGCCAAACTCATGGCAGAGAAGGTTATCCATGGCTATTAGTTGTATGTTGCCTCCAGAATCGGGCTGTGTGCCTATGTACACCAGCCGCTGGAGAAGTTGGGCAGGAAGGTGTTATTGCCCTCACATCCTGTTAGCCATCTTCTTCTTACGTTTTTAAGGTGATAGTAGTAAAGAACACTGAGTCCTTCCTTCAAACCTCATCTCAGTTTCTTATCAGCTATCAGGTCACTATCGTTCGGGTTCACCTTCTTGTACTACATGTGCAATAGAGAAAACAGTGCTACTATTTAGTATCGTTATTCACGGATGAATGGGATAATGTATATGACTATATGCATGTATCAATCCCTAGGGGACTGGTTTAGTGAAGGCACTTCAATTCCAATCAGAAGGTACTCAGAATGAAGAAAAAGACTTGTATCAACTAGGATATACAGTAACTTGTGTAAGCAATAATACTATGATGAAATATGAATGCAGAATATAAACGAGCAAAAGGAAGCTTACACTCTGTGACTGTATTGATTCCCTGAATATAGAGGATGTTCCAAGGGCCTTCAAATTTCCTGGGCAATAATGCATCAGTTCTTCTCTTCAAGCCAAAAACAAAAGACAAAACTGCTTAACATGGATTTTCCACAATTCCTCTCTCCCCATGTTGCAGAAGCTGTCAGTTTATGTATAGGCTTTAGTCCCATTTCCTGATACATGAGGGAGGAGATGGTTGCAGTTTTCATGGCCAAAAACAGCTCTTATCTAAGCAATATGCTTGAGAAAAAGAGCTTTGAGGAAGTTATCTCTCATATTCTTTCTAGAAAGCGGAATGCCAGAAGGTCTTGGCATGGCTCCAAAAGACTATCTTGGCTTTGAATATTGAGAAAATTTATTTCACTACCTGTTGAACCTTAATAACCCTCCTCTCATTGTACTGGCAGAGCCCAGCCAGTGCAACAGGGAATTTAAAATCACTGTATAGATTCTAAGATTGCAATTCTAAACACACTTACTTGGAAGAAGTTCCTCTAGACTCATTTGGGCATACCTCTAAATAAACTACATGTATTGGGATTGTGATGGTGCTATAAAATGGGGAAAATTAAAAGGAAAGCTACCTTTCATTGATAAATAGATTCAGTATATGTGACTATGTTCTAGTGAAATTTGTGGTGATGCTTGAGTTGGACATAGTATTATACTAGGATAGTCATAATTATTTAACCCAGGGTAGTTGTTCTACTCAGGGTTTGTTTGAAAGTTGATCAAACAAAAATTGTTTATTTTCTTAGTCTCTAGATTCTTTGTTTTCCCTTTTTTTTGCCGATTCCTTCCCTGTATCACAATTGGATCAGCTGGGTGTTTTTTTTACTACTCTTGGCTGCTGTTTCTGTAACCTGGTGAAAAAACCTAGGAACAAGACACAGTTCTAGGTTCACATATAGCAGCAATCCATGGCTTAAATAACCCAGAGTTCACAACCTTGCAACAAATAATATTTTCCCCCTGGTTATTTGTGGTTAACAAACCACAGTTTTGTTTAGTGTGGCTGAGTTTGCACATAATAGCAATGACACATGATTTCCATTAAACTTGGTTTGTTGAATCATGGGTTGTTACTCTGTGTGAATCCAGAAGTATGGGTTAACTATGGGTTGTTAACCATGAAACTTAAGAAGATACTCTATGCTTTGTTGCATTATAAAATTTGAGTCATTTAAGCTGTGGGTAGTTGTTCACAATGACTGGCTATAGCTTTCCATGTTTTCAGGTAGGATTCTTTCCAAGCCTACTTGGAAACCCAAGGTTTGAACCTGGGACCTTCCCTGAATGCAAGGGATGTAGTCTCTCATTGAACTATGGCCCCTCGGCAGTCAGGGCAGGTGTCTAAATCAGTCACTGAGTGCTCATTGCCGTCTGGAGATGCCTGGACTGGCAGGTGCAGATATTACTGGTGATTCATGGGTAATGAGTATTTACATGCTTCCGTGGCAAATTTGCATGCAGCTGGTGTTTGGTAGCGCTGCTGGAGAATAGTACAATCTAATCTGAATTAACTGTTGAGTACCTGGCAATGATCTCCTGAGTGTCCATAAAAAGCATTTATGGCATGTTGCACCATAAAATAAGAGGCCTCCACATGTGGCTGATCAAAGATACTCTGCCTTTTTCAGAAATAGGAAATGGAACACTGAGTTCAGTTACAAGCTTTTGGTAGCATAATCGAAGGGAATTGATTTGGTTTGTTAGAGGAATATTTTCAAAATTGAGCAGTTTGTACCTGCTGTATTTAATAAATTATCTAAGAATTACATAAAACATAGTTTAATTAATATCAAATAAGAAGCTATCAAATAAGAAGCAAACACTAAATAAAATAATTGTCTTTTTGCACTTGCATTTTTAATGATTCTTCTAAGTAATACAAACAATTAAATTATGTCTTGTGTTGGATTAACATTTCAATTTGACTTTTCTTTTTTTAAACACAGGAATATTTCTTCCCCAACTACTTAGGTAAGTTTTATTTTTTTAAACAAATGCAAGCTTGTTTTTTCACCACTTAGATTATATCCTTTTTGTGCTTTAACCTCTGAAGGATTTTAGGAGAAGATTGGAAGGTGCTGAACTCAGGACAGCTGAAATCAAATGGTACTCATTTAAGAAGTCTTCTTAATATATGTCTGTCATGCATGTGAATACATTTCAGTGTGAGCAGTGGTTCCCATTGTGGCCGTTTCAGCATAAACAAAGCTGGACATCCTTCATCGAAAGCAGAATGTGTAGAATAGGAATGTTCTGTGGTGATGCCATCCCTTTTTCAGTATGCCCTGCCTTAAACTATGCAATAGGCTACTGACCTGGTGTATTGTTAAAAAGCAATTTTGGTGTATTGTTATTCCTTTGATTCAGAATACAGTGGACACACTAATTTCATGAAGGCTAAAGACTATATCAAGTAAAAACAAATTAACAAAGCCAATAAGAAAACAGGATCTGCTAGCTGAGGTAATTCACAGGAGTCAGTCTAAATAGGTTCCATAGGACTTACATGTGTATAGGATTGCTGCACCCCCTACCCTAACTCACTTTGGATGAACTTTCCCATTCCTTTCATGTAGAGTATGAAACACTCTGAGCAAACCTACTTCTGGTTTACACCTATCCTAGGATTTATGTATGTAGACCTAATTCATTAGCCCTTTAATTTTGCACAGTCCCAAACTTCATAGACAATTTACATATAACAATATTCATTTTTCTACAGCATGGACTAATTGTATTAGTAATTGTGTTTTACAGAGGTGTGATATCTATGGTGAATAGAAACAGGAAGATGAGGAATGCCAAAATAAAATCATCTGCCTTCATCACTAAACTTGCAGTATAACATGACATTAACTATAAAAATATATAAGCCATCAACAGCTATTATAGGTTAATAAATCTTAAGGGAGCTTTGTTTGAAGATTTGGATGGCCTTTGGGGTTTTTTATTACTATGATCTGTTCTATCTTTTTTCCCCCCTGGCCCTTCAGAATCTGATGCATTTGACATTCATGAACCATAAAATCACAGGATTTAATTCTCCTTGGCTCCACAAGATCAGACTGTAGGTGGGGTTCACATTTTTCAGTCTCTAAAGGAAACCTAGCAGGAAAGGAAGAAGACTACCTGTAACTCTTATTATTGATATATTTGTTTGTTACATGGGGAGAGCCTTTGAAATGCATCTCCTGTTATCTGCAATCTGAAGCAATATGGAACAGGAAGGACTATGTCATGCAACTTAATTGTATGCCTAACTCTGCTCTTAGTTGTTTAGAATATGCCATTGTGGTTGTAGTGAGTATTTTGTCAATGGGCAGCTTTTGTATCTGTTTCACAGATTGCCTGGCTTTACACCGGACAGGAGTTTTCAGAGTGCCATCAGTGACTTCTGATTCTCCAGCTGACTTGCGGTTCTGTGTAACAGGTGAGCATTTGTAACTGCACACTCTACATCTAGAATTAGATAGAAATACAATGCATCTAACAGCAGTATTCATTTATTCAACTTATATTCTACATTAAATTAGCCCCAGAGACTCTCTAAGTGGATTGCAAAAATAAAGAACAATTGGACAGTTATCCACTACAGGATAGGTCAGATTTCCAGTCCCCTGAGGCTGTAGACACTCCTGCAACCTTGGAGGAAAATCTGAGGTTGGGCTGTTCCGTCTCCCATGTCCACTCCTAACAGTCATGGAAAGTACCTTAGCAGATATTCCTCTGCATTTTAACAGGCTTGGGTCCACAGGTACATGATTTGGACAGGCTTAAACTTAAACAAATTTCCAGGTACAAATGCCATGTGATACTATTCATGTGTGTAAACAAACTTTCTTATTTTGGAGAAAAAAGGCACAGCTCCTGGTCCAGAATGTGATTCTAGTCCAAATCCAGTTGTCTTCTGAAAATTGTTCCCTCCTGGTTGTGCTTGCCTCCAAAAGTCATTCGTCATAATAAAATGTATGTTTGGAGACACAATAGCTTGGGAAAGGATTACAAACAACAGCAAACCAGCATACTTTTTCCCCAGAGGAGCAATGGACAGATTAATTATGTTGAGCAGCATGAATAATATCAGATATGTTTCAGCTCTAAATCAGCACAGCAACCCTTTAACAAGAAGGCCAGTTCAATTTCACTTTGGCTTGGTTTAACTAAAACAAGAGGGCAGCTACTGCCATTGTTCCCAAATCAATGAATTTTTCATATAACTTTTAGTACATGCATGCTTTCTCTCTCTCAGTTGCTCATTTGTTCTCATTTTTAAACCTTAGGGCAAAAAGAAAAATTATCTCACCTTACTTCAGTTCCTTTTTCTGTATGTATGTTGTTATAAATGACAACAAACAAACAAACAAACATCCATCCTGGATCATGATTGTATCAGTACTATAAGCAACAGCATGACCAATAAAGTAGTATTGAATTTTCAGCCAATCATTCAAAGTGCCAGGTAATTTCAAGATATGAGAGCTTAGGAACCTCGATTTTCATTAGTACCTTCTTTGCAGCTGCACACTTTGCAGTTACAAGATAGTGTGTAATGAAATAAAATGATACATTAGACTGAATTGTAGTTCATCAGCTGGAGAGTTAAATCAGTTGGCACCATTGTCATTTTTGTCATCTTACTTCATGCATCTGATAAAGTAAACTGTAACCCATAAAATATACAATAATATAATACTTTTTAAGGTTTTTGGTGCACAAACTATACTGCTACCCATATGAGAGTTAACAAAATACAGAGAAGGAGAAAGTAAAAAGAGAAAGAGGGGAAGGAAAAAAACAGAAAATAAGCATGTACAGATATACATATGAAAGTGGCGAGTTGAGTGTGAAAGTGGCTGCTGAGTCTAGAAAGTTGGAGGCTAGCATGTTAATCCATTTTAAATTCTTGCTGGTATCAGTAAATCATATTCCGATCTAGCCATGACTAATTTAAATTCAGTTGATTTAAACTGGGCTGTTGCAAGGGTTTGATGCCACCTTGAAGTAACCAGAAGTCTACTTGTGCAGTGGGCCTTCCCTGATTGACCTGCCCTCTGCAGCCTTCTGCATGTGCCTCAGATCTGTTTCAGAGGTTCTTCCATTCTTCGAGAGTAGGTTTGGGGATGCAAAGCGCCAAGAGGAAAGAGAAATCTGTTTCCCTGGTGGTTCCTTTGCACAGGCAGAAACAAGCCTATGTTTGACTAAATAAGGATTCAACTCATTTGTTTTTACTCTTAAAAGTTACAACTGTCTACTTTCTACTTCACTCAGCCTGTTTGATCAGATCCAAACCAATTAGAGGGCCAGTATATTTGTAAAGCACTATGCAGATACTGCAAATAAATAAAGACATTCACAATATATGAAAGAACAAGGAAATAATCTATGCAAAGCATCTTCCTTCATTAACTGGAAGTACCTCTTCTCATTGCTCTCCTAACAAAATTGTCTAGGTGTTTAGAAAGAAGTCCCAAGTGGAACATACATTCTTACCCTTAAGGATCTATCCCTGTTTTTTGTCCTTGAGAACAAATGAGGGCAAAACGGATTCCTTGATCATTATTCTGCCTGTAGTCAGAGATGGAGCACAGTTCCCAGGCTGCTGTGTTAGCGTGCCTGCAGACACAAATTAAAGTGTGCTCTTATTCATCTCTCCTCTCTTTTTCTTACTCTCATTAAGGCTCTTGGGGGGGTGACAGGGATGCGTGAGCATATTATCTTGCTGAGAAGTCTCTAGTGAGCGATGCTGCTGTTCTTGACTTTAATTTTATTCCTCATATATCCTTATGTCATAAAGTGGTTGTTGCAGATTACTCACTGGAGAAGCATTGATGATACTACAAGCAACAACCAAAAAGTGTTGTAACTGCAAATTCATAGCCTGCCAGCCCTGGCATCCAAATTCTGCAGCAGCTGAGAATACTCTGAGAAGAGTTGGGCCTGAAGCCCAGCAAAGTGCCTGGAGGATCAGAGCTTCCTGCCCTGCAGAAATTGTGTTTATGTCTCAGCATTGCTCCAAGATAATATTTTTTCAGGATAGCTTTTAAATGATAGGTTGGTGTTTCTTCAAGCAGATCTCAAGGATCAATGGAAAGTGAATCTTGTGTACAGTGATACAATGTTTTATCAGTCGTCAAATATCTCCATTCCTCATGCAGAACCTGTTACTTCCCTGGAAAACATTGAGCCTGATAAATTCCTTGAACTAAGTGTGAGAATCTTAATGTGAACTCCCTTTGAAACCTTACCAGTTCAATGCGACAAGGGCTGAACTAATGGAGAAGGGACAGGTGTTCATGGCATCCACTGAGTGCACATTTTAAATCTTTTTGCATTGAAGCAAACACCTGAACAGGGCTGTATGTATGGAGGATAGCTGCATTGCCAGGCAGGAAAAATGTCCTTTTCTGTCCTGTGGTACCTTAGTACTCAGTCCTGGTCTCACATGCTAATCCATAGTGATCACAAGAAGAAGCTTTAGCTATGTGGGAGGACAGTACAAGGAAAAGGAACCATGAGATAGCCCAGGATATTTCAGTACCTAAGATAGCAAAACTAACTAGGTCTGTTGAGGACAAAAAATAAATTAATTAATTGACAACTTGCTGCCTTTAAATAAAGTTTTGACATTTTCCACAAGGATATGTTTTCTTGACTGTAGTAAGCATTGCATGGTGGATGCATTTCTTAATATGGTATACTGTTTAAAAATGGTAAAAAGATGCAGTGATTGTTACTCTGTCAGAAATGACCCTGAGAATCGGTCTTAGCCCCACCATTAATATGATCTGTTTATAGTGTACACACTGCTGTCAGATATAGTTCTAAAATGCATTATCCTTAAGGTCTTTGTGTTAACATTCAATCAGTTCATCTTATACATACTGATTACAAGGAAAATGGTGCATTAAATCTATTTTATCAGAGAGTAAAATCTATTTTATCTATTCACCATTTTTGAGATGGTGGAATGAGGTGGAAATAAAACTTGTGCTAAATCTGAATCCAATGGTCCCATCAAAAGACCCTGCAAAGATTAGAATTGGCGTGGTAGGGCTACATTGTTTTTTGTCAGTACTAGTACTCATATAGTACTTAGGGAGAGAATGGAAAAGTAAGTTTAGCAGAAGTCTTATAATAAGATACCTTTTTTCTTCCTCTGCAGAAATACCAAACCAGTGTAGTCCACTACCATGCAATGAAGATGGTTATAAAGAATGCAGAGATGGACAAGCCAAGTTCACATGTATCTGTAAGCCTGGTTGGCAAGGAGAGAAATGTGAAGAAGGTATATGTAGTCTGTTCTATAATAAGTCATACTGATCTGCAGCCATTTTCACTGTACTCATGACAAAAAAGATAGTATTGTACGAGGGTATATGATGTTGCCATTCTGTCATTAAAAAAAAATTGCTGGTGCAAATAATTTCGACAAATCCTGTGTACCCCCTGTTCTGTTCCAGAGTTTTGGGAGACTCTCTGGAGCAGATTTGGTGAGGTTCATGGGAAATTGCAGAGGAGAGAAAGAAGTAGACATTATGTGGGCAGGTATTTGCTTGTGTGGCATTGGATCCACCCCAGAAATAGCTCAATTTTATAGAAGTCTGCATTTCAAATGCAGACTGTAGGTGTTCAGCAAAGGACCAATGCATAGTTAAGGGTTTTTCATATATAGGAACACACATACGCACATATATGTATGCACACACATGTATATATCTTTGTAGATATAAATGAATGTGACGATCCAACAAATATAAATGGAGGATGTAGTCAGACATGTATTAATTTTCCGGGAAGTTATCGCTGTACCTGTGAAGATGGTTATTACATACAGCCAAACAAATTGGACTGCAAAGGTAAGAGAAAAGCCCCAAATAAAAACGTCAATGCCACAGAAAACAAAAAGGCAACCTATATCATCCAATAGGATTGAAAGGTCACACTATGGCAATTGGTCACAGTGCTAAAATCTATAGAGACAAGTCCCAGTATTCCTATCTCATGGTTTAAATGGAATTGCCCATACTGGTGCTACAGCCCCAGGAGTAGCTGTCAACATGTGGAGAAGAGGTAGTGGTTTAGCGCATGCACATCCTGTCCCAATCAGTCCTCTAGCCTTGTTAACAAATGTAGTCTATGCTTGAACAGATGGGTTTGATTCGGAAGCAAAGGGTGGGGGAGGGATGATGCTACACTAATGCCTGCTGAGACCCATGTGCTTGCAAAGCACCATCTGTCTAGTTGCCAGTGAATCATCCACCCCATGCAGTGCTCTGGATGGTGATGACAGTACTTAATTAAAAGGAAATGGGAATACGTACTTCCACTACCAAAAAATAACTGCTTAAACTGATCACATGAGAGAACCTTACCACCTGGGCAATCATATAGCAGATAAATGCATTTTGAAAACATGGAAGGTGAGAGAATTATCCCTTAAAATGTATCCCTTAAAGTTTATATGACTATAAACTGTTTAAAATTAGTAAGCTATCTATATCCTGTTCACTTCCCTGTGGATTTATAGCATATCCTTCCATGTCCACATTTTTTCATATTTCATTCAGAGCTAGCTAGTGCTTCCAGAACTTTCCTGTTACTGCCTGAGATCATTTCTATCCCAGGAACAAATGCTAGGAGTCAGCTGTAACATAAATGAAAAGTAATCCATTCCTTTTTGTGAGAAATTAATACACATTCCATATGTACAGACAGGAACGAATGCATGTTAAACCAGAACATTTGTGGGACAGCACAATGCAGGAATACCCCTGGAAAGTATGAGTGTGAATGTGCAGAAGGCTACACCTATAACTCAACTGCAATGAGATGTGAAGGTAGAATTCTTCAATTTATATATTAGATAGATAAATTCTTAAAAAGCCAATAAGCTTACCTTTCTTGGTGTACTTAGAATTACTTGCAATAGATTTTATATTACGTTATTTAGGGATTTGTTTACCTTTCAGATTATTTCTGTTTTGAATTGCAGATGTAATATCTGTCATATTTTAGTGCACAAATGCTATTTGACATAATGACTGAATCTTGTGATGGAGTATCAATTGAAGCTGTAAGGAAACAGGATTCACTGTAAAAATGCATCAAATCTTGAATCAATAATTTAACAGAATAAGTATCTGAAATATAATTTATTTCTATCCCACCCTTTGTTTGAAAGGCCGAAGCTGCATTTTAGCTTCATAAATCTGTCATGTAGCTAAGGCACAGAAAAATTTCCATATATATGTATGTATTTGTTTGTTTGTTTGTTAAAAGCTTTTCTATCCTGTCTCCTACAGAACGTCTCAGGACGGCTTACAATAAATCTTGGGATGGCTTACACACACACACACACACACATACACACACTTAACACCATGCAAAGGCTGCAATATTCTTCCCAGACTTTAAAAAGGTTTTTTAACCCCCATTGCATGTCAACATGATACCTAGTATTATTGGCATTTGGGGTCATTTTGTTACCCCAAATGAAAGTACCTGAGGCGAGGCAAGGCAAGGAAAATGTTGCATATGAAAGTTTTGTCTGACAGACTCTGCAACTAGAACATGGGCATCCAGAGACATGGCAACAGGAGCAAGAATAAGAGGAGCAGAGGCACCTGACTAGGGCAACAGAACTTCAGGAAAGACAGATTCCAAAACCGGGGTTAAATGGAAAATTCAAATCATAGTCATGGTAGAGGTCAAGGTAAGAACCCAGAAGAATGCACGATGGCAGAACAAGGATGTGGCCAGGAACAAGCCAGGGATCAAGAACCAGAAGGACAAACAGAGCAGCTATCTTGAACAAGATAGCGGGGAAGGAGACATGGCAAGGCAAGATACATGGCAAGACAAGAGAGACAACAGGAACCAGATGCAGCAAGGGTCAGGCAAAATGCAGGAACTGAACCATAGCGTACAGGAAGCCCTGTGTTACTGAGGCAACATGGTGAAGCATCTGATACATGGCCAAGGCAGGCACAACAGCAAGGCAACATGGAAGGGCAGGAAAAACAGCAGGAATCAGGAGCAGGAAAGGCCAAGCAGGATGCAGGCACAGCAACAAAAGGGGACCTGTGCTGCTGAGGTAACACAGTGGGGCAGGAGCAGGAAAATGAGTGCACCAGCAGGGCTTGGGACCAATCCTGCAAATACAGTGGTGGCAGTTGTTCTGGTTCTGGCCACCAGAGCAGCCCAGATCCTGACAAGTTCTGACCTCAGAGGAATTCTACTGCCTTTTCGAGTTCCCCTGCTGGCTGGCCATGGAGATTTCTGCAGTGGCTCTCTTTCCCAAGCTGAAACTCCAGCCTTGTAGTGATAGTGTAAGCTGGTGTGTTGAGGTATGCTGGTGAATTGATTCAACATCTTCTCAGGCTTAATCACATCTCTGTCCACAGAAAACATTTAGACTGGCTTAAGAGCTGCCTAAATACTTCCTCTCATTTCCACCAAATGGAAAATAATACAGAAAGCCCCAATTCCATCTTCCCTCACACCCTGATTATACAAGTCAACATGGCTTATCACAGGCTCTGCTCAGAGAGCATTAGGTTCCTCTATAAGAGTAACAACTAGACCTAGTTTGCCCAACATGCCAGTTATAAACCACCATAGGTTAGTGTGTCATGTGAACCTGGCATCATTTTGTCAGGGTGGTTTAAATTTGGGTTATAAGGTAACCCATCCTGGAATTGATTCTGCTTTGTTTGACTCATGATGGGTTGTCGTGTTGTCCATACCCAGATAATAGTACCCACACTACTAGTGAAGGAGACAAAAGTAGCAGGAGATCATTGTGTTCTTGCCAAGTGATACCAGGGAAATGCCGCTGCTTTCTGCCCCAGACTGTCCAAGTGGCTTTTGGGGCAGCTAACAAAGGCTTTGCCACTTCTTTTTGCCATGCCCATGAGCCATTTTCAACCTGCTGGGGATTCCCCGCTTTAAATAACTTTTCAGAGATTGCAAAAGGTAGTTAAGGCACTTTTTACAATCCCAAGTGGGCAACCATGAGCATTCCCACTCAGGTGCCCCAATGGCCCCTTAAAAGGGGTGCATTTGGTTGCCCATGCTTCTTGAGCCTGTAATATGCTCAAACGTGTGTGCTCTATCCAGGTGTATAGTTTCCCAAAAAGAAACCTTTGAAGCCTACTAAGTCTCACTGAAACAATGGAACGTCCGTTGTGACACCCGACAAAGCACTTACTCCCACAAATGGGACACTTTCTCCTTTTGCATTTGCCTGAGGTGGCAGCATCTTAGTAGCAGGTGCAAAAGTGAGTGAGGGGATCCTTGAAATACATGAGAGCCCCCACAAAAAAGAAAACCTTGTGGAGCCACCCTTAGGGAATGCACCCCTTATCTAGATAAGCAAAGCCTCATGGTTAAATGTGGAATATCTTCCAGTCTACTTGTCAACCATTATTCTTTAGTTTTTTTTCCTGAAAACATGCATCGAAATAAGCTACATTATCACCCCCAAAGCAATATTCCACTGTACCTATTGAACAGCTTTATTTACTTTTACACATTTTACACTACACATTTTACACATTGAAAAATTCAAGTTTTCTGAATCAGAAGCAACCAGCCTAGAGTGCTATACAATCAAACTGTACAGATTTAATGCTATAAGTATTTGTCAGTACATGTTAAGTTTTTATCTCGCCAGTGTGACATTCTAGGAACAGACCGCAACATTTTCTGAGCTATACTCATCTTCTCAGTCAGTAAGTGTCTGTTTAGTTGCAGAAAAGGCAAGTTACTGATGCTGTCTTTCACACAGCCTTTCCCTCGTGCCTCTAAATTATTTATTGTGCTTAGCCAACAAAGCAGAGAGCGTAGCCAGCTTCATTCACTCAGGACAAAATGTGTTTTGCCCTGGTCAGTCCACATTTTCTTTCTGAATGATTGCCTCCTAAGCTCCCTTGGATGTTGGAATTTGGCACGCACGCACACACATTTCTCAGTGTACTTGTATTGAACTGAATTTTTCTCTGATGTGGACATATTTAGTTCATGGTATCAACCATATAATAGGGGCTAGTATAACTTGGAAATACAGTATTTCAAACCAAGAAACTTTGGTTTCTGCACAAATATGATATATTTATTTTATCTATGCAGCTCTATTCCATGAAATTTTTGCTCATGCAAAAACTATCCACAAGGTCACTTTGTTGACAGACCTCATTTATGTTTTCTAGTGGCTTGGAGGTTGATGTGAGTGAAGTGTTCTAGGTTTGGAAAAAAACTCTTTTGGTTAGTGTGATTCAGAAATACAATCCCTGAGTAAATCTGTATCCAGCAGTAAGATTTTATGCTAATATATTTATATGCAGATGCACATTTAGAAAATATTATGATTTGAATAGAAATACAGTATATCACACCATAATATGGAGACTGTAGTATGGAAATTGTCAGTTGATTGACTGTCCAGGTGCTCTTATTTATTTAGGAGAGGTCTATGCCACCCCATTTGCTGAAGCCTCGGGGTGGCTCACAACCATAAATAAACTTCAAAATAGAATAATATAAATTAACAATATAAATTAACAAAATAAATTAAGTCACCCTGGCCAAAGAATAAAATGAATAAATAATATTAACAATTAAAATAACATTTGAATAAAAAGGTCTTCGCCTGGCGCTGAAAAACAAATAACAACGGTGCCAGGCGGACCTCTCTGGGGAGCACATTCCATAGATTGGGCACCACTGCAGAGAAAGTCCTCCTCCGAGTACTCACCCTCCTAATTTCCTTCACGGAGGGTTCCCGGAGAAGGGCCTCCCCCGCAGATCTCAAGGGGCGGCTGGGCATATATGGACGTAAGTGCTCCTTCAGGTAACCAGGACCCAAGCCGTTTAGGGCTTTATAGGTCATCACCAACACCTTGAATTGGGCCCGGACTTCAATGGGAAGCCAGTGAAGCTGACGGAGGACTGGAGTCATGTGAACATAACGCCCAGTCCCCGTCAGCAGCCTGGCAGCTCTGTTTTGAACCAATTGAAGTATCTGGACCGTCTTCAAGGGTAGCCCCACGTAGAGCGCGTTACAGAAGTCAAGTCAGGAAGTCACCAACGCGTGTGTCACTGTCGCCAGGCAGTCGTACTCCAGGTAGGCGTGCAGCTGATTAATCAGCCGAAGCTGAAAGAAAGTGCTCCTCACCACCGCTGTCACCTGAGCTTCCAGTGAAAGCTCTGGGTCGAGGAGCACTCCCAAGCTGCGAACCTTGTCCCTAAGAGGGAGTGCAACCCCATTCAGGACTAGGTTCAATTCACCCTTACCGAAGCCCAATCCGCCAACCAACAGGACCTCCGTCTTGTCTGAATTGAGCTCCAGTTTATTGGCCCTCATCCAGCCCATTACCTTGGCCAGGCACCGGTTCAGCACAGCCACTGCCTCACCTGGATTGGTGGAAAATGAGAGGTAGAGCTGGGTATCATCAGTGTCTGGTGATTCCGCAGCCCACACCTTCTGATGACCTCTCCCAGCGGTTTCATGTAGACGTTAAACAGCAAAGGGGACAAAATGGACCCCTGCGGTACTCCATGGCATAGCTGCCATGGTGCAGAGTCATAGTCCCCCAGCACCACCTTCTGGAATCGACCATTGAGATAGGAGCGGAACCACTGCAAAGCAGTGCCTCCGACCCCTAATCCTGCTAGCCTATCCAGAAGGATACCATGGTGGATGGTATCGAAAGCCGCTGAGAGGTCCAGGAGAACCAACAGGGACGCACTCCCCCTGTCGTCCCTGCACAGGTCATTGTACAGGGCGACCAAGGCAGATTCAGTACCGTACCCGGGTCTGAAGCCGGACTGAAATGGGTCCAGATAATCAGTTTCATCCAAGAGTGCTTGGAGTTGTCCCACCACCACCCACTCCAACACCTTGCCCAGAAACAGGATGTTGGCCACTGGTCTATAATTAGTGGCCATCTCTGGATCCAGTGACGCTTTCTTCAGGACCGCTCGGACTACCTCCTCCTTTAAAGGGGCAGTTACCTGACCCTCCCTCAGAGAAGCGTTAACCACTTCCAAGATGGTTTTCCCATCACTCTTGATGGGAAACTTTCTTCCAATGGTTCTTATCTTTAAAGCAGATTTGGACAGGACTGACCTTTAAATAGAGGTCATTTTCGAAATAGGGGGCAGTTTCTGGCAGGCTTTCAAATAGAGTCCTGGCCTTTGACTTGATCAATCAATGCCTGTTCAAGTCTTCAGTAGAGGTATTCCTGCCTCTATATTTAAAAAGAAGGCTTGAAGTTTGTGGAGATGCTGCTAGGAACCTGTCTTGCATGCATCTTAAATTGTACTGTGCTCCTAGTCTTTCAACACTGCAACCTCATTCCACTTAATTACTCATTTGATGCCCAAGAGTGTAATGATATAACAGTTGGGTTGAGGTGCAAGTGTCAAGCTGCATTTTCCCGTTTCCCTGCAGATGTGGATGAATGTGCTGAAAATACGTGTTCTCAGATATGCATCAATTCTCCAGGAAGCTACGCTTGCTATTGTGATGGCGCAAAAGGCTTCAAACTTTCCAGGGACACGAAAACTTGTGAGGTAAAGTATAGTAATACTGTACTAATTTTGTCATCTTCGTCATCATCAGCAGCAGCAGCAGCAGCCTCAAAAGGGCTCAAACCTGACTTTCTACTGGCCAAATATTTTGTATACTCTGGTACCTAATATTAACATGAGGCTTTGCATTATTGTAATAATGTAATAATTCTCCCACTACAACCTCACTATGATGTATATTACGTGATCAAAGCATTTTAACATACACATTTTGAACTGGAGAAACCAAGAGCCTATACTGGATTTCCATGAAAGCATTTCTCTGTGAATGGCCTCCTTTATACTTGTCTGGCAAGACTGGGCATGTTGAAGTGTATTCAGACAGCTACCACTTAAAACAAGCTTTGACATAGTTCACTGCAATGGGGCTTAAATAGTGCACAGATCAAAGGTTGCTTTTGTGCTTAAGCATACTTATGAGGACCCGGTGAGTTGTAGTTAACTGTGATTTAATGATTAGGCAACATGGGGTGTAATTCCATTCCCTAAAGATAATGGAAGCCACAAGCAGGCCATTTATCCTCCAAGTAAATATTGCCCTAGAGGATTTTGGCTTCAGAGGTTTATTAACTTAATACTACACGCAGTCTCAACTAGTACATGGAAATGAGTTCCAAATCTAAAGCATGAAAGAATTCATTGAAAGAAATGAAGCTTTTCAAAAAGAAAATAGGACCAGCACAGACTAGAGTACAGATACCTGTTATCACAGTTCATATTTTCTGAATTTTTATTTCTTCCTGACATTACTTCTTACAAACCTTTTAAAAAATAGCTACACATGTGTATGTGCAGCAGTCAATTTAGGATACTTGTTTGTGCATCTAATGAATTAGACTCTGTTCCACAAAAACTTATGCCACAATGGATTTGTTCATTCTTCTTTAATTTTCCAAAGATACTTGTACAGATCAAAAACGGAAGGTTCACATTACAGAAATAAATTCCTGTCAAGTTTTATATGTCCACAATGACTATTCCAATGATCTGTGAAACAAGCATTTTCAGCAACATTAATTGCTAATTGTGAACCGTTACATACTACATCAGTCAGCTTGTCTATTTTTTTCTAATCCAGGACATATCAGTTCTCTGTTAAATATGTATGTGTGTGATTTCTTTCAAGATTCTGGCCTACAAAATATTTAAAAAGATTAATACACTGATTAATTATTTCCAAATATTATCTTTCTATGAAATTAAATACAATTAATAATAGACTTAAACCATTAATCAGAAATTGCTGTTGCTGATATGATGTTTTTGTGTCCAGTAGTTTTAAGTTGTCTGACAATCCCATTGCATCTTCAAATAATGTTACTAATACATCTGGAATACATGCTAGAAAGTCTAGCAAGTGTCAAATATCAGTGAAACAATTCGTATTACTGATAGTCCCAACAAAAGCATCCTAGCTTAATGATACTAACTTTGACCTTACACCCTTTCACATCACTATTGATTAATATTTTGCAGGGTATTGATTTTCTAAGTGAAAATTTGATCCTTTCTTATTTTACAATTTTTACAAGATTTATAACTAAGCTAGAGTTTAGCCACCTGATATCTAAATGAAATTTTGTTTGTAAATACATGACTATTCACAAATACTTCACAAAATTAGGCACATTTTTATAGATGTGATTGTTCTTTCAAAATGTTTTTTACCATCCCTTACTATTGATGCTACTGGGGATATTCCAAGATTTTACTTAACTTAGTATTTATCCCAGGTTTTACGGAATCATTGTAGTATCAGATATTCCTTTGTAGGATCAGTCTTTTTCATTAGAGTCCGTAATAATCAATACATAAAGGAAATACTGTACATGAAAATTTAGGAAAGAATCTTACCTTAAATGTAGAAATCCTAGTTGGTCAGGATATCTACAGCCATTGTTTATATTCAATTTAATTTTTCAGCAAGGGTTTAATAATTGATTTCTGAATTTTGCATATCTTTTACTAATTTGGCCCCAAATCTGATTAGCTTGTTAGCTTTTGCCAATTCATAATGGCTTAGTGGAATTGATATTGCATAGGAATGTTAATTGTAATTGAATATGATTTTGCTGATTTAACTTTGTCACAGAGTTATTTGCATGTAGCCACCATGTGAAGTAGGCTCTTTACCATGCAGACATCTTCTGTAGATTCTGGCATCATTATGTGATTATTCCTTGGCTAGTGAGGGGCAGAGAAGCTTCACAGCCTCGAGAAAATCTACCTAAAGACAGAGAAGAGGAGAGCCAGCCAAGTTTTCAGCCCCTGCTAGGAAAAATGAGCCAATTTGCTTCTTGTCTCCTTAATATACTAGATGTAGCACAAAACTCTAGCATTATTGCAGGTTTCTACGTGAGCTGGGGACCCAGCTTTGTTTCTAAGTAAGGAGTCAAGCTCCAGCATTCTAGCCAGCTTGAACTTTTGCAAGATAAACACTTGCAAAATTTGGATGTTTAGGTGTGCATCTCCCCAGTGTGACACCAACACCATCCTATTCTTCAGGAATAAGCTGACAAAGAGAAAAGTGCCCTCACTTGATCATTATAATAAACTGCTTCTTCTCTTACTTCTAGGCTGTACCAACCTGCCTTTCTCTGTATCTTGAAACAAATTATGAATTGCTTTACCTGGCAGAGCAATTTATAGGGATCCCTGTTTTGTATTTAAGGTTTAGATTGCCAGAAGTTACAAGGTAAGTAGATTTCAATATGCATACATATGCAGTACCTGTACTATGTGTGGTTATGTCAATTAGTGCTTGCACATGGTGTTGTGTAGCCAATTATTAATTTTATTTCATTCCGTGACAAAATTCTTAATCTGGAGATCCAGCCTCTGCACTGTTTCATATTTCCCCTCACCACTTTACTCAATCCAGATTTTCTGCAGCTTTTGACTTTCGGACGTATGATAATGAGGGTGTTATTCTGTATGCTGAATCCACTGACAACACAGCATGGTTTTTGCTTGCCCTGCGTGATGGAAAGATTGAAATTCAGTTCAAGAATGAATTTGGAACCAAAGTAACGAGTGGTGGCAAAGCAATTAATGATGGCTTTTGGCACATGGTAAGCCTCCCCCACCCCCCAAAAAATCCCTCAGTAAGTAAGGAATTCAAAATTGAATTCTTTATAAAGGAGGCTACTTTTAAAGTGATTTGATGCCTATGTAATAGTCACATTTGTCACTTTTCTCAAAATGTTTTGATGACTTCCTATTAAAGTGTAGTATCTATGCTCTGGATAGAAACCTCTAAAGGAACTTTGGATCTAGGATTCAAGAAAGTTCTTATACATTCCGACAAAAGTGGGTAGAATTTGCTAGAAGGTAGACACGTGTTATGCAAATTTTGTTTCAGGTATGCCATTTCAGTGCAGGAAAAATCTATTATTCATTCCAATAGAAAGTGATTGGGTGTAATGAATAACTTGATTTGTCAGGTTGACCAAGCAACCATTTGCTAATGGTATATATGCTAATAGTCCTGATCCCATAACTATTCCTGGTCACAGAGCTCTAGATGTTGGTTGCAATGCTTTTACCAAAGTATTCCCCTTTTGTTTGGGGGAAAGCAAATCATCACTAGAAAAGCTGAATCATTTCTGCACAAAGATGGCCCTTGCTGGGACGGGGTGGCTTACCTGAACCTTTACAAACATTTCTGTTAAACATAGATCTCAGTGGAAGAACTGGATCACAGCATCAGTGTGAAAATAGAAAAAGAAGCAGTAATGAACATTAACAGTCCAAGAAACCTTTTTAAGCCATCCAATGGGTTCCTGGAAACAAAGGTGTATATTGCAGGACTACCTCGCAAAGTGGACAACATTCTCATTAAACCGGTAATATTTCCAGTGTTGAATGTGATATGTCAAATTACTGTTTCCCCTCAATAGTTAATGCACGTGTTCTTCTTTCCTCCCAGCCTCTTACAAAAATCACTTCAGGCCACTGTTTCTGTGATGCAATGAGGTTTTTCATGATATACTTTGGGGGACAGGGAGGCAGTAAGAAATTATTCCTTCTGATATGTTTTCAAATGTATAGCAGCCTGGTTCACATGCTACAGTGGGTTGTCAGCAGGGATGCACTATGCAGAGGGCTTTTGCCCACCAGAGTTCTTTCCCATGCTTGACCCTTGCTGGTAGGCCAGCCAAGATCAAGTCCATGCATACTCTGGACCATTAGTGGGCCCTTCTTTGTGCAAGGTACACAAAGCCTGCTAGTCACGTGTGCAGTAGCAGAACTCTGCTTGTGTAGCAAGTGCCCTAGTAGCAGGCAACACGTACACACGCCAGCCTCGCAGAATTGCTTGGACTTGCTTTCTGATGGATGCCCACATGAATGCCCAGCGCATGGCAGGCAGAAAGAAAGTGGCCAGAGTCTAGGGAGCTGAGCCAAGGAAATCTGATGGATTCCCACCCCAGAGCAGGTTGATTCTTCATGCATTGCTAGTGGACACTCTGGATTGTTGGAGAAAGGGTTGTCATTGTCTCTAAATCACAAAGTAATTTGTTTTGTCTGTTGTTGGTTATTATTTATGAAGAATCCACCCTGAGAAACCTGACTTTTTGTTGGCTTGTTTTCAAGATGTGATGTCCAGACATGGCAGAGCATCTTCTTTATAGGTTGTTGGGAATGGCTAGAGGAGTTCCCAGCAAGAAAAGCAAAACCTCCCACCAGTCTTCACAATCTTTCTAGTTCTTCTGCCATCTTCTCTCCTCTTTTGTCAGTGTCTCCAGCCCCATGCTCTTAAAAATGAAGAAGAAAGATACTGGGGAGTATACCAAATTGTTTTGCTCCCCTTTTTCTGGACATGTGCAAGGGTACACATTAAAAAATCTGCTACTGTGAATGGGTATATTTTTGCCAACACCCCTCACTGTGCTGCTTTGAAATTTGTGTGTTTTTACTGCTAACCATTCACAACTCTGTAGCTCATGAGTATATCAGACAGCTTACAATGGATGCCATTGAGGAAAGCAACAAGCATGCAGTGGGAGAGAGGGAGCTGAAAGTGGCCAGCAGCTGCAAGAACAGGGCTTCTGGGTAGCTGTAATTACTTCAGGATTAGGTGATGCAGTCACCTAGCAAAGGAAGTGCCAAAGTGAAGGATGAAATTGACAAGAATGTAAGAGGGAAGTAACATCAGTAAGCTGTGCTAAATTGCATAAAGACACTTGTGCAATAGTAGGCAGATATTTGTGATTTTTTTAAGCTTTCAAACACATCACTTTGTTCATAAGTGCTTGGAAAAATTCTTTCTTTCTTGCAATCTCCTGTCAGCAGGGTGGGCAGAGATTTTCTTGGAAAGTGCCAAAGTGAGGTTGCAAGGACACTGACCAGGGCATTGACAAGTGGCATCCTGAGCTAAAGAGCAGATAGGCAGTATTGTACACTTGCACAAGACTCTGAAAAAAGTAGCTTGCAACTGCATTCACAAGTTCATCAGAGCTCAGAAAATACCTTTTGATGATTTGATGCAGAAGTAGGGAATGAGGAGATGAAGGGTTCTGCTCAAAGGCACATTGTGTGTCATGCAAATTTTGCTCCAAAAGATTGGCTATTATATAGAAAGTAACAATTTTTGTTCTCTTAGAAAGAAGATCTGCTATGGAAAGTGATGCGTGCAGAGACACGTCCTTTGTACTTCTTAACACATTGGAGAACTTGCAGGCATGGTGAACAGGCAGAGAAGATCAGCAAGAATCTGACATAACAGTAAAAATCATCAAAAAGTTTGATTTTTACTGTTTATGAGATTATATTATTGCATTCTTGAAAATATCATTCTTGAAAGCATGGAACATGCAAGGATTATCTCCTGAATTATGTGCCTCTAAACATCTTCACTCTATAAGCAATTCTTTTTAGAGCTTCTTTAAACTGAAACTAAAACAAAAAGGTCATCCACTCGAGGAAAGGGCTGAAAAAACTGAACATTTGACTTTTGGTCCATGATGGGCTGACTATGCATGGATCAGCTTTTGGTATGCCAACACAAAAGAAACATTGGTGGAAGCTGCTTGTTGCATGTTAGCTTTACATTTGAAGAATCCATAGAGTGCCACACCAGCCTTTCATGTGCAGTATTGTCATGATCGCCATCTGTGGCCACAATTGAATCTATGGTGGTGTGCAAATATTGCATGTGTAGAAATTGGTGCACACTGTAAATGTGACCCCTGCCCGTTAGAGTCATTTAGCCCTGCCTCTTTCAGATAAGGCAGAGTCTAATATTCTGTAGTACTTTAGGAGAGTTATATGTTAATTGGCTTAGCAGAAAATTGGAATCATAAGCAGGTGAACTGCAGCTTGCTGTTTGGTTAACAAAACAATGTCTTTCAAACAAAAGCAGAAAGCAGATCTCAGCATACCGGCGCAGGGACATGCAGTTCTATTGCTAGATAATTTGCTGTGCACACACTGTATGATCTAACACTTCTGCACCCCTTACCTCAGGGATTGTATTGTAAAACATTCATTTGCATTCATCTTTGCTTCCCATAGGCAGCTGGTTGTGTCTGTGGGAACAGAATGCTAGGCTAGAGAAAACTTTGATCTGATCCTACATGGCTCTTTTTCTTTTCTTATATATAAGGATGTCTGCACATTTTCAAGGAAAACAACAGTGCTTGAATCGGTGCTTCAGCCATCCCTTTGTTATCTGCAAACACACAAACTGTATGACATTTAACAATCTTTGTAAGAGTTTTAAATCACAAGATACGATGTCTGAGTTAGGGAGAGCTGTGAGCCTGCATTGAGAGCCTGTGTCATTTAGCAGCTAAAAGTGAGTTGAAGGAAGTTCTAGGTTCAAGTGTTGGCTCAGTCATGAACTCACTACTTGGGTTTAAACCAGCCAGCAGCTTCAGCACCCCATCTATAAAATAGGGAAAATAACCACTCCCCTGCAGTCGAAATCCCTCTTCTGATGCTGGCATTTGCTTGAAGAGTAGCAGCATTCCTTCTAGTATGAAGAGAAATTTCTTCAGAGAAGGGATTTTTCTTAGGATTTCAGCAGGAGGAGAAGTAATTAATTTTCTTCTGTATGCATGCTTCATTATTCAACACACTCACAGCAGTTGATGCAATATGCATTTTTGAAAACCTGCAAAGAGGCATTTAACATTATGTCTGGGTTTCCTCCTAATGTGCTTTCCTTTTTTGAGAGAAGAAAATGGTGTTTGGCTTGCACTTCTCTCTCTTTCTCCCTGCCTTCTTCCCCCACTACTTCTGTAATCTGCATCCTATGTCTCACATTGGAACCTATTGCAACACTTGGTGTCTAGAAGTAAGGTGTTACGTGTAGTAACTTGTTCAGCTCTGGCAATGTTCCTGGAACATTGTAGGATACCAGTGTCTACTGCAACTTCTTCTACAGATTAACCCCCGACTGGATGGGTGTATTCGTGCCTGGAACTTGTTGAATCAGGGAAATTCTGGTGTAAATGATATAATTCAACAGAAAAGAAGCAAACACTGCTTAATACGTGTTGGAAAGGGATCTTACTATCCTGGTACTGGAGTGGCAAGATTTGGTATAAACTACAGTAAGTAAAGCCCCCCCCCCCCCGCTTTTCTCTGACACTATTTGGATGTTGCACTGATTATTAAATATAAGCAGTGATTTTTTTGGTAAAACAAAAGGTGTCGGAACTCACGTCGCCGGCAGAAAGCGTGCGACCACACACACCAATCCCAAGCCGAGAGCAGCAGCGCCCTCACTACCTCACTTTCAGATAGCGGACACAAAAGCAGCCCGCAGGCACTATATTAATGATGTTTGCTGCTGATCTGCTACGATTCAAAATCACTTCGTAAAATCCATTGGAAAAAACGGTACTGGAATGCCGTTCCGGTGCGTTCTATGACAAAAAAAGCCCTGAATATAAGGTTTGGGAAGCAGTGTAGGAAGAGACATTGTTATTCACTTCCAATGTCAGTAATAATCCCTGTAATCAATCGAAATTGTTTACATCCAAATGGTGGAAAGCAAGCTTGATCCAGTACCAAAGTTCTCTAATAAGGACAAGTGTCCCGAGGCAAGCTTATTCCCAGGCTCAGCCCCTTTTCCTTGTATGACATTGTAAAACTCTAGAGCACACCTGGCTGTTGCTCAGCTGTGCCACTAAATATGGTCTTCCCATAGTAAGTGATTCCTTTCTAGGCTGTCACATCCATGACACTTGCCATGTGGATCAGCACAATCACTTTCTTATATAAATGACACTGTGACCACTAGGCACATTCCCAGTTGAGTCTAAATATGTTCATTTCCTTACTATTTTAGGAGCATCATGCCACTTTTTTCTTAATGCCAAGGTAGAATATGAAAAAGAGTCAAATGCATTAATATATTGTGGTAAACCCAACATTCATTTGTTTATTAAAAAATCAGTTGCCATTTTATCCCTGCAGTTTCGCACAAAAATATATAACATCACCTATGAAATAGAACCAAGCAAAATATAAATTGGCCTTGAACATTTATTATTATTATTATTATTATTATTATTATTATTAAGACATTTGTATGCCACCCCATTCGCCGAAGCCTCGGGGAGGCTTACAACACATAAATAAAAATTAATATATATATATTAGAATAATAATAATAATTTAAATATATATACACACACACACACACAATATAATACAATATACAATATAAAATAAGCCGTCCTGGCCAGATAAAATTCAATAGTATTAACATTTAAAATGCTGCTTAAATAAAAAGGTCTTCGCCTGGCGCAAAAAAACAAATAATGATGGCGCCAGGCGGACCTCTCTGGGGAGCGCATTCCATAACTTGGGTGCCACCACTGAGAAAGCCCTCCTCCGAGTAACCACCCTCCTAATTTCTTTCACGGAGGGCTCCTGGAGAAGGACCTCTCCCGCCGATCTCAGGGGGCGGCTGGGCATATATGGATGCAAGCGCTCCTTCAGGTAAGCGCTTGCATTTATGGAGATAAGAACTTAAAATCTCCTTGTATGCACTTGATCTGATGTGGCATAGAATGTGGCCACAGCAGGACAAGTGTGAAGCAGCAATCCCTCAGATTTACAGGGCCTACATTATTGCCATGATCTGACTCTGTCCAGATTATGTGTTGCAAACCTTTTTTGTGTTCTAAGGATCAACCGCTCCTACTTTACCGTGAGCATTGCAATCATGCAATTTGGACAATAATCAAATAGAAGTATTTCTGAGTGCTTAACAGATGCTTTCTCTGAACTTATATCTGACAAAGTTCCTGGGCTTGTTGGGTGGCTTGTAACTCCCATGAAAGGACTTTTATGGAACTGCCAGTATTGAGTTAAAGTTTCAAGTTTTAAAAAAGAGGTTCTTTGGAGGTTTGCTAACTTACTCTTTTCTCCTGCTTTTTAATTTGTTTAAAATAAAACAGATAACAGCTTTACCAATGCAGAAGACTGGTTAATAAATGTGACCATGACCATCCGTCCATCTACAGGCACTGGTGTAATGTTTGCATTGGTTTCTCGTGAAACAGTGCCGCTTGCTTTGTCTATAGCAGACTCCAACTCATCAGACTTTCAGGTAGGCTTCTGCTCCGACTGCATGTGCATCTGCATAGTGAACAGATCTAGTCAGATACGGAGCAGCACCCTTGTATGAATGAGCAACAATTTGTTGTGAAAAGTATGACTATCACTTGATGTCCCTCACTTTTGCCTAAATGAGGAAATTTTAAAAGGTCCCCCACTCCTACAGAGGGGGAAAGGAGCCAAAAGGAAGTGACCTGACCATGACAAGGGAGCTAATGTTAATTCCCTGATTTGCCGTTCACCATCCTCCTGCCCAGTCAAGAAAACCACATGAAGGGTGTGTCCTTTTACATGTGTTGAGCCAATAACATGTTGCAACAGCCACAGGGTTGTCCTAGCAGCTATAAAGTCCTACACCGCCCCAGATAAAGCAGCCTCAGCATAGAAGTTAAGATCTCCCCAAACCAAATACAAAAGCAAAACAATGCAATAAAAGGAACATTAACCAACAAGAATATTGCACACCCTACTATATGGTGTGGACCATGGTTGGGTCAGACTTCAGGAAAAGCCTGTGTGAAGCAGTGGGTCTTGAGAAAACATCTAAAAGGTAGAACTATGGAAACCCATCTAGTGATGGCAAGGTTTTCCAGAGGGTGGGTGCTGCAATGCTAAACTCTCTATTGCAGGTGCTTCTGTGGCAGTGAAATGAAATGAACTCCCCCCCCTTTTTTTTTTTTTTGCACCTGGATTGAAGGAAATCATTGTTTCTATTGAGAATGTCACTGTTGCCCGCTTGGAGTCAGAGGATTTGTGTACCTCAAAAACAGTGCAACTGGGACTCAGAGTCACTAGACACCTGCTTGAACTTACATCTGAATCACATTCTGAGATTACCTACTTTGGCGAGCAGCTCTCTGTCCTTGATCGAGCAATGAACGGAACTGTTGATACCTACATAGGAGGGCTTCCTGGTAAATATTGTTTTCTTTCATGAATTCAGTTCAAATAATGGCAAAGTTCATTCATCCATATTTTTTCTTTCCTGCAGCCATGTTGGTCTTTTCTTTTAAAGTTATTTTATTTTATAGTGTTGCAATAATCATTAAATTATATTAGCCTAACACTAATAGAAGCAGAGTTTTTCTGAAATATCCATTTTCCAATGTGACCCTGGGAACCTCTATTCCCTCCTCTCCTACTCATGTCTCTTCTCCCCCCACCCCCCCTTCTTGTGATCTTAGGCAGCTTTAGTTTGTAGTATACCTAAAGTGTCCTCTGCTGGTATGTCTGAAGAATTGCACAGGCAATTCAGATAACTGCTGCTTTTTGCAAACAGTTATTTCTCCTTTGTTAATTGAATGTTGTATAAAGAAGACAAGGCATTTTTATACAATTCTACCCAAACTACTACCTGATGTTATAATTTCATGCAATGCTTTGAAAATAGGAAAGTGCCTAAAAATCACACCAGAAATTCAGAACTGTTAAAATTCTCTTTTCTTTCACAGGGCAAAGCATATTAGGCAGTGTGATGGTTATTCAGTGCAACTAAGCTTGTGTGCTTGGATTAGCTTCAATCAGAATCAGCCCTGTGGTCCTTCAGTATTGTGGTGTGATGACTCAGCACTTTGTATGAGTTTAGCTCTCTTTGCTGCCAAACACTGAGTTGCCCTCTTTGGGTGTTACCCCTTGCATGATTAACACCCACCCTCACTGCTGTATATTAATGGCTCCAGGTCTATCCCAGTGTATGTGTTGCGGCAGAGGCCAGGGAGCCCTGCTCTACGTGTATGGACTGCCCCTATACTGTAAAAGCTTGATCTGAAATGCTTCAGCATCAGAGGCAGAGTCTATGTATGCAGAGCAGGTTCCTTTCTTCAAACCTCTCCTCCATTCCACAGGAGGAGTGTGGGCAGCTGGAACCAGTGGGTATATCTCTAGCCTTGCAGACAAGCAAAGGGAAAACATGGCATTCCTAAAAAGGAATATCTTTGTCAAGGATATCTTTGTCAAGAGATGCATTCCCAGGCATTCCTGCTCTTCAGGTGGTCCTCCATCACTGACCATAAAAAAGGCATCCTAATGTGGCAAAGACGCATTTGGCCCTTAGCCCCTTTGATGTCTTTGGGTGTGGATGTGAGATGCATTTGAGTCCTCAAAGACCAGGAAATTATTACTTATTAGTATTACATGGTATTTATATCCATCCTTATTTTTCCTTGCAAGGAACCCAAGGCAGCTCACATAGTCTTTCACTCCATTTTACCCTCACAACTACCCTGGGAGGTAGGTTAGACTGAGAACCTGCAACTGGTCCAAAAGTCACCCAGGGAACTTTAGTGACTGGGAACTGGAACATGGTTCTCCGGGTCTCCAGTCCAACACTCTGACCACCACACTGGGTTGATTAGCATGCACAGAGATAATCCAAGTGCATTAGTCAAAATAACAATAATAGAAATGTGCCCACTGAGAAAAATGGATCTGGGGAAAGTTATCCAGGGATGAGTCATTCTTTTCCCCTGAACTAGCACCATACAGAAGTTGTTGTTAGGCAGTGTAACTGTGAGATGTATTCAGAAAAGAAATATGGGGAACTCTGAATAAAAAGAGCGGGACTCTAGAACAGAAAGAAGCATAACTTTTTGCATTAGACCTCTACATATGAAATGGTTTTACAGGTTTTTTATGGCAAAATGAAAAAGAACAATATCCATAATGAGGATGAAGAGTGATGAAAAAGTTGTGATTTCCAGAAAGTGTAAGGACATTCCTAACTGAAATTGTATCTTCTATTTTATTGAGGGAATTTTGCTTAGCCAGAATGTGTGATCTTCCCACCTCTTTCTTTCTTTTGCTTTGTTATACATGCCCATTTACCTGCACATATATAATTATTACCTGTAATTCAGTAGTTATTATGTATGCTAGAAAAATGCTATTAAAAAGACATGAATCCAATATGCCAGAATAAACACTGATATCCTTTATGTTTTATGCAGAAGTTCCAGTTGAGGCCACCCCAGTAACAGTTTTTTACAATGGTTGCATGGAAGTGAAAATCAATGATAGGCAGCTGGATCTGGATGAAGCAATCTACAAAAAGAATGACATTAGATCACATTCATGCCCGTTGCTTATAGAGGAAATGCCACGGCCTCAAGCCATTTCTCACCCTTCCCTTCATTAATCTCATATGAAAGTCCAGATTGTTTGCACAAGATGGGTAAAGACAAACTGAACTGTAAAGGTCTGATTTTCTAATGATCTGTTTTGAGAACAAATAATTTGCATCCTTTTCCAATATAAAGGGACCGTATCAAAATTAATATTCTGTCAAAATAGTGTCATTTATAACATTTCAAGATTTTTAGTTGCATAATTTACTTGTCAACATTTATGCAGTTCATATTTTGTATTTTACTTACTTTGGAGAATAAAACAAAAAACCATATGTCTGCACACAGCTTGACATCTTGATTCTAATGTATTGTGGCAGCAAGAAAAGGCACTGAATAGATATTTCATTTTTCTAACAAACAATATTCCACCAATATCCTATGAACTCTTATATAAGCAATCATTCACAGAAAATCTTGCAACAATGTTTCAAGAAGTGATGGTCACAGCTAGATAATGGTAACACAAACATTTAGGAACAAAGCACCAGTGAGACAATAAACTGTATTATTTTTTAACTGTTTTTTTCACAAAGAAAACTTATTAGTAGCAGCAGCCACAGTATACTTTCTGATCTCCAGTACATTCAAAAATAAAGTAGGCCAATATTTTATGTATATAACCTGCTGAATCAAGCAGATCACCTTCTATTGCATATTTCACAATGATACACATACAGTAAAATATGATGAAAGGATTGTATCTGACTTGACGGGCTGATTGTAAGTCTATATATTTGTTATGCACTCTCCACAAAGGATCCCTACATTATACTAGGCAGAATTATGTGTTTGTGAATTAGCATGGTATCATTCATTATTGCAGACCACAAATATGGTCTCTGTGGCATCCCATTCATATTTCCTCACAACATAAAGTACATTTCTTTTGATTAAATGAGTTTGTTCAACCCATTCGTAAAGATTTCGTTGTGGCTTGGAACCAATGCTTTGTTTTCAGACATTAATAAAGTATAGCTTGAAAAGAACTTGAAAACTATAAGATGATACTGCCACTTAAAGAAATGTGGTTTCCAGTAGAATTCAATGTCATTCTTTACTATGTAATTAAATTGATCTGAGGCACACTTAAGTAGCACTAGAGAACTCAACAGATTTCCAGATCAATTGTTCTGACACAGAACTTCATATTTCTGATGCTTCAAATAGCACTTGCTGATATGGAAACATGGCCAGGACCTCTGCTTTAACCAAAACCTTGTTTTGACACCTGATACTACCAACACATGATTAGATGCAAGTTTCAACTTCCAAGTGAGGATGTCTGAGGTCATGCTACTAAATATAAGTTAAACCTCAAGCCAGCTAACATCTTGAACCTAAAGCACAGGCAAGTAGACATTAATGGGACTTAAGTCTTTCATAACAGTGTGATTCTGAGGAGCCAAATAAGCTTCTTCTACCTTACTCAAGTAACAGCATGAATAAGATGGTAGGCTTGTGTAAGAAGCATGTGAACATACATGGTTTTGATGCATTTTTCTGTGTAAGAGCTTGCCATGCTAGAATATTTAGGGGTGCAATCCTCTGCAAGTTTAGACAAGGGAAAAAACAACACCCAGCACAGTAGGGTGGGGTGTGCTGAGAGTTGTATGCCTTTTTTCTGCCTAAATTTGGACAGAATTCCACAAGAAATGATGTGACTGTTTGGGAAATGATGCCAAAGGAGCACAGAACAGTTCTAGTTGACTGGATACATAGCTAGCTGTATGCATCTGTTCACTGTTCCTTACTACCACTGTTTCACAGAGGTGTTATCTGTCTTAGCATATAATAAGGATGCAGAGTGTTAATGTGTGCCATGAGCAGATTAGATTTTGTTCCTTTTCATTTTTAAAGCACTCCTGTCTAAGAAAGCAAAGTGTAGCGAGGAATACTTAAATAGAAACATACTAAATGACATCTACCAAACTTCCTCCTCCTTTAAGCAGTCATATTCATAATAGTAACAGTTAGACGATGCATTGAACAGTTTAGATTTTTTCTGAATAAAGTTGATATAAGCAGATGTATTTTCAAGAAATTTACCAAATATTTTTGAGTTCTATTTTGTGTCTTGTATGAATATTGCAATGGGTTGAGGTTCTAATGTACAATACTGGGTTGGATTTTACAAAGTGTAAATGCTGCTCTGTTTAACAAAATAAAGGAGATCTACCATTCTCTTTCCACTTGTGTATATTGTTAACAATAAAATGTAGGCCATCTGAATATATGGCTCTTTACAAAGAAAGAACTGGTCCTGGGTTAGGGTGTAGTTGCATTTGAGAAACAAAGAGTGTGCTTGCTGTGCAATACCATATCTTCCATTTTCCATTTAATATGTTCCAATCTGATTTTTACTATGATTTACCACAATGTTGTGAAACAACAGCATGGAGATGCCTCTTCTTTCTGTTTATATCTGAGTTGCTTTAGACTCAGGTGCCTAAACCCAGGTGCCTAAAAACCCAGCCATAGAAGACAAGATCTACTAACTCAAAATATCCAATCACTAATAGAGTTTGCTCCCTCACCCCTTTAAATTCATCTCTGAAGTCAGTGTCTATTGAGATAGATGGCTTGGTCGAGCATCCTTTCTGGGCCAAGCACCCTTTCTTGATTTCCAGGCCTCAGTCTATTACAGTGAGCAAGGATGGCCTGAAAAAGCATGCTATCCGAAGCAAAACCAAGGTGGTGGTACAAAAGCTGACTGACCATATTGGCACTTAAATCTTACATCATCTCTGGCAATCTGAGAACAGCAGGCTAGCTTATGGGGTCCACAGACTCTTACCCACTCCATGTGTTCCAGCTTCTCCTCTTTGCAGGAACTGTTTTGCTCTGCCTAATGATTGGGGCAGCCCTAATATGCCAAGTTCCTTTTAGGTAAAACCATTTGCCCTACATGAAGGATAAGATGTCTTCTCTCACACAGTGAAGCTGTTACCGATGAGCCCATACTCATTTGCTTTAAATTCCTAAAGCCCAAATCAAACCTTGCTTAGTCAGAAGTAACTCTAAGGGCATTTTCTGCACTGGCCTCTGGAAAAAGGTGCCTTTGAGATGTTTTCCAGGCCACAGCATTGCAGGCTTTTAAGAAGTTCCTGAAAATTCAGTGCTTTACTCTGGGCTTCTCTTGATTATGCTTTACTGGATAGGGTTGCAGGTACAGTTGTACGTTCCAAGTTGTATTTGTTGTTCATTACAGAATATCTGCTACTGTTGCTGTTTGAACTACTGCATCAGTTTTTATCAAATGTCACTATTGGACATCACCTTGGGAGGCTTCCTCCCCTGAAAGGCAGCTAACAAACATGTTAATATGCAAGGTAAAACAAAAAATGAGACTTAAACATACTTAACATTCAGCCTTGGTTATACAAATTCCTTGTTTTTCTTGGTTATTTGAATCATGTTCTGACTATGGGCAAATGCATCAGGCTGCTTGGACCAGCAAAACTGTATTTTATAGCAGCAACAGTTAAATTATATCCTTTATATGGATTAACAAACTCATTCCCTTAGTTGCAATCTTATGTAGCCAAAACAGCACCATTCACAGATGAGAGGATGGTATATGTGGGCTTGGTAGAATACCAAGACTTGCAGAGATACAAAAAGTAGGTGTGGCAGAACCCAAAACAGCTCAATGAGGGCTTTGGCTATATGGCCACACAATGCTGAGTGTCTGTTGAGGGTCAGAAATGCAACTTCATGTGGACATGGAATTGGAATGTCTGGGGAAGCATGTGGCCGGATGGATGAAACTTAAACAGACGTGTTCCATGCTAGGGATGTGGATAATTTAGTGTGGTTGCTTTTGTATAAGAACTTATCATTTTTAGCAAATCCATGACCTAGATGAGAAGAAGCTGAGGCATGGATGTCAGATAAATCCACAATGAATTCAAAGTGAAGATTTCTATGACTCCAGCATGCAGATTCCTAGTGTGTAGGCCTTCACAGAGTCAAGTGGATTCTGTGGACTCACACCTACTTCTCAGTGGGGAATCTGGGCTAATTCTCTTTAATGTACAGTACAAGTGCACATTAGGAGAAACGTGCAGGTTAATATTCAATATTGTGCATTAGTGCAAAAGCAAATTGGTATAAGTAGAATACAATTCTGGTTTTAAAAAATCATATTTACTCATGTGTAGATAACAAAATATATAACACCTAACAATCCATGAAACACAGAATAGATCTATTAAAATCTGTGCACCCTTACCTGAGAGTAGAATGACTCACCATGGGCAAAAGTGAAACTGTCAGATTTGTCCAGCCAGGCAAAGGGTATTTGAATGCTTTGCTATTAGAATTCTGGATTGGAATTCCTGAATGAAACTGTCTGAATTTGAAGTGCCACCTCTTATTCTCTGAAGGGCTTTTCACTTGTAACAGCTACACAGCTTTGCTACTTCACAGTCATTTTGCAGTCTTCATTTCTGTATCCTCTCTGCATATGGGCAGCGTTGGGCTCCCAGTATTCTGAGATTGATGGTGTTCCTCCAACAGCAGTAAGAGAAGTGTGGTGCATAGTATCACATCAATTATAGTCTGATTCATTTTTGCCAAAAAAATTAACATCATGGGAAAACACAGATTTTAAAATTGGTAAGAAAACATTTGTTTGGCGGACTTGGATGAATAGGTCAGTTTTTACTTAGGATCAGCTAGTGAGTTCCAGTGATAATTTTTTGCCACTCTTTATTTTAAGTGCTAAATACAATTTGTCAGCTGTAGTGCAATGGCAATACGTGCAGTTGAAATATCTACTTGAATCTGTGTTTGTCCCTGATACTTTTACAGCTTCAGAATTCACTCTGGTATTGGAAGTACTGATATTGGAAGTAGTGATTGAGACTGAAAAAGGTATCATACCTTGACATGAAGGGTCTTAAACAAAAATGGAATTATGAACTGAATTGTTCTATCTTGCCCAGTCAATGGATTGCTGCAATGGAATTCATCTCAGAAGGGTGAACAGATCTTAGGTTATGCATAATTCAGATAAAACTTATGTTTGGGTATATTGGACACCGCAATACCTTTTTTAAAAGGTTTGTCTACTGGTCAACTGTTGGAGGTGTAACATAGCTAATGCTTCTCTTACCTAAATGTTTTGGCCATGCCCAATGGCCACCTGCTTTGGTTAGAAGTAATAACATGAATAAACCTTGTGACAAAAAGCTCTGCAATGTTTTTGATGCTCATGTTCTCCTCAACTAACTACCCGCTTCCTGGAATGCAAAGTATAATGTAACTGGATCCTCTGTATGCCTTTTACAACTAGTATTACAACACTGGAAGGACAAATGACCACCCTGGATAACACAATGGACTAAGGACTTAATGATGCTTTCAGTTTTCAACAGTGGTGCTTAGGCGTAATCTGCAAATGGACAAATATATGGATTTTTTGTTGAAGACTGTGCATAATTATTGCTTAAAAAGTACTATTATTATCATGTATAAATATATATTGGTGTACACACTGCATATGTCTCTATTGCAACTGATATACTCAAAAGAAAACTATAATCCTCTGTTTTATTTTTTGTGGCTGAGTTTTTGTTTTTGATCTGATATTCTGAAATTTGCAATAAAAAGTAATGAACAGAAAATAACAGATAGATAACAGGTAATGCAATATGAAGATCTCCATGCTGGAAATAGTTGTGCTTGCTGAATTTGTTCAGCCAGTGCAGATGGCTTTTAGTTTGGTTTGTTTGGCTGCTCTTATAAAAACTTAACATCATTCTCAAAATTTCTTCATAAATGAGGACTTTATGTAATAGTTGAACACTGGGGAAAGCAAAACCTCTGGCTTCATATATCCCTACCAGCACTGTAGCATTCTGTTACAGATCCTGCTTGTATTCCTACATTGTGAAGCATCACACACAGAAGCATAAGCCAGAAATGTCTCAAAGATTCTTCTAGGAGACTAAAGTCATTTTTAACAAGCATAATTCTTATTTTATTTTTTTATTTATTTAAAACATTTCTATGCTGCCCCCGTCGCAACAAAGCCTCGGGGCAGCTCACAACAAAAACAAGGACAAGGAAAGCTTTTACCCTAGGTATCTCTCTCTGTCTCTCTGCATTGTACTTCTTCATATGTAAAACAGGGCGGACACCCTAGCGAATTCAAGCTGACAAGATCCATTGAGAGTTTTAATCAGGGAAGACAAAAGAAACAGGTGATTCTGTCATTTGTCTACAGCCTGAAATAGAGATGTCACTTTTGACAGGATAGCATGTGTTAGCTCATACTGTCTGCTCAGATTCTAGCTTGAATATCACCAGGGGGTCTTCTTAATAGTTCAGCTATGAACACTTTACAATACTCGACTGAGGAATATAAACTGAAAGCCATGCAGTTTAGAGAGGAAGAGAAGAACAGCTGCTAAATAACTAAGTTTTAACATCTTACTTGAATTGTGAAACAGGCTATTTTGAGTATACAGTTGGATATTTTATTTATTTATTTATTTATTTATTTATTTATTTATTATGGGGTGTTCCATCTTTGTAATGAAGTCATTTCTACAGGATTATGTATGAAGATTAGACAAATGAAACTGTTCTAACTCTTGCCATGGTGCATGTGTGGGGAAATCATATATTTCCCCACACATATAGCCCAGCTATATATGTTGCTGGGCTATGGCACCTATCATCCCTCACCATTATCCATACTGGGTGAGGATGTTGGGAGCTGGAGTTCAACAACCTCTGGAAGGCCATAGGTTTGAACCCCTGCCACAGTGACTATGATTTGTAGCCATGACTTGCTTAGAGCCTAAGACAGCTTAGTTCTGGACTGGTTGGAATGCTAATCTAATTTCCTTGTGGATTTGTTCCAGTTAAGCACATGCAAACAAACAAACAAACACACACACAAACAAACAAACAAATGGAATGCTCTATTTAGATTTTGTGAAAGTCATCATATATCCATCAACACAGGAAAAATGTCACATTGACCTCAGTTGTGAGAGTTACAATGCATTTATCTCCAGTCCAAGGTGGTGCAAACTAAGATATAGACTTCTGTTGCAAGGAGCCCTTTCTAGCTGTGGAGTCCTCCTGCTGCAGAGGTAATTCCTACACATGTGAAGAAGCTGAAATTATGTGATTTTGTGGTTTCACCTAAACACATACTCCACAGTTCCCCCGTACCTATGTTTCTGCTTGGGGTGAGTAGTGACTAAACAGGGCTTCTATGGCTAGCTAGCTTTTTTTTTTTTTTTTTTCCGATTTATATCCTGCCTTTTTCCTATAAAGGGCTCAAGGCAGCTTACATCATTCTCCTCCTCCATCTTATCCCCACAACAACAACCCTGTGAGGTAGGTTGGGCTGAGAGTCTGTGACTGGCCCAAAGTCACCCAGTTGGCTCCATGGCTGAGCGGGGACTAGAACCCAGATCGTCTGAGTCCCAGTCCCATGCTCTTAACCACTACACCACACTGGCTCTCTTGATTGAAAATGAATCCCCCACCCTCTTAGTTAACCCTAACCCTAACTGTTCTTAACTACCTTCCTGATTATCCACATTTGCTGCTAATTTCAAAACATTGTAAAGTGATATGGAAGCAACTAGCCTTTGGGCACAATCCTATGCTTATTTAGACAGAAAAAGACATACAACTTGCAGCATTCTAGGAATGATGGAACTTGAGGGATCTTTTCCTATTTAGGATTATAACTTTAATTTCTTTAATATAGCAATCATGGTTAAAGTAGGCAATGGGAAATTGTGACTAGGAAGAAAGCAGATGAGGGTAATGTGGAATCCCACTCTCAAGTTCTTTACCATGGTTAAGAAATTATTTTCCACTACGTTGCATTAACGCTGTTGTTAAACAATAAATACTGTTTATGGTTTGCTGCTCTACCAGAGGGGGTCAAATTATTATAGTTGCTGCAGTTGCTGTCCTACAGTTGTTTTATTATATTGTTTTAGGTTTTATTGTATTTTATGAGTATATTGTATTTATAAATATTTTATGAATTGTATTTTACAATTTTTATTATTTGCAAACTACCCAGAGAGTCCGTGGGCTATTGTGTTGTATATAAATGCACTTAAATAAACAAACAAACAAACAAGGCTGCAATCCTATATATATAGTGGTTCTAAGCTGTCAGGCATAAGGTTGCACTGAAGCCTCTATGCAGAAATGGACTTTGATCTTCTGGATAAGGCAATAGGAATAAAACAGATTGGCCTATATATTTTCAGCTTGTCTTTTGATCTGGTGTGGAATATGGGAACTCTGCATTTTGATCTCTGATATGTTTCTTTTTCAGAAACAGTGGCAGTGCAATTTGGATGAAGACCAGATGGCAGTAAGGATGGACCTTGTGTCCACTGGCCCTGTGCCAATCCTTTGATCTAAATTGTAATAATTACCATCAGCAGCAGCATCACAGATCCCATCCTTTTTCTTCTTGCAAGGAACCCAAGGCAATTTCCAAAGGTGTCCTCTTCTTTATTTTATTCTCATGACAGCCTTGTGAGGTAGATTAGGCTGATAATCAGTGATGGGTCTTTTTTGAGAACAAGGAAGCCATTAAGCAAAGCAATCGTATGCCATGTGTGTATGCATATAGAAAGACTTATAACCTAAGATAAATGACCATAAAAGCACAGTACCTTGCATAAATAGTGGGAGAATGCCTCTGTCTACACATGCATAGGATTGTGCACTAAGGAAGTTAATGAAAGGAAAGTATTCCATCTTTTCTTTCCTACTTCATCCCCCACCCTGAGTAAGTCTCTTCAAAGGGCTGGGGTAGGGCAGACTGGTGAACAATGCAAGATGGGTGCTGGGGGAGAAGGAGACAGGAGACACTTTCTTCTGTGAGTTTGCTTAAATTGTTTATCTTAGAAACATAGCAAGTCAGAAGGGGTCACTCGGGCCATCTAATCTGACCCTTGGCCCCAGATGGCTCTGCCCATGTAATACCAACATGTGGTTGTCCAGTCTTTCCTTGAATATCCTCACTGATGGGCCTCTCACCACCTCTCATGGAAGACCATTCCATATCCTAGGGGCCCTGACCATCAGGAAGTATTTTCTGACCTTCGACCTGAAACCAAGTTCCTTGAGCTTTGCCCCATTGGACTGCATCCTTTCCTTCACTGCAGGGGAGAAGAGATCATGGCCTTCTACCAGGTGACACCCCTTCACACATATATATGTCACTATATGATCCCCTCTGAGTTTCCTCCAGGCTGAAAAGACCCAGCTCTCTCAATCTCATCTCATACGTGATTTTCCCACCTTCCCACTGAACTCCTTCTAACCTAAAGGATCCAAACCAGAAGCATTGAACAAACCCTCTTGAGGTGCATATGGTGAATCATCACCTGAAACCTCAACTCAAAGCAAAGCTTGTAAAAAATTCAACTGCCAGGACCATCTCTCAGATATCATTGTGATATCGTTGACAGGTCAAAGCTTTACAACTTCAATCAGTGCTGAATTAAAGCATTTAGAATCATATTCTGGGCTGCATAATAACTCCTTTGGGCTATACATCATAGCCTAGGATGGTCCTTTGGGCTATACAACATAGACTAGGATGGACAGCATCTGGGCCTCCAGACATTTTGACTTATGGCTCCCATCAGTTATAGCCAGCACAGCTATGCTGGTTGGGCATGTCTGGAGTTGTAGGCCTGTTTACTGTTTCAGCTTGCGTAAGATTGTGCCCTTATGCTATCATTTTGCACAAGTAATTTCAAGCCTGTGCATGTCTTGTCAGATATGGGTATGGCAGGTAAGTATAAAGTTGCATCAGAAAGTATTATGAGCAATACATAAGAAAGTTAGAGAACAGAACACCAAATTCCATATTCTACCATGGATATTCTAAACACTGGTGCTGTGCACTGGGAAACCAGAAGATGGAGCTGAATGACTGTAAGAATTTGGAACAAATGATGCTAATAACTTAAAAATGATAATTTCACTAAATACTTGAGCCTTTCACCCATCCATGTAGAAGAAGGCCTATTTTAAAAAAATGTAGATCCAAAATATCTTTTAAAAACAGTGAGTATAGTTGTTTGGATTTTCAGATATCATGATTTTGGCCTTCAACAATGTGACTTTTTAGATTCTTTAAGGGCCAAATCCACTGTAATGGTCTCCTGTTTATCAAAAGAGCCATCACAGGCTTGTGTAGCTCATGTTCCTTTTGGTGAGGCAATGCAGGAGACCTTCATGGATCAATACTTAATAATAAAGAATCAAACTATTTCTTGCTTTTTATTTCATAGGGCAACAGCTGTATGCTTTCACTACATATCCTAGTTGGTGTGCTGTTTGTTTCTGCACTTCACCAACTCAGACTGCATTCCTAAAAAGACTTAATAGGGAGTAAACCCCACTGAATGCAGGGAGACTTCCTTTTGAATACACAGGCCTAGGATTGTTCAGCAATTGCAACTCTCCCTGGAGCTCACAGACCTGTCCTCAGCATGCAGGTTACTAGATTCTAATTCTCTTTACAAGTGGTCAACTTTAAAGACAATCTGGGAACTTCAGCTGGTTCAGTTTTTACCTTACAGCAAATTTTTCAGGGCTGGGAGGCTGTTTGCCACAAAGTGAGGTTCAGGCCTCCAAAACTATCTTTATTCCCAATCATACTCTGATAAAATTATAGTTGCAACCCTGTACTTTCTTTGGAAAGAACCCAGTAGCCAAGAGAAAAGGAAAAGTTGTTCTGGACAGGGGCTTTAGAGAACACTCTGGGACCCTAAGGGGGACTGGTGTGGAACATCCTAGGCAGAGGAATGGAGAGGAGCTAGTGGGAGCAAGCTTTTGCCAAGTGGGTGCAAAGTTAGCTGCTGTGTACTTTTGCACCACATTAACACCCTGCTCCTCATCACCCAAGTTTAGCAGCCTTCGACAGTGCTGGGTACCATCACATACTCAGTGATTGCATCCCAGCACATCATGTCAAAGGCTTGGAAAGTCTGGTGCACTTCCACAGTACCTCAAAAGTCCAGGCACTGGGCAAGGCACACAGCAGTAGGGTGACCGCTTGTGAATTTACAAAAAAAGCATAAATGGGAATATCAGTGTACATAAAATGTGCAAGTGCCAATATATATGTGTATAGAGGCAAACTTAGGAACAAGTAGTATAATTTTAATAAAAACACAATGTTCTATTGTATTGTGAAATACTGTATTGTATTGCATTGCATTACATTGCATTGTATTACTGCAGAAATGTATGGCCAGGTTCCCTGTGTGGCTTGCTCAGTTTTCTGTTCAGGTCCTGCTGACAGGCAGCTTCAAGGCCCAGCAATTTCTTCTGATGGTTTTTCATCTTTATGCTGGACAAGATATAAAGGACACATTTAAAACAGAGAACTTCCCTCTGAAAAGGAGGACAACTGGCCACCCTAGTTCTCATCTTCTTCCTTCTTCTTTGTATATTCTTTCTTGTCTTCATCATCAGTTTATTTGAATGCTAATTTTCCATGGTAAAACCATGCTCAAAATTACTTACATCTTCAAAACAAAATAAAATACACAATAAAATACAGTAACATCTCCAAATAATCACAGTTACAAATCATAAAAAATAAGTATCATGCACATGAAACCTTGCATTAATAACTATACATGAGGATTAAGCAAACCTGATAAGGAAGAACTAAACTAATCCAACTAGCAAAGGTAACTGCAGTTACATTTGTATCTGGAGAGTCAGTCATGGCCCTGGGCTTCCAGACCAGTTAAAATAAGTCAGACAAGCAAGGCCAAATCTTGCAGGCCTCACAGTGAAATGGTCTGCAGGCAAATCGCTTCATCATCAAACAGGAGCTATCCTGAAACAAAAATAAATTCTGAATTGATTGTGTACAAGAATAAATGCATGCAGGTGAGGATTGGTGTGGGCTTGGTGAGATCAGAAAATTGGCTTGCTGACATAAATGTGAGGAAGCATCTTGGAGAATCATACACAGTTTGGTGCTAGTTCTTCCATTTTAGCAAGTTATACCACCTTTCTGATTGCATTATGGCTGCAATTCTATGTACAGTTAGAAAGGAAAAAATTCTACAATTCCCAAAAATCTAGCTGGTTTGTGCTTATAAAGCATATATTGTCATATACTCCCATGTAACTCTCCAGGGATGTCTTGAAGTCACCTTTACAACTTCATTGCATTTGACACTGCCTAACATTTTTCCCTACAAAAGGTTTGTCAACAGATTTTTCTCACAAACAGGCATAATATTTTCATTTGTTCTCAGATGGAAGACCATCTATGATATTGGACATTGATTTTTATCGTGCTCCAAGCCGTCTGCTTAAACATTTTAACTAGTATCATTGGGAGAGAAAGAGAGAGAAAAGAAGGAAAGAAAAAAATCTTACTTCTGACCATTAATTTTATAAAATATTGATGGCAAAATCCCTTTGTCTTAAAAATGGAAGCCATTAATTCTGACTGGATATTAGAAGGGGAGAAATATTGACAGTGATCTTCAAATATTTGATTCATTTCCTGGATTCTCAATGTAGAAATCAGACTTAAAACATTTATCTGAAGAAAGAAATTCTAATGTTGACTTTTGACTTTGGAAATCACTATTTGTTTTATTCTCTGTTTCCATTAATGGAAGCTATTTCCAGTAGCTTCCAAAGAACCTCCTTACTGATATCTCTTATAAATCTCTGCAATGGGGTGAATCTTTATTCCATGCTGGAAAAAAATAGGTCTAAAATATTTTGGGGGCTTTTCCCACATTATGGCCTGTTTTTTCATATGTATATTTTTGCAGTGTTTACCAGTTAAGATTTATCACAGCTGTGTGCCCACCCCCCCTTTTTTACATTGAAATGCTTGGGAAAGGTGCAATAGTAACTAAGCCAAGGTAGGTAAATTGTATTATAAACTGTTATTTATATAAGAATGATACTATAAATGAAAGAAGTGCTTTGACATTCACCAAAGGAGAAAATCAGCAGCACTTGCAGCAGTTGCTTGGCCAAGAGCATCAGCAACCAACACAACCTGTCATAGGTATGTAAATTGTCACCTCTGAGATTTATTATAGGGCCACAGTTCTGGTCCTAGAGTAAACATGATCATGATTAATTGCATTCCATCTTTATAACCAGAATTATGTGTGTAGTAGTTTCTGTAGCTTATACTCAGAAAATAGATCAGCAGAGTGATTTGAAATGTGGCAGTATTGGGGATCATTCTTTGAGGATGTTCTATATGGAATGTTGATCTTGAGGTAGAAAGGAAAAAAATTAGCATTTATAAGCGTTCCAAGCTTGATGAGTTTATTTGATCTCATTTGAATTTTTCCCCTTTTGTTTTTTCTACTGCTAAGCCTAAATGCTACTATTTGGCTTCCAATAAACTAGCTTTGTATCACATGAAGTTGGGGTCTTCAGTATTGTGCCCATGGATACTTGGTCCTTGTCCCTGCTGATTATATTCTTAAGATTAGAGAATTCCACTTTTCCCCTCCCCTCCCCTCCCCTCCCCTCCCCTCTGGTTTTATGTTTGGTGTTTTGGAGCTCAGATTCTAGGAATCCTATGAGAGACGACCTGCAATATTAGAAAGTGAAATGAAAGCTGCTTTGAAAGCATTTGGAGAGAATAAAGTTCCTGGAGTCAACTGAGTACCAATGGACATGTTTCAAACTTCAGAGAATGAAGCAGTCAAATTCTAACAGATATGAAAAACAAAACAATGCCCAGACATTCTATATGCATCCTAATCTCCAAGAGAGAGATCCTAAGGAGTGCAACAACTATAGGACCATTGCGCTAATTTGCCATGCAAGCAAAGTGATGTTCAAGGTGGTGCAATCAAGAATTTTACCCTGTACAGAAAGGCCTGAAGTAAAAGCTGGATTCTGGTGAGGAAGAGGCACTTGCTATCATAGCCAAATATACTTTAGCTACTGAAGCACAGTAAAGAATTTCAGAAAAAGTCTATACTTTATCAACTATAGCAAAGCCTTTGGCTGTGTGGAGCATGAGAAGCTATGGATGATCCTGAAAGAAATGTGTGTGTTTCAGCATTTGATTGTCCTTGATGCATAACCTGTATCATGGACAAGAAGCTACTGCTAGGAGATAATATAGAGAAACAGAATGGCTTCACATAGGCAAAGGTGTCAGACAAGTGTACCCTTTATCCCCTATCTGTTTAATGTATATGCAGTACATATCATAAGGAAAGCTGGATTAGAATCAGAGGAAGCAAACGTGAAAATTAGGGAAAGATGCATCAATAATTTAAGATATGCATAAGTTATAATATTACCGGCAGAAAGCAGCAATGAATTGAAATTACTCCTAATGAAAATAAAAAAGAAGAGTTCCAAATCTGGGCTGCAGTGGAACATTTAAGAAAACAAAAATCATGACTTCAGAATAAGTAGTTAGGGAAAGCCACAACAGAAGAAAAAGAAGACCAGCTATGAGAGGGACTGATGCCATAAACAAAAGCACAGCCTTGAATTTACAAGAGGTGATCAGCGCCATCAAGAATATGACATTCTGGAGGGCATTCATTCATATGGTTGTCTTGAAATATTGATGTATAAAAAGAGCATCAACTTGTATTACATGCAGAAATTACTTTTCTTTAGATTCACTTTCTGGGAAGACAGAATTTTGTGAATGGTAACCATTCATGAGTGATCTACCCGCTATAACACCCATTTTGATAGATCTTCTATAACATTCTCTTAAAATCGAAATGTGCCCTCCAACTCAAAGAAGCTTAGGAATCCCTGAACTGTAAGATGCAGAGAGCCCACAGTTTTTGCCAAATGCACGCTGGGCAGAAATCCAACTGGTGTAACTATACATATTATCAGCAGCTATGCCTATAGCTGTCAGGTTTTTGGGAAGGAGGTGGCAGACCAGGATTTATTTAGCCCTTTTGGGGGGGTTACAGCAGTTTTTCCTCAAGGTATGGTCCTTTTCAAATGCATACATTAAAAGTTAATGTATTATACAATCTGACTTCCATAGATTCCTTGACACAATGGGCATTAACATCTGTAATTGACCAGCATTTTGAGTGAACATGATAAACTCTTAACAGAACTTGTTAACAGAAGTATTTTTGTAAATTATTTTTAAATTAGTGTAAAACTCAATTTTAGTTTGCATTTCATTGAGCTTATATATTCCAACTAAGGCAGCTATGCCATGCACCAGAGCTTTCAGATATTTTCTACTACTTATGATGCAGTCAAGCTGCAATTGTATATGCACTTATCTAGGAGTAAGCCCATTAAACTCAATAAAACTCCAGACTTAAGTAGACAATAACTGGTCTGAGAGAACATGAGACTGAGTGTGAGTTGTCACTGAACTGTGAGTTCTTGAAGCGTGGGTTATCACATTGTCTAAACCCAGTCATGCTAACAACAACCTATGAAAAGAACAAAGGGTATGTAATTGGGTTCTGAACTATGGGTTGTTTGTGGTTAACAACCATGATAACATGTTTCAACATCATCTCATAGTTCAATAAACATTCAACCCATGCCCAACTCTTTAGTGTGGAGTATTACTTTGTCTGAACCCAGTCATTGCTTGCAATTGCACTGTCATACACTTATGAAACTGGATTTGGTTATGGCTGAAATCCTATCCTTTCTTACCTGGGTAAAAGCCCCACAGAATACAATAGGCAGTATATAGTGTTGTTACTCTGCTTAAATAGTTGTCATAGCACAGTAATGGGAAACTTTTTGAATTCAGATGCCCATTTTACTTTCTGGGGACAACCATAAATGGTTGGCTGGATGCACCTTCTTCTTTCTCCTCCTCTTTCCTCAATATTGTTTCCTCCAGTCTCTCACACCACTTGTGACTCTTCTCCTTCTCCTCCTCCAGTGAAAGGAAAAAGCTGTGAGGAGGTACATGAATCACATGTACTTATGATTAGTGTATTATGATCATGTTGCAACTGTACCTAAAGAACCTAAAGTAGCTTACATAGTCTTCCTCCACTTCATTTTATCCTGTGAGGTAGGTTAGGTTGCAAGTGAGTGAATGGCCCAGTCACCAGGAACTGGAACCTGACTGACCCAGTCAAGCAGAAACTGAAATGAAATCTTCCAGGTTCCCAGTCCACCATTCTAACCACCACACCACATGTAGAATGAGCATACGTACCATGTGTTGGATGTCAGGTTATGAATGGAGTTATTCCATGAAGTTTATTAGATGAGCTGCACCAGTCACTGAGTTTTTCTATATGAGGCAGTTCTTGTTACAGTTGCTTATGAGTTCTTTAGATGATGTTGTGACCTTCCAGTTTTACTTCTGAATCTAATCAGCTCTTTTCTTGCATTTTTGAGCAGAGAAAAAGCAACATTTAATTATGAAAGTGAAAGAAAACAATGTTCACGTGTGTGTTTGCCCTATTTCACTATACCACACTGACACCTAGAGGTTAAATAGTGAAATTGCAAGAAATAAAATGTGTAGTGTTCGGATCTCAATTCTGTGGCAAAACTGAAAATAGATACAGTGACAACAGCCTGATACAGAAAATCTCACTCTCTGTTAACCTGACTTGCTTCACAGGGATGTGGTGAAGATAAGATGATAGTAGGGATGGGGCAGAGGCAATGATGTATTGGAGCAAGTACAGAGCACAGACGATACATAAATAAAATAAATAAGGGGTATGTTTGGCAGCTAAGAAACTATTTCACTTGTGCCAGGAATATAGAGTTTCTTAAACCAACAGCACTGCAAGGATATAGCGCGTTTCGCGGAGTCTATCAAATAACTAATAACGTCTTTCAGTCTCAGGAGGTTATTGCATTAAACATGATGAACAGGCAGCTCCTCTATTGAACATCAGTGAGCAAGGAATATGAAAAATAGATCCCATATTATGCAACATAGGTTTTGTTTTTTCATTTTTGAAAAGAAACATTGGAACAGAAGGCTGCCTGTAAGACAACACAGTAACATTCAAAGTAATTCCCCCTCTGTTTGAACTGTGCTCCCCACCAAAATGATCACATTTTTCCAGGATGAACACAGCAGCATATTTCATAGCACTGTGGAATATATTCCGTGAAGGGGGATCCCAAAAGGCAGGAAGATTTAGCAGTGACTTCACCCACCCCTGCCCCCTTCCAATAATCAAAAAGCCAACTTGCATGTTGGAGGGTTTAAATGAGATCTGAAGAGGCAAAATAAATGAAAAGAACTTTGAACATGAAAATCCACTGTGGAGCTTACTTTAATGTGGGTATTAAAAGACCCTCTGAAGAAAAGAGAATCATTCTCGAAGTGTGTGAAAAGAGTTGGCAAGGGCCTTGTCCTCATAGCTATGGCAATGCCTGAATGTGTGATTTAGTTAAATCAGTCAAATGCCAGTCTTTCATCTTTTGAGCTCTGATTTTGAGCTCTGGTTCTTAAGGCATTAATTAAAAGTGTCTTGGCTATCTGCTTTTCATGCAATTAAACTATTGCATACAAGAAGCATAACCCTAGGTCACCCCCCCCACACACACACACACACAATGTTTAATGCAAAAGACCAAATTGAGGCACAACAACAGCAATGAGAGAGAGAGAGAGAGAGAGAGAGAGAGAGAGAGAGAGAGAGAGAGCACCTTCAATGACTTGTCACACAAAACTTGTGTTAGTGTTGTAAGCTGCCCCGAGGCTTCGGTGAATGGGGTGACATAAAAATGTTTTAATAAATAAATAAATAAAACTTTATTTGTCTGGTGCCTTGGAGATGGTGGAACAGAAATGAAGAGGAAATGATTCTGTAAATTACAGAAAAATGTACAGAGACAATGTCTTGGTGTACTTGCTAAACTTTAATGTGCTCACCAGGATTCATAACTGGCACAGGCTATAGCTCTGCACTAATGCTAGCATATGAAAGCTTCCAGGTACAGTCCACTGCAACTTGCTCGATCACCTGCTGCTCAGTCTGGCCCAGGCTGCCATGGTGCTAAGGAGGATGAGCAGATGCCATGGCCTGTTTGCTCCCTGGCTATCTGCCTGTCAAGCAAGCACCTAGTAGCAGTGTGATGAGAAAGAGGGGAAGGAGCTTGTGTTGTGCTCTGCTTTAGATCCATGCCGGCTGTTCTCTCAACAGGTGCATTTTGTAGCTCAGATGGTATTATCTGTTTTGAATTTGAGTCTTTATGTTAGACTATTTGTTACTGTGTTTCACTGGGCCTGTCTGAACAGCCTCCTATGACTTCCCTAACAGTGGGCTACAGCCTGAACAGTAGCACTTAGCATAATACTTGGACTATTAAAGCTTACTTTGGGCCAGTCACTGACTCTCAGTTTGACCTACCTCACAGAATGCTGTTTTGTGGATAAGATGGAGAAGAGGAGACGTTGTCTTGAGTTCTTTGAAAAAAAAAAAATCAATGGAATAGGAACAGCAACCATGTGTAGTCTTCTAAACCCAGTGAGAATGACTTGAGTGATGGTTCAGCTATTCTTGTAGAACCAATTCCCTGTTTTCAGTTATGTAAGAATTGTTCAGCCTTTATTCTATATTAGATTTCTTAGGAAGAACTCAAAGTGGCTTACATCAGTCCCCTCCTGCTGCTCCCAATCTGATCCTCTACTACAACAACAACCCTGTGAGGTGGGCTGAGCTAAGACTCTCTGACTGGCCCAATGTCACCCAGTTGGCTCCATGGCTGAGTGGGGAGTAGAACCCAGATCACCAGATTCTAGCCCCATACTTTAGCACCACACTGGCTCTCACCAGTCTCTGCACAATCAACTACTGACTGGTTCAGAGGACAGGAGAAACTGTGGTCATGGCATGAATATTTGGAATGGTGTCCCTGGGCACTGAGCCTGCCATGGCTTAAATAAGCCACAGCAAGCTGCAGAGATTGTGCAGACACGTTCCCTGTTTTTAGTTGCTTTTCATATTATTTCTACAAAGATGATGCATAGCATTTAAAATAGACAAACATTATAAATAAGTAACTAAAATGAAGAAAGCTGTTTTGTTTCATTTTCCCTTACCACTACCTTTAGGCTTTTTCTTTTGGATTTTGGAGCTGAAGTCCAGGCCTCCAGAACTTAATCCCCTTCATGAACACTGAGAGAATATCAGGTGATGGGGGCCATGGCAAACCATGTACATGGTCAGAGGTGCTCACTTTTATGGCTTTTACTTAAAGTATATTTACACTTGCCTTCCACAAAATTATCCTTATTTCCAAACAAATGTGTTTTGCAGTAGAAGCAAGCTCTATTTTATTTCTGTAGCCATTACGTTACTATGGTTTAAGTGAGTTTAAAATATGCATGCGCAGATATTTTTTTTAAAAAATATATACTGTATAAACAGTTTCTTTTTATCGTTTGCTCAAATGTAGCCACCTAGGAAGGCCTCGGCAGTTATAGGTGGCCTATAAATACACGTATGTATGTATATATGCATGTATGTATGTATGTGTGCATGTATGTATGTATAAATAAATGTATCAGGGATATAGAAGCGGTAATAAAGCATGAGAAGGCAAGAGAGCAGGGAAAGAAGAGAAATGTTATGGTACCTAGAAGACCATCAAGTCCAGAATTACTGTACTGTGTGAACAGAACAGAGGACTAGATGGACCTGTTCTGATCTGGCATGGTGCTTCCTCAAATGTTCTTTCCTAGCTGCACCACTGGATGGATGTTGTAGAATAATGTGACTAATTGTTTGTGGAGGATGCTTCCCCAAATCAGTCTTCACCACCCTGACATGGTAGGAGCAAATGGCTACACAATCAGCCATGGCACTTCCAGAAACAAACAGCTTCTCTGACGGGGCAAGGCTAACTCTAGCTCTAGATTTGCTGGCCTTCATAAGGCTTCAGAAAATTACTGTTCCTGAATCAAAAGTGCTTGCTGACTATGCCTCAGCTTGCGTTGTCCAAGGTCCTGAAAATGCAGAGAACCATTATGAGATTTGCAGATGACGTAAAACTGGTTGGGATAGCTAACACACTAGAAGACAGAAAGAAGATTCAAGGTGATCTTGATAGGCTGGAGCACTGGTCTACAGAATGAAATTCAATAGGGACAAATGCCAAGTTCTGTACCTAGGAAAAAGAAAAATGCATTGCTACAAGATGGGGGATGCTTGGAGCAACAGTACTGCAAGGAAGAAGGGTCTTGGAATTGTTTTAGATTACAGGCTGAATATGAATAAACGATGTAATGTGGCTGCACAAATGGCAAATGCTATTTTAGGCTGCATTAGTAGAAGGTCACTTCCAAATCACATAAAGTGCTAATTCTCCTTTACTCAGCACTGGTTGGGCCTATTTGGACTACTGTTTCCAGTTCTGGGCACTACAGTTTAAGGACGATGCAGGTAAGCTGGAAAGAGTTCTGAGAAGGACAACAAGGATGATCCAGGAACTGAAGACAAAACCCTATGAGAAGAGAGTGAAGGAACTGGGCATAATTAGCCTCAAGAAGAGAAGATTGAAGCAGTATATGATAGCATTCTACAAGTACTTGAAAGCCTGTCACAAAAGGGAAGAACACGATCTCTTCTCAATCATTCCAGAAGGCAAGACATAGAATACTGGGTTCAAGGAAACCACGATTCTGGCTAGATCATAGAAAAAAAATTCCTGACTATTAGAGCAGTTCAAAAATGGAACCAATTACGTCAGAAGTTTGTGGGCTCTCCCACAATAGAAGCATTAATTATGCAACTGGACAGCAAGCTGAGAGGGATGGTTTAACTTGGAGTCCTGCACTGAACAAGGGGTTGGACCTGATGACCTTCTGGCCACTTCCAGCTCTATGATTCTCTTATTTTATGTTTCTATGATTCGATGAACTGATCAGGACAGGACAAGAGATAAAGTTGGTAGGGATTAAAGAGAAAGCCTTCTGAATAGTAGTGCCCTCGTTGTGAAACTTCCTTCCTAGGAAGGCTGTGTTGAGGTGTTTTATGATTTATGATGGAAGTTGTAAGCCAAAACATTGAAAGGGCTACAAGTTGTCCAGTCCTGCTCTAGGGCACTAGAACAATTTCTGATGCATACTAAAAAATATATCTGTGCAAATGACCCCATACACATGATTGGCTTGAAAAAAATTCTGGAAATCCTACATCACTGGAATACAAGTGTCTTCACAACTGTATTTACTCTATAAACCCATTTCTGCTGCCCTTCTCTTTATTCCCCTAAAATAATGTTAAGTAAATATTTATTGTTGTTATGTGCTGTGAAGTCCTCTCCAACTTATGGCAACCATATAGAAACACAGAAACAGAGTGAGTCAGAAGGGGTCTCCCGGAGCATCTGGTCTGACTCCTGGCTCTAGCTGGCTCTGCTCACGACATGCCTACCATGTGCATGTATGAACCATTTGACCCTCCAAAATGTCCTGTCCTAGTTCTAAGAGTGGCTGAAATGCTGCAAGGTGGTAAATAGCCAGAATTAGATTGGCTCCTTTGCACATGCTCTTTCCACCCCAGGGTTCTTCTTTCTTTGCTCCTCTGTATGTTCTATTGTCCAACCACTAGGTGGCACTGCAGTATAATGGGATGACAGAATACGCTCACTTCTTATTCCAGATAATACTATACATTCCTAGCTCTAACATGCCATCCCTCCCCATCAATGCTTTGGAAGCACAGGAGAGACCCTGGAGGATGACAGCATTGTGTAAAGCATGTACAAACTACCATGAGTGAAGAACCATGTTATTATTGTTATGTGCTTTCAAGTAGTTTCCAACTTGGGACAACCCTTTCAGTGAATATCCTCCAAAATGTCCCGTCCTTGACAGCTCTGCTCAGTTCTTACAAACTCAAGACTTCCTTTATGAAATTGATCTCTATCATATTTGGTTCTTCTCTTCTTTCTCTGCCTTCAACTCTCCCTGTCTTTATTGACTGAAAATGCCCCTTTCCTTTCCACTTTAGTTCACTCACAGCAAGTACTGCAATGTTTAACAGTATCCATTCTGCCTTGACTCGTACTTCTCACATTCCATGTTCCAATTGCATGAACTTTCGTTTCACTTCTGTACATGGCATCCACTAAACTTCCTTTTGGTTTTGATCTAGTGAACTCACTAGCAACTGTGCTATTTGTAGCTGTCCTTTGCTCCTCCCCAGTAGCTAAATGAGTGCCTTCTCACCTGGAGGATTCCATCTCCTAGCACTATTTCTCATTGCATTTTGTGTTGTTTCATCACTGGGTTTTCAAGGAGACAAATATTCAGAAGTGGTTTATCTATCCGCCCCTTCCTCACAAGACTAACCAGAGTTAACTTGAGCATCACTGCTGTTGCCTGTAAAAGACCCTCCACCAGTGTCACCTTCACCTACTGCTGCTGCCTACTTGCTGCCTTCAGGAGTTTCTTCACCCTCATCACCATTAAGGATATCCATTCCCTTCTGCTGATGTGATCTTCTGGCCTCCTGGCAGCATTGCTTTTGGCTTGTCTGGCACTCTCAAACCCTGCATTGCAGCTGGCATGTAAAGAACTGCACTGGCTGTGACCAGGTTGCATGAGCAACCTCAGGCATGGGCTTTGGGGTGATGCGGAAAGGGGAAAGGGGGAGGAGTCAGGCTCTTCTATCATATTCTGTCCTCAGCCTCCTCTCCTCTCATGTTCTGGGGCAAAACACTCAGAAGGAAGAAACCGGCTATTTGAGTGTCTTACAGAGTGAGGGAAATACAGAGATTACCTCCATCTCCTCACTGCTTCTGCCATCTGTAGGATGCCTGCAATTGTCCAAGTCTTGAGAGTTATGGGCAGCTTCACTGCACTGCACTGTAAGTAAGTAAATAAATAAAAAATTATGTAGACTGGAATGCAGATTTCTTTATCAGGATTTTTTTTCCCTTGATGAACAGGAACAACGGGAGGGAAGTAGTTTTTCTAGGTGACCCTGCATAAGTAATAATTCAACAGCACTAGTCTGCTAGTCCCTGTATCTATGCAAACATCATTCAGCATCTGATTCAATTCCCTTTCGAATCAATAGAAACCTTCTAGGGAAAGTCCAGAGCAAGATCTAACATGCATTGAAAACTGTGATATTCTGTTAATCTCATCTTCATCATTTTTAATTGTTTCATCCACTGCTATTTTCAATGTGATTGTTTCCAAGAATTTAGCTGGGCCAGATATTTATGTAGGTGCTACACAATTATGCCTCTGGGAAGTATGCTTGATGAATCACAATAAACTGCATTCCAAGCAAATTGTAATTATTGCCCAGGAGAGGGAACACCAAGAAATTGCTTCCTCTGTCATTTGTGAGAATGGGGTATTACTTTGCCCCTGATGAAGTCAAGGAAAATATAGCTCAAGAGAGGTATAGAGCTTCATATCCACATGCTTAGATTAAACCCCCACACCAGCAAGGTCAAATACAAGCTTAGGCTAGGATTGCCCACTGGTCTCCTAATTACGGTAACATGTTCTGTACAGGAAACTAGAATGTGAGCATTTTCCAACAAGTCCTAGACTAGTTTCTTCTATAAACTCTGTAGTTTATTTCTCTGGGTCAGTCTAGTTACACTCCATAGTGCAGAATTGCATCTTTTTTCCCCCACAGACAAAACCCACAGAACAAATGGACATCAATCTTACATATGCCAAGAATTGATCATTTGGTTTTATCAATGACAGGGCAACCTCATGTTATGATAACCATTGTTAGGTGGTTATGCATGGGAGATGAGTGAGGCTTCCATAAAGATCTGAACATAACATCCATGTTGCTGATGAGCACTTAGTTAATGCAGTACTCATGAGCAGCACAGCATAGAGCTCATATATGTCAGATACACGGAGGTTAAAATGGAAGTATTTATTCATGATACAACTCATTTCGGGTCCAGCCCACCTCTGCTTTCTGGAAAGTATGAGCAGATCTGAAGCAATCATTCACGTTTGTCTATAATTCATTTGGATACCATTTCTGCTATTTGCTATGCAAGCAATAAAGGCCCATGGCTTGCAGAGGCGGCCAGAATACTCCTTGTCAGACCAGTCTCTGTTTCACTCTGTCTAGCAAAGGAAAGCCAACCATCTTCCTAAGTAATGTGTTTCAGTGTTGAACTCCTCCTACAATCAAGAAATTTCTCCTAATGTTCTGCAGAATATATCCTCCTGTGAAATAAGTCCTCTTTGGCCACAGATAACACATTTTATCTTCCTTGTTAATGTGTCAGTCCTTCAAGCATTTGAAGAGTGCTATCCTGTTTCTCTCTAGTCTGATTTTTTTCCAAGCTAAACATTCCTAATTCCTTCAACTTTTCCTCCTAGAACTTTTCCATGCCCCTGAGCATCATCATTACTTTCATATTTCAGATAAGCCCATTGTGAAGAAACCATCAGCCACTGTATTCATATTTTTCTGCTGCTGCTCTATGCTGAACAGATCTCTCCCTCCAAATTTCCCCCAGGTCAGGGACTATGCTAAATCATTGGCAGAAAGGAATTCCAAGAACTGATGATGAGTTCAAAGGAGAAGTCTTACATGAGGTTCAGTGTATTCTGCAGGGAGGTGTAAATCCTAGGAATGAGATGCACCCTTGTCTGCTGGAGAATGAGAGCCTTTTCCCCATCAGATGCATTGGAGAAGATTATAGTTCTGTATGCTTTGCATGAAGGAGGTGCCAGGCTCAGGTAGAGTTGGAAAGGTCCCCATCTGGACTTACGGATAGCCCTGCTATCAGTGTAGGTAAGACTGAATTAGATTGACAAATGGCCTAAATCGCATTTAAATCACAAATTTTGAAGGCATGAACTGTTCTCTAATTGTGTAAGCAAAATTGTTTGTAGTTTAAGTTTTAGGAGAATAGGCAGCCATCTACCATCACAATGAATAGGCATCCATATAGGATGCATACCAAACTCACATACCTTTGACAGATACAAAAGGAAAGCTTTGAAAATGACAACAAAGGATGTGCCTAAGGATGTAGGCACAGGTGGGGTCATTTAGCAATCTGCAGTTCGCTGCACATAAAACATGAATCAATCTACTTTCAGGATTAGGTTAATTTAGATTTGGCAAGCCTTGTCCTGTTAATTTGTTTCCCAAACACACACCAGTAGGTGGACTCATACTGAATTATAGATGAAATGGTTATTTCTTTATTAAATGAGCACGCTCTATTTCATTTTAAATTGTTTTTCTTAGGAACCAACATGGCAAAAATCCTTTTCAAACAGACTCCTTGCCGAGTCTCCTTTTTGAGAATATTAAACAAAACATCTCCAGCTCATTACATGGGAGAAATAGTGCTTGAACAGAAATAAATATTAGAGTGGTGCCTGAAAGTTACAGCTGTGTGTGTGTGAGTGAGTGAGTGAGTGCAGGGGGAATGACAAGAAAGAATGCCATCCTGACCTTTATCAATGAAGTACCAACCTGTGAAAAACAGAGAAATGACTTGGTAGTGGAGCACAGGGCTGAACAAAGACATTTTGCACCCTGTGGTGAGAAAAAAAAATGAAGCTCCCTCCCATTCCATGTACAAAAGCCCCTTTTCATGACTGAATATCTCTCTTCAACTTCATCAATGGTACACCAGCCTGAAGGCAACAGGATAGCTTCCGGTACTAGCCCACACTTTTCCCCGCCAGCACCTCTCAGCATTTGCTCCCTGAGGCAACTGTCTTGCTTTGAATAATAGTCAGGCCGGCTCTGCCTGTCAGTGTGACAAGGCTGAATTAGATGGCCCAATAGTCTGATTCAGAATTACTCCACTCCCATGCTCTGAAGTCCAGCTCAGTATTAAGAAGAAAGGTAAATTGCATGTACTGTATGTAAATACAGATCCCTGTCTACCTAATATTTTTGTAAGCTGGAAATCCGTTCTGCTGCTGCCCTCTTTCCCTAGTACAAGCAGATCCCTGTGTAGCTTGAATGGAACTAACCATGCTCTGAAGATGGAAACACAGAAACATAGAAAACAGAGAGAGTCAGAAGGGGTCTCCCGGGCCATCTAGTCTGACCTCCAGCACCAGCCAGCTCCACTCACAACATGCCCACCATGTGGATGTCCAGCCTATCCTTGAACACCCTCACCGATGGGGCCTCAACCACCTCCCGGGGAAGCCCATTCCACACCCTCGGGGTCCTGACGGTCAGGAAGTGCTTCCTGGCATCCAAATGGAACCTTGGCTCCCTGAGCTTTGCTCCGTTGGAGCGCGTTCTGCCTTCCTCTGCAGGGGAGAACAGGTCTCTACCCATCTCCATGTGACATCCCCTCACATACCTGTATGTTGCCAACATATCCCCTCTGAGTCTCCTCTTCTCCAGGCTGAAGAGACCCAGTTCCCTCAGTCTCACCTCATACAGCATCCCCTGCAAACCGGCCACCAACCTTGTGGCCCTACACTGCACTGACTCCAACCTGGCTATATCCTTTTTGTAATGAGGGGCCCAAAACTGAACACAATACTCCAGTTGCGGGCACACTAGAGTCGTGTAGAGTGGTAGTAATACCTCTCTTGATCTAGAAGCCACACTTCTGGCTATGCAACCAAGGGTGACGTTCGCCCTCTTGACCACCACATCACACTGCTGACTCATGTTTAGCCTGCAGTCAACCAGTACCCCGAGGTCCCTTTCACAAGTGCTGCTCTCCAGCCACTTTAACCTGTACTTATGACAGCTATTCTGATGCCCCAAGTGCACGACCTTCCACTTATCCACATTGAACACCATCCTGTTGTCTCCTGCCCACTTCCATAGTCTGTCCAGATCCTTTTGGATCTGGAGTACCTGCTCCTCAATTGTGGCCACTGCTCCAGTTTTAGTGTCGTCTGCGAATTTGATCAGCAGACTGTTCACCCCTTCTTGCATATCGTTAATGAAAAGATTAAACAGGATCAGCCCCAGGACAGAGCCCTGGGGGACCCCGCTTGTCACTGGCCGCCATCCTGATGATTCCCCATGAATGGTTACCTTCTGCTTTCAGTCAGTCAGCCATGCCCTAATCCACCGGACAGTGCTTTGGTGTATCCCAAAACTTCTCAGTTTCTCCACCAGGATATCATGGGGCACTTTGTCAAAGGCTTTGCTGAAATCCAGGTATACTGCATCCACTGCATCCCCTTCATCTAGCCATTGCAAAACCTTGTCATAGAATTCCACAAGGTTTTTCTGGCAGGACCTGTTTTTGCGGAAGCCGTGTTGCGTGGCTGTCAGCCTCCCTTCCCTGTCTAGCATCATTAGATCCCTCTCTATTATGAGCCTTTCCATTGTTTTTCCTACAATGGACATAAGGCTAACTGGTCTATAATTGCCCATGTCCTTTCTACTACCCTTTTTGAAAATTGGGACCACTGATGCCACCCTCCAGTCCTCTGGAACTTCACCCATTCTCCACGAGGTCTCAAAATGGAGGCCAGTGGGCGTGAGAGAACCCCTGCCAACTCTCTAAGTACTCTCGAGTGTAACCCGTCAGGGCCTGGCACCTTTGTAATGTCCAATGCCCTGAGGAGCCTCTTGACTTCAGGGGGTGACTCTAATCTGTGCCCCTAAGTCCCCAGCCTCATCTAATCTCCTATGCGGATATCCCCCGTCCTGCTTTGGGGAGAACACAGAGGCAAAATAGTCATTTAGCATCTGTGCCTGTTCCCTCATATCAGTCACTGGATCGCCTTCCTCCTTATTTAGTGGTCCTACCACTTGTCTCTCCTTCCTCTTCCTATTTGCATGCTGAAAGAAGCCCTTTTTATTGCTTTTGATATTCTTGGCAAGTCTCAGCTCGTAATCAGCCTTAGTCTTGCGAAGAATCCTTCTGCAACGGGCCTCCTCCTCCCGGTATACCCTTTTGTCTATTTCCCCCAGTACCCATTTCCTACAGAGGTTCCTCTTTTGTCTAATCCCTCTAACCACCTC
>NW_025335941.1:30505918-30507061 GCF_004798865.1 Varanus komodoensis
AATTCTTCTGCAACGGGCCTCCTCCTCCCGGTATACCCTTTTGTCTATTTCCCCCAGTACCCATTTCCTACAGAGGTTCCTCTTTTGTCTAATCCCTCTAACCACCTCCTTTTGCATCCATGGCGGCACTCTCCTCTGCCTCCCCACCTTACCGACTAGAGGTATCGTCAAGGCTTGCGCCTCCAAAACCTCCCTTTTGAGTGCTATCCACCCCTCCTCAACTCGCTTACCTTCCCGTAACCTATCCCAGGAGACTTTCCCCAGTCTGGTCTTCAGCTGGCCAAAGTTGGCCCTCTTGATGTCCCAGCTTCTAGTGCTCGACCTGCTGCCCGTCCGCAGACCCCTGATCTCAAAGCAAAGGATGGAGTGATCACTCACATCCAGGGCTCCCCTAATCTGTACTTCATCTATCAGCTCCTCGCTATTGGTCAAGACCAAGTCAAGGATGTTTCCCCCACTCGTCGCCTCTCAGACCCTCTGTGTGAAAAACTCTCCCTCAATAGCTTCTAGGAAGTGACGTGACCTGGCTGTCACCGCTGAGTAAGTCTCCCAAGTAACATCCGGGAGATTAAAATCTCCCATAATTACTGTGTCTCTCCCCCGAGATATCCTTAGAATCTGGCCTGTCAGGCCATCATCCAGGGTCTCAAGTTGACCTGGAGGGCAATAAAATACCCCCACTGTCAGGTCTCTTTCCCTGTCAAAACCCCTAAGTTTCACCCAGACTGCCTCTACCAAATCCCCGTCTGTGCTGCATTCTATCTCACTGCATCCTATCCCTTCCCTGATGTATAAAGCCACGCCCCCACCTCTCTTTCCCTTCCTGTCCTTTCTAAAAAAGTGATACCCTTCTATGTTCACATTCCAGACTTGCCTTTCATCCCACCAAGTTTCTGTGATTCCCACCAGATCATACCCTGCTATTCCCAGGAGAGCTTCAAGCTCTTCCTGCTTATTACCCATGCTCCTAGCATTGGTGTACATGCACCTCAACTTCTTCCCACTGCTTCCTTTCCTTGGAGTTCCCAGCCTCCTCCTTCCTCCCATCCTCCCTAATACCTGGCCCCTCTCTGAAGGAGTCCTGTCAGTCCCTGCAGTATCTCTAAAACCCTGCTCCCAGAGCCCTGATCCTCCCCCCACATT
>NW_025335941.1:30507161-30539510 GCF_004798865.1 Varanus komodoensis
CTCAAGCTCTTCCTGCTTATTACCCATGCTCCTAGCATTGGTGTACATGCACCTCAACTTCTTCCCACTGCTTCCTTTCCTTGGAGTTCCCAGCCTCCTCCTTCCTCCCATCCTCCCTAATACCTGGCCCCTCTCTGAAGGAGTCCTGTCAGTCCCTGCAGTATCTCTAAAACCCTGCTCCCAGAGCCCTGATCCTCCCCCCACACTTGTCCAGTGCAAACATGTTCCTGGGGGGCCTGAACCCCCCCCCCGGCTCAGTTTAAAGTCTTCCGGATGAAGCTCGCTAGAGCATCTCCAAAGGACTTTTTCCCCATCCTCGTGAGGTATAACCCGTCCCTTGCCAGAAGTCCATTGGCAGGAAAATGAGTGCCATGGTCGAGGAACCCGAAGCATTCCTTCTGGCACCACACCCTAAGCCAGTCATTCACCTCGGAGGCCCTCCTGCCCATTCCTGGCCCAAATCCCCGGACAGGTAAGATTGACGAGAAGGCCAGTTGGGCCTTCAGCTCCCTGAGTTTCTTCCCCAAGGCCTCAAAGTCCCTGGTGGTCCCAACCACACCCTGCCTGGCCACATTGTTTGTGCCCACATGGATCACCAAGAGCGGCTGGTGACCCCCGGAGTGAACAAGACGCTCCACTCTGTCCATCACATGCCGGATGCATGCGCCCGGCAGGCAGCAAACCTCCCTTGTCTCCAGGTTGGGGCGGCACACCGCCGGCTCAGTGCCCCTCAGCAGGGAGTCCCCAACAACAATCACCCGCAGCTGTACCTTCCCAGGGCTGGTGGGTGGCCGTGCCCTGGCCCCCGCCTCTCCTGCAGCAGCCCCCTTGCCGCCTGATGTCTCAGGCTGGGGGTCCTGCTGGTCCCCCGAGGACTCATCAGTCCCAGCCTCCCCAAGTGGAGAGAACCTGTTTCCCAGCTCCAGATTGGTGCCAGGAGAAGGAGGAGGCTGTGCTCCATGTCTCTGCAGCTGCTCCTCCCGTGGCCTCTTCCTCAACCCTCTGTCCAGATGGGGGCTGCTCCGGGGGAGCCTGGAGAGCTCTCTTGGCCCTCAGGCACCTCACCTCCTCTTCTAGCAGGGTCACCATCTTGCACCGAGGGCAAGTGTATCCCTGCCTCTCCTGGGGGAGAAGGGCGAACATGTCGCAGCTGTCACAGCGGACAGCAACACCCGTGACTCCTGCCAAGGCCATCTCCTGGTCTGCCATCAGTATCCCTTCCGAGACCTTACCTTGGTCCCCTGCCTTGTTAGTCCTGCAGTTCCTCTCACTCGCCCAGTTCTCCCAGACGAAAACCCACTCGCACACACACACACAAGGATAAAATAAACTTGCCTTCGCCAGTCCCCTGGTCACTCAGTGCTCTCTCCCAGCCTCTGCCTCTGCTATGGCATTGCACAGCGCTAGTATTTTAATAGCAGGAAAGAAAAGCAGGTATCATGGAAATAATACACACCTGGTTCCTGCTGCCATTTTGTCCACATGAAAGTCCACACGAACTTGGAATGTATGTTTTTATTTAAAAAGAGTTTTAGAATTTTTGTTATAGCAAAAATAAAGGTGTTGGGTAATTGGTGTGAGGGGGTTCACAGGTCTTCATAAATGCAGTTCAAAACATGTTATTTATTAGTACATTTATGTCCTGCCTTTCATTTCCGCTATAGAACTCACAAGGTGACTCAAAGTCCAGATAAAACAATAATCAAGAAAACAACAGCCAGTCATAAAATCCATAAACCAGAGAGCTGTAGTCATAAAGAATGCTGGGTTAGGAAGGTGGAAAGTCAAGTAAAAATCTCCACTTGGCCATAGTGCTTACCAGGTGACATTACACTGGTCTCTCTCTCTCTCTCTCTCTCTCTCTCTCTCTCTCTCTCTCTCTCTCTGTGTCTGTCTGTCTGTCTGTCTGTCTGTCTGTCTGTCTGTCTGTCTGTCTGTCACATACATACAGCCTAAACTGCCATAAAACAGAAGGGGAAAGAACCTTGTACTCTTTGGAGAAGAGGTTCAATTTACGTATAATACATAACACCGTGCAATAAACAAACACAAAATTAGAAAAGAGAGAAACAACAATGACAAGCAGATCCAAAATTTGAGTATATGATCTCTTTAAAAATCTGCATATAAAATAATTTGTGGCAAGGGCCTCTTTTCTGAATACGTGTCAGCTGTCACTGGATTACATTTTCCGTGTAAATCCCAAATGGTGGCCAAGGTTGACACAACTGTGCCAATATCCACAAAGACCTTGTACTGTTGTGCTATCCTGTTGCAATGCTATAAAAGGATCTCATCTGCAGTGGATGGCACCAACAGGGATTGTTTGTATTTGTGCCTGTTCTTTTGCAGCATTGTGGCCTCTTGACTGCATGAAATTACAAAGCACAAAACTGAACTTCCCTGTGTATTAATGTTTGCTCTATTTTTTGTTGCATGGCTTTCATTTGGTAAAATAATAGGAAGAAACATGGCCTTCTGCCACTGACTCGTCTATCATTACTTTCAAGTATGTGTTGAAAATTCATGATGTCTCAATTTATCAAGCTATTTTACTTCAAGGTATTGCTTTGGTTGCTTTTGTAATTTTGTGCAGGATGAATCTTCAAATGAAATATTGAAAACAATGCAATGCATTTTTATTTATGTCTTAAATTTCTACCTCACTTCACAACCAAACATTCTTGATGTAGCTTTAAGGATTTTCACAGTTTTGGAGGATTATGGTGTTTACCAGAAGGAATTCCAATGATACCTCTCAACTGTCCTTCACAGCGAAGGGCATCTCAGATTTGTTTTCATGAAGTAAAGCTCTCAGCCACCCTGGACATTCCATACAACCTCCAAAGGGCAGGCTAGACTGTTCTCTACTCCTCGCCACTTGTCAACACATGTTGGGACATTAATGTCACTTGTACTTACCATGTCTGTTACTTCTGTTTCAACTTTTAAATTGGTTTTACATTTTGTAGATTAAAGATGGTATATTAAGCTTTTATCATCTTGTATTTATGGTTTGCACTTTTTGTGAACTTCCTAGAAAGCTTCAGCTCTTGTGCAATATAAAAATGAAATTATTATTCACAATATGAGTATAGGACCCTTCTTACAATTAAGGATTCATGAGCGTCTCTCTGCTCACCTGCAAAGTGGTCAAGCTTTGGGATGAATATTCCACATTTAACAACAGCATTTACATGGTGGGAATGCTGTGCCTCAGGACTTGGATACTTCCTGCTGCCTTCCCTGGCAAGGGAGGCAGCAAAAGCAGCTGGGAAGATTATTACCTGGCTTGTACCTCAATTCTAGCCACAGTTCTGTGCTTCCCAAGACCCCAGTCAAACTGTCACAGCATCCCTACTTACAATAGTGGTTATACTTACAAGAGTGGTTATGAGAGATGGAAATCTATCCATTTATTTCATTTATAGCTTTTCTTCCATCATGAAAATCAAGTAAGTACATATGAGATTCCCAAATGGTCTCTGGACCAGACACTGATCAGATCCATACTGGCCCAGCTTCAGCAAGATAAAAGCATTTCACATAAAATTCAAAGAAATTTGATAATAGTGAAATCAAATGAGTAACTGTCTGCCATGAAATGAGAAGGCTTGCCCTTCCAAAGCCTTTCAAAATATTAATTTCAAAATATACATTTCCATCCAATCCAGACCACATTTTAGATGGTCTGGTAATATAAATGTTTGACATTTGTCCTTCCAAAGCAACTTTTCTCTTCCTCAATGGTGAAGAACTCCTGTGCACAATTACTTACACAAATGTCCCACTGAACTTATTTCAGTAGTAAAATCAGGTAAATTTGTTGTTGATTTGTCTATAGAATGTTTGGCTCTACCTGTGTGGAAAAGGAAAGTCAACAACTGGGAAATGGCTGTTGGTGGGGAGTTGGTAGGAGAACATGGTGCGTAAGGCAAGGACCAGAGTGAGCTGAGGTAAAGGCAGATAGCCAAAGTCTGAGTATTAAGTTATTCATTCACAATGTAATAAATATGCTTTGCTGCTGAGAATCAGAAAAAGGGAACGAGTGGCAGAGTTTTGCTGAGAGACTGCCATGGATAAAAGAAGGCTTGCCCATGCCAAAAGAAGGCTACACAAATGAGCCTTAAAAGCAGATAAACTGAACAAGCAGCTGGTAATACAACAGGAAGAGCTTTGACATTAGAGAAAGACTATACTCAGTAGCTAGAGTGCAAATAAATTTGGTTGGGCTGGAAGTTTGGACATTTAGCCTGAGACAAAAAGCCATTTAGGGTGCAATCTCCTAGTAGAGTAGCTGGGAAATACTGAAAACTCTAGGATTTTTTTTCTGTCTAAATGCATCAGATTGCATTCTTAGAGGCCCATGTTAGCAACAGTGTTTCTTCAATCCTTAAAATCTGCCATTAAGCACTCTTAAAACGTCTAGGTAAATACAAATATTGCCCTATGCCTTAAATAATAATGGTGAAAAATCACACTCTGAGATTGGTGTCCATCTCACATCTAAAGCTATTATACCAAATTCATAGAAAGGTCAAAGTTTAGTTCTGGGATGCTTCTTTGCAGTGTTTGTAGTGCCAGGAGGGAGGCAGCAAGGATGCTTCCTACAAGGCTCCAATCAGGATCGTGGCATAGTTGCCTGTTTCATTCAGATGGCTGGCAGCAGTGATCAGTTCCTTCCCTGCCAGTTTGCTGAGGAGGAAGCAAGAGGGCAGAAGGGTAGCTGGAACAGAGGTAAAGCATGGGGAAACAAAAGAGGAAAAAGAGAAGGAAGAAAGAGAGAAAAGTGACAGCCCTGCCCCACTTTGGGCTCCAGCCCCAGGCCCTCTTGGCCTGCATTTCCTAACTAGTTACCTTCAACAGAACAAAGGTTTTCTCCCTGTACTAAGACAAACGTGTAGAGCTGACAAATAAGCTGCAGTCATTAGATACTGAAGCAGCACACATAGTTTGAAAGTAAGTGCCATCACTGCAATTAAGGAGGTTTAAAAAAATCTCTTGTGGCTTTGCAAGCAAGTCTTTGGAAGATCACACTTGAAATCCAGCATATGAGATTTTTTTTGAAAATCGAAAGTGAAAGTTCAGATCTGTTTACAGCAGGGGTCTCAAACTCAACTTACCTGGGTGCCGCTGGAAGTAGAGTCTGGGTGAAACTGGGCTGCATCAAGCGGTGGTGGTGGGCCGCTCATCCCGCGTTGCTCCCGGAGGCCGACCCGGGCACCGCCGGCACTTTGAAGGCTGCAGGGCCCCTCCCCCGTGCCCTGCCCGTCCCAGCAATTGGCCCGTGGGCCGTGAGTTTGAGACACAGATGGTTTTACAGATACCTCATATTGGGCTCCGTGAGGAATACTTGGGAGATGAGGTAGAGGTAGGGGCCAGCTTACAAATGTAAAGGGCAATTTTGATATCCACTGTCAATTGCTAACACTTGGTGACAGTAAGATGAAGTGAGAAGACATTTCTATAGCAGTGCCTGGAAAAAGATGCAGTGTCTTTTTTATATACTGAAATTTTCACAGTGAAGCTGGACAGAGTGTGATTAATGGCAAGGTAGTCTATTTTGCAGAATAATTGATGCCTAGGACAGCCTCCCCCAGCTGGTGTCCTCCAGATGTGTTGGACTGCTATTCCTATCACTTCAGGCTCATATCCATGTGAATTGCAATCTCACACATCTGGAAGACACCAATCTGGGGAAAGGTGGTCGAAACCAATGACCTGGTTTGCATGATGTATGTTGTCAATGGAAAGGAGGATTATATGTGGAAATGTATTACTAACTTAGTTGTTCACCAAATGTTTTGTCAGGACCCAGAAGGCTGATTATCTGTTGGCTTCACAAGCCATTCACCAACCCATCACAGCTTGATTTCAGCATGGCTTACTGGGACAAGTGAATCAGCTGATGAAAAATAAGTAGTTTAAAAGGTAACTCCAGCCACCAATGGACTAGGCTGGCTTTGCACCTACTTCCTCATGTGCAATGTGGGAATAATCATATTGGCTTCCCTTCCTTACAGTAGTTAAACATAAAGTTTACTGAAATAATGCATACGATGTCCTTCTAATGCACTCTTATTCATTCACTTACTTTGATAAATTGCCTTTCATCTAACTGAATGTGTTGGCAGTTTATAAGTACAAACCACAAAAACAAACAAAGAAACAAACAAATACTATGTCTGGAAGAAATTACGATCAACAGATGAATAATACCAACAGACAATAAAAACAGTATCACCAGAAGAAGTACTACAATTAGGATGAATAAAGATGAGTTGATTTGGCATTAAAAAGATTGAATTCCCTTGAAGATGTGGGTAGTTTTCCAAATTAGGGGCACCACCACCAAGAAGGCTCTCTCTATATATACATATTAGGTTGGGTCCAGAATTTGCCTTCCATAGTTGGAAGAGCTCTACTCGTGGAAGGTGCTTCTAGCCTATTATAAGAGATCCCTCTCTGAACCCTGTTCAGCAGGGTTCCCCAACCTTCTGTGTAGCATTTTCAGGGGGCTTCAGGTGCTTCCATGAAGAGGAAAAAGTCGTGAAGTGAACTTGTGCTCACCCAGGTATATGTGCCTAAATCTGGCTTCGTTGACTAGAACAGAGGAAATGTCCAGCTGATAATACATTTATAGGGAATTCCGGAAAAAGAGAATGCATAATGGAGTGGAATTCTTTAGTGTATAAATCAGGATGAGGATATAGGAATACCCTGCCTGGAATTTTGCTACCACCAGGAAGAAGCACAAACACATTTCCTCTGAAGCACCAGAGCTTTTTTGAGGTGTTCAAACCAGGGTTAATGAATGCGCAGCTTAACAGCAGGGTAACTATCAACGTATGTGCGTTCATCAGAACAGCTGATAGTCAGCTGCGCAACCCCCAGAAGACTAAGTCTAAGAGGTACAGTGCATTGTGTGGCCTTTTGCACAGCTCCAGGTGAGAGGGATCACAGGGGAAAGAGTGGTCCATCTCATGTACTGTCAGGCTTATCTGTTAGTGGATGCAGGATCTGAATCAGTGCCAAGCAAGTTGGAAGGGTCATCTCATATTTTGCCCTGATGCAGTGTCACTACTAGGCATTCTGGGAAATGTTCGGTGGAAGCTCTGGGCCTCTGGTGTGAGTGTATGCATGCATGTGAGAGAGATGAGCACATGTCAGCCTAGTTACAGACCCTGTGGGGCTGGCTCTAGGATGCCATGTTGTTCTTGTGCCAGACCTGCTGCTCAGAATTGTTGAATGCTGTTCTTTCTCTGTGATCCATACACAAGAAGAGATGGATTTAGCACTGTCTTTCATAAAATAAATCTATATAGATATTGGTAAAGAATAAGAAAAAGAGACCATATGCTTTGCTGCAGCACAATAAATACAATCCCTCCCTAAGCTGACTTGAAATGCACTTTGACAAGTGTGGCTTAAACGAACCTGAGTGTGTCTGTTATTTTCAGATGATTTACTTGTCACAGTTGCTCACAACATAAAAGATGACAATCAGTCATTAGAATGGAGTTTTGAAAAATTCTCAGGGTATTACGTATCATGTTTAGTCAGTGAGAACTCACTGCTATTATTTATTCATGTTGCTATAAATTATTCTCAACCAAATGAACCCAAGTCACGTAAATGCTGACTTGGAAAGTACATGCTAACCCTTTGGTTACTCCTGCGGCACTTATTTACCTTTTTAATCAATTTGCTCCCCTAAAATTGAAAGCCATAGATTAACAGGGTCAAGATATCTTAAATCAGTGTCCAGCAATGAAACAACACAGTGAAAACATTTATTATGTCAAAGGTGAAGTCACAGCCTGTAAATTGTTCATGCCTTAACATCAGTTTGCCTCTAGAGTGCTAAACTTATGCTGGTACATTCAATGATATATTACAGAAGGAATGAAATACCTTCCCTTGTTCTCAGACCCAATCTGATGGTGATGCAGAGGAATCACTCTTAACTCTGTTTACTCAGAAGCAGGTCCCCTTGTCTACAATGGGACAAGCCTTCTTTTATAATCATAAAGCCCCTGCCCCTCCTACTGAAGTGTACTGAAAGCCCTCCTCATGTATATCCCCCTCCACCTCATTCTCATGGCTGCCTCTCTGTCTCTCTTACTGGAAGAGAAATAGCATGCTTGCCGTCAGCAGTGAACAAGCAAGAGATCCAGAAAGTTCTAGCCATGTGCTCTCTGCTGAGAAGTGCCAGGTGTTGCCAGACCTGAAAGGAAGTTCCAAGGCTGAGCTGTGGATCAAATGAAGCCCTAAACTACAAAAGTGGTCATGTGGATGTCAATACAAAATATGGCCCTGTAGCATTGAGATGGAACAAAATGTCTATATTAATGCAAGTGGCAATTTCTCATAATGCATTTTGAGGTATTCAGGGTGGCCAAGCATTCTGCAGACTAACAGAAGGAACAGAAGAAGTGCTGGTCTTTCAGATGGGAGTTTCTATAATTTTCTCACATCTCACATTTAATGTAGATGTAAATGTGGCTAAATGTTGAAGTATGGTCTCTTTTTCAAACTGTCATTCATCTAACTATCAAAGTGCTTCCAAGAACCTTACATCTCTCGCTCGCCTGATCATTCCCCCTTTAGTCGTTTCAGCTATGAAAATAAGCAATATGGCAACACTATAGATGCCTATTTAGAAGTATGTTTGTTTGTTAATGGCATCTAATACACCTAGGTAAGCATATGCTGATCATCAAAATCATGCCCACCTTGAAGAAAATGTGTTTAAACATTTCTTGTCATCCACTGATCTCATTATTCAACCTTTAGAGCATTCTCAGTTCTACAGTGGATCCAAAATCTTGTCTTGTTTATACATCTATGTAATCTGAGGCACCATTATTTATTAAGAGTTTATCATCTGTCTGAAGTAGTCTTTTATCATGGCAGGGCAGTCACCATTTTACTTTATTTTGTTTTTTATTTCCTTGGCTGTGGTTCTTTTAGCTGGCCACATACTGGACAGCTTTATTAGAGTAAAATGTAGAGTTGCATACTTCCTTTTAACCTCTTTGCTATTATTTTTGGTCTCCCTGACTTTGGGAAGGGGGAAAGAGGGAAGGAAAGGGGAGTTTTCTGTCTGGGGCTTCAGGAGGGATCTCAGAAGCAAAGCAGTTCTATCCATCACCTGCCCCAAGAGCACACTTGTAAGCAGGATGTGGCATCTCACACTGAAAAGAAATACTTCAAATGCATGTGTGTGTGCGCGCGCATGTGTTGGGGTGGGGGTCTTCCCAAATTTGGTCTCCTGGATAACTCTTTGTTCATATCCATGGGTAGTGAGCACTTCAGGGAACTTGGCTGAGGCAATGCTTACAGATGTTGTTGATTCAGTCCCTTTGAGCTTAGCTATAACCTATACATTTCTTCTTTTAGTCTCCCCCTACCTTTTCTTTTCAGTAAATTGTATACTGTGTCCATAAATACTTTTATAGTTAAATCCTATTTACTATTTTAACTGTTGCTTCATTATATTTATTCAATGTCACAAGTGCATTTTTAATTTTTGTTTCTATTTTCATTTCCCAGAAATGATGGATGAAACTTGGATATGTGCTTTTTATTTGTTCTTCTGTACATACTGTAGTAATCCCAGTGTTAATGTAAAACATCTTCAGGAAGCTGCCACAGTTTCAGTGCCCCTGAAAGGTCAATGGTTGAAACCTGCCCTGTCCCTTTCCCCCTGCTCACACTCTCCCTTTTCATGTCCGTATCTGCATTGGGCTGTTCTGATTTTCCATTATCCTGACATAGCATCACTTGAGTATTCCTGCTAAAATAAAATTAGTGGCTTCCAGAGCCACTATTTAGGAGCTCCCAGGTGTTGAGTTGATGTTGCCAGGAAAGCCTGCCATGGGGACTGACTAACCCAAGAATGAGCCCCACAGAAGGGTTTTGGATAAAAGCCTCCCCAAACCTTGAGCCAGATCTATGTCCTGGAAGAATCCACTTTTTTTGCAACTAGTTTTCATCCATACAGTACATGCACAGTGTAGCCAACAATGTAAGAATGGACATTTAATTTCTATTCCGTACATCATATTGTAAGGGCTAGATCATAGGATCATGCTTCTGCAGACCTCGTCAATTCATGAAGCTCAAGGCAAATGGATGATACAGACTGTTTCCCATGGAGAGATGCTACCATTTTGCTTCCTCTATAGAGGAAAAGCCATAAAAATGGACAATATTAATTATGGGTTCTACATGTAATAAATGTTTAAAGAAATCTTGCATCTAGGGGGACTGATATGTTATACTCTTGAAGGATGTTCACCTCTGTTAATAAAATCCATATCAGTGTGTGATATTGAGTAATAAAGCAAAAATCGAAATAGATAACAAAATGTATAGTCCAGTATTATTTCTTCTTGCAGTTCAACTATGTTTAATTTTTGATTTGATTTGTTTAATGTCAGAATGAAGTGCCTTTCAAACTTTTTGAAGCTGTACAACCTTTTGGGACCTCCTTGTAGACTAATTTAATTTTCTGAGCCCCAGTTTTCCTTTCAAAAATAGAAAATGCAAGAAAATCAAACTAGACGTCAACATTGAAATATTTTTAATTTTAAAAATTATGGAAGCATTTATATGCTGTAAGTAAACAGGAAGGAAGGAAGGAAGGAAGGAAGGAAGGAAGGAAGGAAGGAAGCTGTCTCATCAAGGGGCTTCAAAACAGTAATTGTTTTATATGAAAGAGAGAGAGAACATCTGGAAATGGAATAAAATGGCCCCATACTGTGTGACCCAACCAGGAACATGTCCAGGCCCAGTTTAGCACTGTTTTAATACAATGAATGTGTAAAACTGAATCTTATTAATCCTTCCATTTCTTACCCCACAGTCATGTATATCAGGAACCATGTACCAGATATTGGTAGACTCAAATTTCCATCAGTCTGAGCAAGCATGGGAATCATAGTCCAACAAATTCCATAGGACTGCTCTGTGGTGGTTTCTGTTTTTCAAGGACAGCTCTTTCCTTCCATTATGCTTCTGTATCTCACAGGAGGAATAAGATGCTAGCATCTTCTTAAGCCATTAATCATGATCTATACTTAATAGTGTTAATCTTAGTGTTAGTGGTGCTACATCATCATCCTACCAGGGATCTGGTCCTTGAACTGTGGGTATTTTCCTTAGAACTTTCATATTTTTCTTTGCCTAGTATTTTTAAACCTTACATGGTCTTAGTATGCTAATGTAGGACAGGAAGGCAAGAATCTCTTCTGAATTCTGTCAGAACAGACATGCGCACACACACAAAAAAATTATTTTAGACACACACACAATGTAACATACAGTGTTTGTTTGTTTTCCCTCATAACTTTGATCCCCATTCTTTTAATCAAGGTCATGGCCCTGGAAGGAAATGCTTGGACAGTGGGAGCAGCTGTTGAGGAATGAACTCACTAATAAATTACACATTTGAAAAACAAATGCTTTAGTACTGTTGTATTTATTTATGAACAGTGGCTAAGATATTGGGGAAGGCACCACTCTGACCACTGAACTAAAATAAGCAGGGTAGAATTGTATATCTCAGGCCAAGATCTCCAGAGCAGAAATAAGGGATTAATATTAAACCTGACATTGCCTTTTCCATGTCCTGAAATGGCCACTACTCTGGAAGAGTAAAGACCAAGCCAGAAAGTGCCTGATGAGGCATAGCTAAGAAAACTAGAAAACGGGTTGGGTGAGGCAGTAGTCAAATACTGAGCCAGGACAGATTTGATGGGGAAGGTTCATCAGCCCAACAGCTCCAAGTTGCTGTTTTTGGGAGCTGGGCATGAGGAGAATTATTTTGCCTAAATCCTTTGAATGTTTGGATCTCATGACAGTACCTGGCTCCCCTAGTCAGTCACCAGGGGTCAACAAGTTGACTGTTGTTAACACTTCCTCTGACTCCCATTTGCTTAATTGCCATTTTAAATTTCTCACAGTGCCTCTGAAGTGGCATTGCTCCAGGTAACTTGGAAAATTAAAATGCTGGCATGATAAAACAACTGGGTTTTTCTAAGACAATTAACCTGGTAGCTCCTAGCCTTTAGTTGAGTGCCCACTGAAGTCAGGGAAGATCACTAGAGAGCTTGGTGCCAAGAACTCCCTCAAGGCTGGAGCCAGTCCTTCAGATGCCTCGGTTAATTGGCTTTGTTATATTATAGAATGGGAGTCTGTTCTAACCTATTTTCCCCCATTGCACGTACTATCTGGAGGACAGGGGAGCCCTTTGGACACATTCAGAAAAAAGAATGTAGCTGTACTTTGCATTTCTTCACTACAGTCTGACAGTGAAACTCTCCAAGGGCTTCTGGACTCAGCCTCTCACACTTTACTTTTCCCTCGTCGCTCTGCCATGTCTCTGTCTGATGTCAGTTCTGAAGCTTTGTCTAATTTCACATGCAAGTGCAAGGAAAGGGACCAGCTGACAAAAGGTATGAAATAAAAACATAAAAGAGATGTGGAAAGAGAAAGTCTCTGCATTTCTGTTGACAGAAGGACTGACAGATTCCATCCCATGAAAGCGGGGTGGTGGAATGAAACTTAATAATATATCTTATAGAGATGTCCTCAAGTTATCTATTCAGTTTCATAATCACAATCATAACTATGCTTAGGAATTATATATAACCATTTTTACAAGCACTTGCCACATAAGAAACAGTATTTTTTACAAAGTCCTGTAAAGTGGTCATCAATTATCCACATTGCTATCTTAAGATGGGGTACTAAGAGCAAGAGAGTGGATTTTCTAATACCAGCTAGTCTCAAGAATCATCATAAACCAGGAAACAATATTAGTATTTTAAACACATGGGATATTTGGTCTGTATGCATAGCTACACACACACACACACACACACACACACCAGGCATATATATACCTGCTTTATATATGCCAAGTCACCAACATCAAATGAGCCCCTGAGTAGAACAGGGTTTGATATTTCCAGAACTTATTCATTTAATATTATTATTTACTTATTTATTTTATTTCTATAGTACCCATAGCTGCAGCTTTCTGGACAGTGTATTTATTATTTCAGTAAATAATAAGTCTCCACTTTCTTGTAAGCTGATCTATTTACTACTGTGAGCAATATATGATAGTATTATGTAATGAGCATCATAATATTATTCATTATGTAATTTTGTCATCATTTATTTGCTTTTTAAAAGATGCCTTTTTATATATAGTGCTAACACACACTGTGTCAATTCCTTTGTCAGGATAAATTATCCTAAGGCTAGCTTTAGCAGGCCCTCTTCTGGATTAAAGATGGTGCAGCGGCTGAATAGTCCTTGTGAGGAACATTATTTGTAATACCTTCCAGGTAATGAAAGTATTACCTGGAATACTTTCATGATCTCGAACACTTTCTGCCTTGAATCCTGGTTTCATTAAGAATGCAACCCTGTGTATTCTAGGTTTGGAACTTTTTCATGAACAAAGCAATGTGCTAATGGCCTTTGCCTTTACTGAAGTTATAATTGCTGTAAGTTTTGTTGTGAAATCTAGAAAATCATTCTGTATAACTTGAACTGCTGCAATAAGGATATTCACCGTTATCTGCATCCTGTGTCAGATTGCCAGCATGTATCAGAACATCAGACCTGATATAGGTAGGACTGGTGCTCCTGGGGATAGAATTTTAGGTATGGTGGCTGATGGGACATGTGCCACCAGTGGGAAGATTGAGTGAGAAGTGTGAATAGCACACTAGCATAGAAGCCATGTGAGCATGTTGGGCACACTCAAACACACATGCACAAATGTGTGTGTGCACACATGTGCACACACACACAGACTGTGGAAAGCAAGCAGGATTGCTTGTTGTGATGTGCAAACCCTCAGGCTTTCTGAGCTGGTGCTGCAGCAGCTCTTATAAACTGAGAGAAGGGATAGAGAAGAAAGAATGAGGGACTTGCAGGTCTTACACAAAGAGTGGGAAGGAAGGTTAGTGGCTTATCCTATTCTATTTTTGATCCTGTCAGCTGAAAGGCAGGCCACTAACATCTAAGCTATGCAGATGGGCTGAGCAAGAAGTCACTCAAGGCCTGAGCATAACTGTAGCTGCTGGCAACAGCTTTTGTGAGTTCCTTGCTGGTTAGAAGCAGCAGAATCCAGGATCTGTGCCTGACTCTATACATGTATGTTTTTATACAGGAACAGAAGGGGAAATTGTTGTTCTGCTTTCTTTAACCCACAAACATGCCCCTGAGCCCACAAACACCAAAATGAGAATAACGCACATGATGTTGAGGGTTGCCCTGTTTGCAGTCTGCACTAAAAGTCAGTTTAGACTAAGTCTGCTGTCTTTTGAGTTAAATGGATCATTTTATGCCACTGGCTGACTAGCGATTAGCAGGCAGTCTGGGCAAACTGGAGAAGCAGGGAGCAGAAACTTCAGCTGTCACCAAAGCAACCACTCAGAGATTTTAAAATTGCTCTCATGCTTCACTGTATCAGAGACAGGACATTTGAATGGTGATTTATAACTGCATGAACATGCAGAAACCCTTGCAGAAGCTTTAAAAGGATTACTCTGAACCTAGGAAAGTTTCAGTATATGAGAAGCATCAAACTCATGCTCTAAAACTGGTGAGGCAGCAGGACTGGGTAGACAACTTTATTACCACACTAAAGCAGATTAATGAATGGTTACTGTACGTTACATAAAAACTACTAACTTCAATGGAGAAATCACTACTGATGTAAGAGGCAAAGTGTTTTTTCCAACAGTTTGTGTAATGTTGGGCATCTGATGGGAATTTATGCAGCTGGAAAATTTGCTTTAAGATCTCCAGCGAATTCAATAACAGTGCATGACGACCCCCCACCTGCAGCCAGCATGGAAAGAACTGCACCAGCTGCTTCTCCAAGGTCAGAAGAAGCCTGGGGATTGTTCCAGAGGTAGATGGCATTTGCCTCCATGCACCTCCTGTCCTGCATAGGGTGGTCTGTGCACCTGCAAGGGCATCCACCAAAGGCTGATAAGGCCATTCTTGGTATGGGGACATTCTGAGAAAAATCTCTCTTTCCAAATAAAATACAGCATGGAGCTGCCTTCAAATATTTCCTTGGAATATAAGCAGAGACTATGTTACCATCTTGCTGCTCTGTGCAGTGTGAAGTCTTCGTGTTTCCTAAATAACTGTAGAAGATGTACCCTTAGAAAATGCTAAAACAGAAACTTATTTTAGATTTTTAGGATGCTGACTATTCTGGTCTCAAAAAGAGAGACCAGAATGTAGATTATAACGAAGCAGGAGTATGATGGACACATATTTGCTTTGTGCATAGCTGTGCTTTTGCAGTTGACATAATGGGAACATTTTTGCCTGTTCTGTTACTAGCACTACATCTAAATCACAGCATTCTACAGAGCCCCAGTGTTCTAATAGGCGTCTCCTTCCATGTGGCAATTCCACTCTCTGTGAATTTTGACAAGTATGCATCATATCAAAGGATAAGCATTTGCCAGTACTTTTCTGAAGCCACAAAAGAAGAAGTTTGTTTGAAGAATGTCAAGTTTCACCTGCTGGCACACAGACAAGATAGATGAAAAGGAAGAACTGGAATCGTTATCAGTGGATTGTTGTTTTCCTTCCCTTGTAAGAAGCGAAAGTTTTGACATAAGATACTTGTTGCATTTCAAAGAATACAGTTGCCAAGAGTTCACTTTTGCTTCAGATGGAGAAGTAATGAAATAATGAAGCTGTGCATACCACTGAGGATCCTCCAGGTAGAGTTGGACAACTTTCTGCCAGCCAGTATTGACAATATTTGGCTAGTTGAACCTATGATCTAAGGCAGCTTGCAGCATTCCTATGCATCTAGCAGTCCTGAGGCAATTTACATCCAGTTTTCCCTGCCCTGTTATTGTATATCCTGAATTACTGCTGTGGCATACACTGCTGTCTGTATTCTGTTTCTATACTGCTTTCTTTGGCTTTTTATCCCACAATTTCCCTGATTTCTTTTAGAACTATTTTTCTGCTTACACTTCACCTGCAGAATGGACACCTTGTACTATCATTGCACTGTAGTCACCTTGCACTGTCATTAGTGTGCCTAAAAATTTTGTAAGCTGAGATAGCCCATCAGTTTTGGAGAGATGAGGCATATCTGCTCATTTAGGTGTGGCTCCAAAGGTGGTGAAGAAAGGTCCGTGCAACTTCTGCCTGTGTTTATCAGTGGTGACTGACAGTTGTAGTTTGTTTGCCTGCTGTTTGTACATTTTCCTTTTGTGTTGCTTTTGATAATTTTCTGTGCACCTTAGCAGCTGGGAAGAGAAGAAATATCATTCTCACACAAAAATAATCCATGGTGTGGAGAAAGTGGAGAGAGAAATGTTTTTCCTTCATCTTCCATAACATTAGAACCTTGGGTCACCCCAGGTTATTGATGGGCCTAGATTCAGGACAGTTAAAATGAAGTACTTCATGTGGCACAGAGTTAAACTGTGGAATTATCATCACAGGAAGTAGTGATGCCACCAATTTGATGGCTTGAAAGAGGGATCTGAAACATTCACAGAAGAGGAGGCTATTAACAGTGACCAGACTAGCTGGCTATGTGCTAATTTGAAAATAGATGGTAGGAAATATTTATAAATATTGATGCCAGTATATTTCCACAAGGCTGGTGTTAAGAGTAGGCATGTCTGGGGACATGCTGGGGGCTCACATCTCAGCAGGAGTTCCCTGAAAAGGATTTCCTGGATGTGTTCCCTTCTTCACTATTGAAAACTTCTGTTCATTGAAAACTTGTCCTCCTGTGTCAGACAAGAGATGTGCTTGAAAGAAGGACCTGTAGATATCCCTACCAACTTGCTCTCTGGTTCTATCTGTCAACAGTGCAACTGGTAGAATTGATGAGAAAAGAATGAGGAGCAGGAATTGCTGTCTGTAATGGTAGTTAGAAGTTGGATTCAGGGATGGAGGTGATCCATTGAGGCTAGTTCCATCAAGGACTAAGAAAAACCTCTACCTATCACTTCCACTCCCAGGAAAGATACACACAATTGGAAGAATAATGAGCTGGCTTAAGCCGTACTCAGGTGTTACTTACCCCAATCAGCAATATGCAGACAGTGGGCCTACAGAGCCTAAGATCAGATGATTCCTCCCTGGTTGAGGCTTCATCTCTATGGTGGGAGGAGTCCCACTGTGGATTCTCATGGTGCAATTTATTACCCTGAGTGCTGGGATTTTAGATTGTGCAGGGAGCTTTCATAGATTAAAAAAAGGCACTCTCATAATGGAAAGGGCCACCACTTGGTTGAGCTCCACAGCCTTTGAAGTGTGGCTAAACCTTTAGCTCCACAGCCCTATTCATGTCATCCATTTGGGTGAATAAGGCTTGAATGGGACTCCTCAAACAGTAAGGAAGTGACTATGCTGAAAACATAAAGATGGTGAAGATGAAACCATGTATATAACCAGATGACCAGAAAGCATATAAATTGGATGTGCCTTTTTCACTTATCCTTATTCATTCCCAGCTCTTAAATTACAGGGATGGCACTGAATGCCTGTGATTATATTTCTAATTATACAGTCTTATTTGGAGGGGGTGCATTAGCCCCAGGAGGAAGATGGAATGGGCCAGTGGGAGCTGCTTTGATTAGGGGCAGAATTTGGAAATAAATGGGAGGAAACAGATCTTTGCATGGGGCTCTTGGCACAACTTTAAAGTTTCCTTGGTTTAAGGACACATTTCAGCTTTAGAAAAACTATGGGTCTTGGAATATCATGTGCAGGACATATGTATTCTCTCTTTCCCTCTGCCTATATGACTGACATACTCCCTCCCTTGCCCCCACCTCAGTAGAATAATGTGTTACTACAAAAGCCTATAAAGTTACTGGGGAAAAAGGCTTTCCTTTCATCACACTGTTTTTTGGAGTAGCCTGTTGCAGTGTAAATTTCAGTGCAAGCCACACTTCAATTTGCAGTTTGTTCTACCTCCCATCCTTCATTAAAATACCAGTGCCAATGTAAATGCATTATATGTGCAGGTGGGTGGGTTTGGAGCAATCTACCACTTGGAAGAAATGGTGTGTTTCCATCCTTCGCCTTTTGCATTTTCCTTTCTCCCTACAGTTCATCACTCTCTGCAAAAGGGAAATGTCTCTGGATGAGGAGATGAAAAGTGTATCTGATTCCTGGGGACTTCAAGTATAACAACACAAATATTTGAGAGCAATGAAGCCAAACCAAAACAGCTGTGACTGCACTGGGGAGGAGGAGAGAGAAAAACAAAGGGTGATAAGGGGCTCAGCTGCACAAACCATTTTGTTATAGAGATAAGTGGGCTGTATCCAGGCCAAAGGTGTAATCCTATGCAAGTTTAGCTTTGGGGTATGCTGGTAGTTGGCCTTCCTATCTAAATGTAGATACTCTTCACCCTCTGAACTTGGAGAAGTATTGGTATCCCACAGAGGATGGAAAGAAATGCAAAGGTGAAGGTCACCTCCTTACTTGCCCAGCCATCCCTGCCCGCTGGAATGCCCCTTGTCTCCAAGGCCAGTTTTCTGACCTCAGAACTGGAGTTTGTCAGAATGAACTGTGCCATGTGTGGAGGTGGACAGAGTGCCCTCATGGTCTCAGGAATCCATCCTAAATTAGTTAAACTTGTAAAATTTAGAATTCCATGATTAAGCAATCACTAATTTTTTCCACTAAAAATTTCACTAAATTTCACTAAATCACTAAATTTTTCCATTTTCAGTGTGGCATAAATTTTGGCTTAAGTCACATTGAATTTATCTTTGTTTATCTTTGTTTAGATCCAACCCAATGTAGTATGTTACTCTGATAAAACCAGAAAGTATATATTTCCAGTGTATAAAATTATAAATATATCTGTAACTCCCAAGGTTCAAGGTGGATGCCAGGAAGTACTTCCTGACAGTTAGGACCCCAAGGGTATGGAATGGGCTTACACAGGAGGTGGTTGAAGCCCCATCGGTGAGGGTGGATAGGCTAGACATGCACGTGGTAGGCATGTCATGAGAGGGCCTGGCTGGAGCTGGGGGTCAGTCTAGATGGCCCAGAGACCCCTTCTGACTCGCTCAGTTTCTATGTTTCTAACTTACTCTGACATCTGCAGGGGCGATTCGAAGCCAACTGAACTTGTAAGTTACAATGCAAAACAGAGACATGCATTTCAAACCATAAGTTTTCCTCTTAATTGTAGTAAGACATAACATAAAAATAACTTCTTGGGTTAACTGGATTTATTCTATTTAAATTCAAGCATTCAAAAAGATAGAATTTTAAAAATGGCATGTGTACTTGCACTGATTTTGGAACATTGCATTTTAATAACAGAGAACATAAAGTCAGATCCTCAGACAAAAATACTAACAAAGGGGATTTCTTCAGATCCATCTGACATCATCATTGAATTTTAATTCTATGCTATATATTTTTGCATTTACTACTGTTTGCAATTAAATCACATAAGATTTGCTCCAATGTGAACAGTATTTTCTATTTTTGTAATGGCTGAATGAGGAGGCTACTGTGTAGTGATATAGTTTAGGAATTCCCATGTTGTTGGCAGAGCCAGCTAGAAAAGAAGTTGTTCATTCTCCCCCCATTAAAATTGTATTCCCAGAAGAAAGAAAAAGAAAGGAAGGAAATGCATATACTTAATAATATCATCTTATATATGTCTACTCAGGAATAAATCACATTGCATTATATAGAATTTACTCCTAGGTAAGCAGGTAAGAGATTGCATCCTAAATGAAACAGCATTAACCATTCTAAAGTCTGAAAAGCAATGCAGCATTTCTTTTAAAATGTGGAGACTTTCAGGTGTTTCATGGATAAATGTGGTCAAAATGCTGAAATGGGTCTGATTGATTAATCAGATGCAGAGGGGGGAGCCTTGTTCACCTCAAAGGCCTGGTGTTTGAGATACAGAGCTTGAGAATTGCCAGTGACATGAAAAATTCTGTTTTCCAGATGAAAGGGCTTTCCTGCACCAGATGGATACTGAGGATTAGGCAATGTGGTCATTTCTGACTCTTCCATCAAGACATCAGATGGCAACAACTAAAGAGTCTGCTTGGAAGTATGGATCTTGGACAAAGCTACATTATTCTAGGAATGTAGAAATCACAAACACTTCTCTATCAGTGAGTGATTTTGTGATATATAACATTTCTATGAGTTCTTTAAAAAATAAACAGGTGGGAGATAAATCTAATAAATAAACAAAATTGCAAACTTAATTTGCAAGATACATTGGGCACTTACAGTAGTATATTATTTATGATACATTTATCAGTATTAACTTCCAGCTTTGCTAAATACTCTTTCAAGAAATCTTCAGTACAGTTTCAAATCATTTCAAATGGTTAGGCGACATCTTAGCTAAATAAGTGATAGATGTACATAATTATTTAATTGTTCTGTTTTGATAGCTCCAAAACCAACATCTCTGTCCATTACTCTGTGCTCCTCATCACATTCAGTTATTAGCATAAGTATATTTAATAATATGAGGTTAAAAGAGGTTAATGATATATCTTGTTTTAACTCACTTCAGCTCTAGCTGCTGCAGTTAAATGTTGGCACCTGTTAAGGTCAGTCAAGCTGCTATCTTGACATGGAATTAACTGGCTGCATTCTCTATTGTATGTTGTTCATATGCCAGGCTTGCGTCCTTCCATATGAGAACTACATTTTAGAAACATCTGAAGCTAAACATTGCTTAAAGGCATCTGAAATAACCCTGATAGCCAAGGGGAGAGATTAAGTTACACCTTTGACCTTTAGAATGAGAACAGCAAAACTAGATTAGATGTTACAGATTCAAGGCACAAAGATTCTGCTTTTCAGTTCATTTAATTTATTCTTCCATTCCGCTCCCAAGGTAACCTCCGTTGGTGCTGTCTGTGAAAATAAAGAATTTTATGATGGGAAGGGGAAAGATTTCAAAAGCAAAAAAACCTCCTTAGCTCTATGTCTTCATGCACACGCACACGCACATACGCAGACTTGAATGTACATATTTTATTTATGTCAGTCTTTTTCTCTACCACCTTTGCTTTTTCTGACATTTAATTAACCAGATACCTCTGATGTCAAAACAAACATAAAATATGGCTGCTTGCAGGGAATATGAACCTAATTAAGATGAAGTTTTGGACAAAACATAAGACAAGTTTTGAATTCTCATCAGGTTCTAATCCACTTTATAAAATGTTCCCAGATGTTTGAAAGCCTCCAAGACCATCTTTGTATCAGGCAAAGCTAATGCTTATATTGAAAATTGCAATATTAATCATCTTTGGAAGAAGTGATTTTATTTGGAACATCAGGACATCCTCATTGCTGGCAGGAGTCCATTCCTTCAGTGTAGCTTAGTATGGTAAGAGTTTGGTCCACCATTTTGAACACATTCTACCCATAGTAAATAACCCTGATGAATTTCAGTTTAGTTTTCCTTCTAAAGCCACTTTTCTGAGTAGGTAGGCTTGTCATGTTTTTTTGTTTAAAATGTGCAAGAAATTATTTTTATTGGAGAAAGAAATATTGAAACATGACTTTATAGAATTTGGAAGAAGTTCATGGACTGCTCAACCTATTCTCTGTATGGATGGAGAATATAAGTCTGTGGGGGAAAGATTTTACCAGTGGAGTAGGAGTTAAGTAAGTTGACTTGAGTAAGAGATGAATCAAAGAGGAATTTGAGTAAAGTTTAGGAATGGAGAGAGGAAGGAAAATGAGACAGTGGATAAACTGAAATATGCAGGGAAGGAGGAGACAAGATAGTGGGGTGAACCATGAAGAGGAAAAAATGCTCTTTTTTCTCCAGGTCTTTGCATAGTGTTAGAGAAGAGCCTTGTAAGAACCCCAGACTGGCATAAAAAGAGAAACAAGAAGGTCTTGCCCTAGAAACAATAATGACGTAAATGAGGCTGTCATACTTTGGGCACAACATAGGAAGGCAAGACTCACTGGAGAAGACAATAACTCTAGGTATAGTTCAGGGCAGAAGAAGAAGGGAAAGACTAAATATAAGATGGATTGATTCCATAAAGGAAGCCAGACCTTTGAGTTTACAAGAGCTGAGCAGGGCTGCGAAAGTTGGCATATTTTAGAGGGCATTTGTACATAGGACCACTGTAACTTGATGAAATGTAACAACAACAAATTGGAGGCATGGGGGAAGTCTAATCTAGACTGTGACCATAGCACAGATGGGGGTAGATTAAATTTTCCATAACTGCCTCCCCCATGCTATGGTTCCAATCTATGAAGCAACATGTTAAAGGAATAGCTAAAGGAATGGGTATTACTAAAGGAGTGGATATTGTACATAAAAGCCCTTTGCAATTTCTCTGAAAATCTTTGAGTATTTTGACAGCGTTCTGTCAGAAATCTTGACAGTATTCTAACTTTAGAATGAAATTTAGCATTTCTGACATAACTTCATTGGTTGCTGCTGCTGTAGGCATTCATATAGCAGAAAAACCTTAATCATCTTTGAACCACTGCTCAGAACAAATGAAACACCAAACTAATGAAAGGCACCCTTCATCCACCAGTCTGCATAACATACGTACATTAGCAGTTCACCAAACTTTGAATGACATACTTCACCAAGACACATTTTAGAATAAGAAGTACAAGTGCTGATTTTAAGCTCTGTTTGATATGTTGCACTTATTTGTATCCAAGTGATATGAAATTTTACAAAATTGTACATCTGATCAAGTAGATCACAGTGCTAAGTTTCAGATTGTTAGTTCAACATTTGCCACTTTTGGAAACATGAGAATTTTGAGGCTTATAATGGCAGCACCTGTTTTGGCTTTTGTGTGTGTGTGTGTGTGTAGGAGAGGATTCTGTGCCACTTTGACACACACACACACAACACAAATTTATGTAATTAATAAATCTGGAATAAGTGTGCAATAAAACATATGTTGAATTGTGATGGTTACTCCAGCTGTAATAGGAAAGACAAAATTCTCTTTGATGTATATTACATATTTCTAAACCTATATTTTATGATTCAATCTTATGCATTTTCCATGTGCCCAGTATTTCTTCACACTACAGTGATGGGGTATCACTATATGAATGTCATTACTAGTAGCAGTTACACTGTTCTTCTTATTAGCTGGATTCAGACAACACAATAATTCATACTCAAGAGTTGATTATGGTTGAGTGTGACTATGGGTTGTCATTGAACTGTGAGTTGCTTTGTTGTCTAAATCCACCTGTGCTATCACTGTATAGCTTATGAACAATCCACAAAGAAAAACCCTGGTTCAACAACTACCCCTTTTAAACATATGACTCTGCTGCCATATTGTCTGAACCCGGGCATTGACATGGGATATTCTGTGTGCTACATGTACACTGCATTTCTCAGCACCAAAAGGAACTGTCTGGATGTTAAGACTGAGTGGGAATGATGACTTGATACTGCTACATTTGCCCAGAGTTTGATAATACCGTAACCCAAGACAGGGCTTGTCAACACATACTCCATGGGACTAAGAAGAATCCTGGGTGGCTCCAAGCCTTACATGCTTTCAGCACCAACTAAAGTCTTTTTGTTTCCCCAGCTGTTGATTACATTTTCCTCTCTTCTTTTGCTGCATTGTGTAAACCATTATTTGTATGTCAATGTCCAGTCTGATTATGGTATCAGTATCTGAAGGCAGATGATACATCAAAGACATTGGTTTCCTGTGATTCAGGGAAAAAAAAAGAATGATTAGGAAATCAAACAGTTTTATAAAGGCCAGAATCATGAAGTGTACATATTTATTGCTAAAATGGCACAAGTCATAACACATGAACAACTTTAGATGGCAAGAATGGAGGAGATTCTTGAGCCCTTACTTCATACTGGAAATGGATGATCAAAAGCATAAAGGCTTCACATTTCTTCATGTCTCAAGTGTCCACATCAGTCTAATTCCAATTAATTTCAGTTACACATAAGTGCATAATTCCATGCAAAGAGTCCCTTGATTTCTATGACACTAAAATGCATGTAAATGCATTTTCCTGATTACATATAAATTATCTGCAACCATACCATGTGCTCTGCTTGAAATCTGACAAAACCAATCTCTCCTTTAAAGCTGTGAGTAGTATATTAAAGGATTGATTTTCCTTCAGCACTTTAACTGTACCTTTTATTTATCAATTTATTTATGTAATAGTAAACATATGATGAATTTGTCACTTTCCTATACAATAACAAAACATGACCATTTTAAATGATTAAAGATGGCAATTCCATAGCTGATTTTTTTTCCTACTCTCCCACTACCACCAAACACACATTTTATTGCGCAGTTTGAAAATCACAATTTTCTGGTATCCTTGCTTTTGTGGCAAAGGTACACCTACTCTGACATAGCTAAAGATTCAAAGCTGCTCTCTGTTAAATGACTTTCATGTCAACATATCTAGCAGCTACTCTTAAGAGCTATAAGTAGCCTTGGTCAGGAATTGATCTAGCTAGTCTCCATGAATTAACTTTCTTACATCCCATGCTAGTGCTGGCTAAGATTAAGCTATAGTGAGCTATATTAGAATCCTATTAATGTAGCAGAATATTTACTTCTTGGAGGGACTCATTTATCAGCAGTGTGCACACATGCTTTGTCCTGCCTTTAATTTTCATAAACTGCATGTATATTCCGTAAAGAGAATGACAATATCAAATAGAGTGCAGGTATAATCTAGTCATATGCACAGAAAAAACCCTTTTGTTTTTACAGACTCATTTTTAAAAAATGTCAAACTGAGAGATTTTCTAGTTGTAAGGATACCGATGGTTTGATTACAGCTAAGACAAGCACATCACTGGACACATCAAATTTAGCCAGAAGTAATACATCATTGTGGAATTTTATGAATGTCTTTAGCTGAAAAAATATATATTTGACTATGGGCTTGAGAAAGAAGAAACAAAGCCACTTGTGTCTCATCATTACAATACAGCAAAATTTACTAATTTTGTTTTGCTTTGAAATAGGTGTATTTCAGGTAGGTTTATTTCACACACTCAATCCTCAGTTCATTTGCGGGTGCAGAGAGGACAGCGTCATAACCAAAGCACACCCTCAACACCACAGAAGACATTAAGTGGTGCTTTCACCTGGTCACCCAGCTTTGCTCCAATTTCTATACATTGAGGTGTCCGGATAGGGGACAGCTGTATTCATGAAGGCTCCTCAATATGGTAGGATCCCCAGTTGCACAAAGCTTCTGCTTACATAGAGGAGCATCCATAACCCATGCAAATAGGTACAACATAAAGAAGAGCCATGGTGTGTGGAGCACTTGTAAATCTAGCCACCCTTTTTCTTTATTGTTCACAATGGGATCTTAAAACTGCAGGAAGATCACCTGGTGGGACATTTTGAGGGTCACAATCTGGTTACAGCCACAAGCTTGTTGCTTCTAATGATTGGTTTTTCTGAATACAATGTCCAAAATTAACCTCCAGTTTTGCCAATATAAAAATGCAGTGTATGAATTGCTTAACGATTGAACAAGATCTGGGCAATTGTTGGATTTTACTTGTTAAAACTGGAGGGTTGTTCACTACTCCTTTGCTACTCCCAGCAGTGGAAAATATCGCTCTGTTATTTCAGCTTGGCAAATAGAGAAGTAGTAGGTATGATAAAGGATGTAGTTCTATCATTGTTCTTTGCTGACAGTTTATTCAGTAAATGTTGTAACACTTTGCCTAGCACAGGTATGATATACAGGACATAAGAAGAACGCTGAAGTTAATGCCAAGCTCTTGAACACTGGGATCAGAACTTAATAAAAGATAGCCATAGAGTTAGACTCTAAGAAAGACTGCTTTTCTTTATCCTTTCTTCAAAAGAAGAGTCCACAGACATCAAAATTATGGAAACCTCATTGTACTGAGTGCACAAAGATATACAAGTTAGCCACAAAACTGGTGAGTCATTGCTTCTTCCTTGACAATAAATCGTAGGCATTTGTATTGTACCCAGTATATTTGATTTATCTCTGGTTCTAGAAAGGTCACGAAATGAGAGAATATCCTGAGTTATTAAATTGCATATCTGTTCAATTTTATGAAACCTCTTGGGCCTCCAAATGACAATTGGGTATTGGTAGAAAATATTTAAGGTTGTGATTTGCATTGAAATAAGCTTTGAAGTATGGCAAAAAGAAACGGAATTTCTCAAATAAATCTCTGCCCTGGTGCAGAATAGAATTCGGAGGGACCCAGCCTCTGCAAATTAAAAATGATTGTCAGAAACAGTTCTCTTAGCCAAGAGATAAAATGCTCTTTGTTAAACAGATGTTGGGGGTGGTGGTGGGGAAAGCAGGACAACAAATGACTTGCTCCCCAACTTTTGGGACTGTAAAGCAGACTTGGAGCCCCATCCTCCTTCCATATTCTGTTGTCTACATGCCATTCATCTTATTTTGGAAGAAATTTGTTAAACACAGTGGGCCTTGGTTCTGCACCCTCAGTGGATTCAGGCATGCATTTCATATACCAGTCTGGGTCTAGATGTATTGTGTATTTTATTATGTTGTGAGCCGCCCCGAGGCTTCGGCAAGGGGCAGCACAGAAATGTTTTAATAAATAAATAAATAAATAAAATAGATGTGCACTCACAGAAGACATGTGTTGGCAGTGCTGTTCTGCAGATTTATACAACTGAGAGCAAAAGATGCACAGATTTAAATCCAAGTGATCTTCCATGGTTCTGGAGGGGGTTCCATCGCCTTTGGATGATCACATTTGTAGTTCTGGTGTATCTTTTGATTCAGTGTTGTTCCTAGTGGCACAGGCAGAGTAGGTGGCACAGTGCACTGATATCGGTTTTGGCTAAAAATATAATTTATTTCATTTCTTTACCATCCTATAACCGAAGCCCTCTGGGCAGTTTACAACAGTTCATAGACCATTTCATGATATACCAGCTGTATCCTTATCCAGATAGAGATAGTCTAGTTAGAGCCATCCATACTCAGAAGACCTGTGGGATTGCATTTGAAAATGTTCCAGGCACTGGTCCAAAATAGGCAGAGAGATTGAGAATAGAGAGTAGCCAATGTGACTGTAATCATTTTATTACTTATATTTCCATACTGCCCAATAGCTGAAGCAATCTGGGCAGGTCACAACACTTTAGAATACAATAAAAATAGTGCAATAAACATCACAAAATTTTAATGCATAATTTAAAAGACAAATGTAAAACAAGTTTTAAAGGCTACAATAGTGTACTCAAATTAACTTACATTACCTGTTTAGCAGTTGAAAATGTCCTAATATAATATACAGTTAGTTAAATGTGCTATTATAGTCTTAACTTGGCACAAAAAGATATCAAGGATGGTGCCAGGCAGGCCTCACCTGGAGCCACCACTGAAAACATCCTTCTTTTTGTTGCCACTAACCAATCCAGATTATTCTCTGATCACTTCTGTATTCAGTGCTTGACTAGTAATTAACAAGGTTGCCAGCCATATCATGCAGGAACCCCCTGAATTGCCCTCTGGAAACCGTCTGGATCCATTAGCTTCTCAGGGTGGACCATTTTAGTAGGTTCACATAGGAGTGTATAGGGAATCCATTTTGGAGGTGGGAATCTATTTGATTATTTGAGTTTTACTCCCTAGGTCCACTTTGACACAGCCAGGGGTCTGAGTTCCTGGTGAGTGTGCCTGATGTTCGCATGGCATTCACCAGGAACTAAGCACAAGCAGTATCTCTCTTCCAGGCTGCAAGAAGCAGCCTTGGTTTGTGCTGCTTTGTACAACATTTGTCCCATAAGTGTACCTGGACTTCCTCTCTGCTTGGCTTGCTTTCCAAGAAAGGACTGAACATGAGAGGAAGTCCGCTAATGATAAAGTGATGGATTGTGCAGAGTTTCAGTACCTCCCTAGGTTCCCACCCCTGCAGAGGAGAAAATTTACTATTAATCTGCATCTCAACAGGCATTGATCTGACTATGAGAAAGGGACTGATTCAAAGTCCCCCACTTCCAGATCACTATCCCGTGCCCACCTGAAACAAGAAACTTCCAGAATGTGCCCTGCTACATGCATTGACCAATAACATCAGTCAGTTCCCTGATTGTTATGGAGTCCATGAAATCCTAAGATACTTCAGATAGGGTGCCTGCAGCATTGCTGTTAACATCATCTAAGACCATCAGAATGGGGGACTTCAGCATCACAGCCAAGCCAACCTCTGTCAGCTAAGGTAGGGAAGACTGTTGCAGGGATGGCATGACAGAATCCTCACTCTGTCCCTCTAACCCTGCACAAGTTGCAAACTCTCTAGACTAGGAATGAGACAGGGAACCTGGAGAGAGAGAGATGGAATTCCTACAGACCACAGCAACACCCCTTCCCTGTTCTTCCCTGATGCTGTATGAAGCACCATGGTGGGCAGAACTGGGAGAGGATAACTCCTCCCTGTTCACTGACCAATGCCTTGGTTATACATGCCAGGTTGGCTGCCTCATCCACTATTAAGTCATTTTATTTATTTATTTATTTATTTATTAAAACATTTTTATGCCGCCCCATTCGCCGAACCTCGGGGCGGCTTACAACATAGATAAAACAAGTTAAAATCCATATAAAATAATCTTAATTAAAACACACATTATAAAATAAGCCGCCCTGGCCAGATAAAATTCAATTGTATTTAGCATTTAAAATGTTGCTTAAATAAAAAGGTCTTAGCCTGGCGCCGAAAAACAAATAACGACGGCGCCAGGCGGACCTCTCTGGGGAGCGCATTCCACAACTTAGGCGCCACCGCTGAGAAAGCCCTTCTCCGAGTAGCCACCCTCCTAATTTCTCTCACAGAGGGCTCCCAGAGAAGGGCCTCTCCCGCCGATCTCAGGGGGCGACTGGGCAAATATGGATGTAAGCGCTCCTTCGGGTAACCAGGACCCAAGCCGTTTAGGGCTTTATAGGTCATTACCAACACCTTGAATTGGGCCCGGACTTCAATGGGGAGCCAGTGAAGCTGACGGAGAACTGGCGTCATGTGAACATAACGTCCAGTCCCCGTCAGCAGCCTGGCAGCTCTATTCTGAACCAATTGAAGTATCCGGACCGTCTTCAAGGGTAGCCCCACGTAGAGCGCGTTACAGAAGTCAAGACGGGAAGTCACCAGCGCATGAGTCACTGTTGCAAGGCAGTCGTACTCCAGGTAGGGGCGCAGCTGATGAATCAGCCAAAGCTGGAGGAAAGCGCTCCTCGCCGCTGTTGTCACCTGAGCTTCAAGTGAAAGCTCCGGGTCGAGGAGCACTCCCAAGCTGCGGACCTTGTCCCTAGGAGGGAGTGCAACCCCATTCAGGACAAGGTTCAGGTCACCTTCTCCGAAGCCCGAACCGCCAACCAACAGGACCTCCGTCTTGTCTGGATTGAGCTTCAGTTTATTATGTTCATGGTCTTATGTTGTACCAATCAAGCATTTAAAAGCTGCACCCATACTTCTAAGGCAGACTGATGGGCCAAGCACCACAGCTGCAGTTGCAAGGAGAACCGGAACACAGCACAATTATTAACTGGATCTAGTTTTTTTTTTTCTGTGTCTCAGGGCACATCCCACATCTGAGACATGTAAAGGTGTGAATAACATCAGCAAGAGTATGCCATTAAAAATTGCTAAATTTGTGCTACTGCTGACATGTCACATGGTTGGGTATGTTCTGCTATGAAGGGGATGAGCAGAAACAGCCATCACATGCTAAATACATTGCCAAATCCATCCAAATGCCTTTATTCATATTGGCTTGTAGTTGCATGGGGAGATAGATGTGACGCTATTCCCACTCTTACAAACCATTTTCAAAATGGTTGTGAGCTGCCCCGAGGCTTCGGCAAATGGGGCGGCATAGAAGTTCCCTAAATACTAAATAAATAAATAAATAAATAAATAAATAAATAAAATGGTTGCATGTTGGACCAGGTGGTCATCATCTAACGTTGTTCATGTTGAACCCCAACTCCAGACCTGCATAGCTAAAGTAACATGTAGTCTAGCTCTTAGACTACAGGCTGTGTTAGGACAGAGTTCATGCTTAGTGCCACTTTTTGGCATAAAGGCAGGGTAAAACAAACAAACAAACAAACAAACAAGGTGTATATAGGCATTGAGGATGTGAGGCACTAGAACTCCTCCTTTTCTCTCCCAGGTTTCCCACTGAGCAAATACTTATGGTAAAACTGCTCAACCATTAAGGGTAGAGCAAACATTAAAATGGTCTTGTCAACTCTTCAGAGAGCGTCCTCTAATGGGCCATATAGAAATGTAATACACAAATAAATAGACACAAATATAGCTAGAAGAAGTTATTTTAGGTTATGATTGAATACTAGGGCTCTGTTTGGTGTCTTAACATCATTCTAATGATTTCATGTACTTATGAATCCAGTATATTTTCTGCAGTGCTTTCTCAGCAGTGAATGTCTTGCCATTATTCATTGCCATCATTCTAAAAAGAGTTAAGACAACAGTTTTGCTGTCTGAAATGATTTATGAACTCATTTTGGTTATGAGAATCTTCAGTTTTCAACTGTGACTCAAACTACTGTGGCAATGTATCAGACAATCGCAAAGTGTTTAAAGTAGTTGGCTACACCTGTTTCTACTTTGCCAAACCATTCAGGTCCGTGTTATTTTGATTCAAAGCAGTGTGTGTTATGTTCAGGTGGTACTATTTGCTCTGAAAATTAAAACTACCTTCTAAGTATTAATATTGCAATGAAACATAACTGTCAAAAAGTTGGCAGATGAGTTAATGAGAGAGATAGAGGAATGGGAAGGGGGAAAAACACTGAGGAAAGGTGGGAAAGATGCTGAGCATGTGCCCATAAGTATCTGATCAGAGGTAACTTTGGTGGGTACTCTGTAAAAATTATATTCAAATGCTTTGCAATAATAACCAGGCTGTTATTGTTTTGAGCAATAACCAAGACACACTCTGTAGTGTCTTTGAAGAGGACCACAGAATATTCCATATATCAACTTGAGGATTTTGTTTTGTCTGCATTTTTAAGCAACCTGCCCTATGTCGTGCTTTTTAGATGATTTGGGGGGTGGGGGGCAATTCTTCAAATTGCACACTTATCTAAATATTGTGATGCAGATCTTAGTTCAAAAATAATTTGGGGAGGGTCCAAAAATAATATTTATTAGGGAGTATAATAATTGTATATAATTGTTTTTAAATTGCAGACTAATGTGGGAACAGAGTAGACTTATCATTGAACACAATTGAAACTGCCATGTAGCAGAAATAGACTGAGCTATAGACTGATCTAGAGACTGTCCATCCATCCATGTTGTTACATGCCATCAAGTTGTCTTTGATATACAGTGACCCTATGACTGAAAGCCCTCCAGAATGTCCTGTCCTTGAAAGCCCTGCTCAGCTCTTATAAACTCAAGGCGGTGGCTTCCTTTATATAGCCATAATGTATAGAGGCCATTTTATGATATGACACAGTATCATCTCATTACAGGTTTCCTCATCCCGCATCAGTGGAAGGATCTCTAGTTGGGAGCATCATCAGCATGGTAAGGCCATGTTGCATAACGGCAGCTTGAAATTCATAGGTGGGAGTTGGCAAAAGCAGCGTATTGACCAGGCTTGTGGTACTTCGGGTTTGCTGGCCAAACCCAGTCTAGACTGCCAGCTTTCCCCATATGGCCACACCCCCTTTCCCTGGTCCCAATCTCTTCTCCCAACCATCAATTGTTTAGAAGTTTCCCAGGTTTTGCACATTTTTCTCTATTCTAAAATTCTGAAATGTCTCTCTTAAAACTTTATGCCACAAAACAAACAAACAGCTTTTATGTTGCAAAATGCTGGATTGGATGTTGTTGTTGTCAGGAGTATTTTTGCCCTTCTCTTTTTCCCTTTGGCCTCACCACTCAGCCATGTCTCCTAAGAGTGTCTCCAGATGGAATTCAGTGCTCAGGCTGAGAGAGGTTTAACATCCCTGAAGAACCGTCCTTAATTTAGGAAGGAAAATTGGAAGATGCTCAGATGCTTGAATGGATAAACCTAGTGTACATGCACAGATTGTATCATTCTTCTAGAATTGCTTGAGTATTAACAAAGCTTCAATAGAATACTAGGCATAGAATACTCAGGGCTGGGAATCTGGCTTCAGAACCACCATCCCACTCACAGCTGGTGCAGAAAGAACCACTTGAGGTGACCTTCTGAGGCCCAAAACTTAACTGGGGAGTGAAGCATGAGCTATCCTGGGTCCTCTCCAGCCTTCTTTCCTTCCACTGCA
>NW_025335941.1:30539610-30606984 GCF_004798865.1 Varanus komodoensis
CTGGATCAAAAGCACTTCTGTTCCTCCAAGAGGCACCTGTATGAGGGCCATCAGTTACATCAGCCTGGGGCTTCAGGCACAGCTGCAAGCAGTGGCAGAGCACCTGCTGTGCATTCACAAAGTCTCAGGTTCAGTACCTCAAGTTCAGCATCATCTGGCAGGGCTGGAAAAGAATCCAGTTGAAGCACTGCAGACCCCATGCTAGTCCATGTGAACTGCACTGGCCTAGATGGGTTAATGGTCTGAGCCAACATAGAGGAGCTCCTAATGTTCCTAGCTGTTTCCCACCCATTGATGTGAGCCAATTGGACTCAGGATGAGATGGTAGGTCTACTGCCTCACTCCTCCCCATGTGGAACTCCACTGTTAATAGAAATTACCTGGAGTTGAAAATGAAAGGACCCATCCTCTTCTGAGATATCACCAGCTGTAAACAATATAAACAGAATTGATCTTTCTCCTTCTTGAAGGGCAAGCAAATAGCTATCTACACTCCAGCCCGCTTCAGAAAATGAATGTATAAATTATATAACACCAGCTCCAAATGTTCCTTCTCATGCATTTTGAAATCTAGTGAAATCCAGTTCCCATATAAACACAGGACTGCCCTTTTCATTTATTAGGATTTCAGGTTGCAGGTGGCTTTCCAGTGGCTTTCTGAAAGTTGCTGCTGAGCTGCAATATCACTTGCAATATCATTTCTCAAAATCCCTATAAACTAAACCCAGGTCTAGTAATCCTCTCTAACAAGTACCAAGAATGTCAGGTTTGTAACTTTTTCTTCCAAAGGGTTCATTCTGCTTTAATCTCACCTTTGATTTCCAGTTATGTAGCCTTTAACAAATCTTATAGGTCTGGAACCTCTTTATAGGACTTGGGTGATCCTGCGCCAACAATACTTCCTTAGAAACTGCTAGCATTGTCAAAGTAAGGGAAAATTCACTTTCCAAGATGCTATAAATAACTGGTTTTGACAAAGGTACAATTTGCAGCTTCAGCATTATTTGAACTAAAATCTGGTTTCAATGTAACTAAGAGCATCAGATCTTTAACTCGTACAACTTGAATGATATCAGTCAAGAGCTGAAAAGAAAAAGGGGAAAAGAAAATGATTTTTTTTCTTTTGCTATACTTTAAAGAGCTGGCCAAGAGCCACACTGAATCATATTTAAAGTTTGTGGGAAAATACTGAAAATATTAAGAATGATTTCTAAATGGTTTGAGCTTTTGACTTTGTCTAGAATGATATGGAGAAAATGTCTATTTTAAAAGGTTTTGTGATCATTTTCATGTATCTCAGCTTACTCATTGCAGCCTTAAAGTATTTGTTCTTCGTATGTGGAGTGACTAGATTTCTAATAGCAAATTTCTCCAGAATTATTTGTTCATGTGTTTACAAAATTAAGGAACCTCAGTATACTAGAAATTGCTAAGATCATTGCTATGAGTAGAATATTTCTTAGCATAGGTGCAGCTGGCACAAAGGAAAGCCAGTGTGGCATAGTGGTTAGCTTGTTGCGATAGGATCTGGGAGATCAAGGTAGCAGTTTCCATTCAGCCAAGAAGGTTGCTGCGTGATTTTGGGCCAGTCACTGACTTTCTGCCTAGCCTACTTCATAGGCTGGTTGTTGTGAGGATAAAATGGAGAGAAGGAAAATGATGTAAACCACTTTAGTTCCTTGTAAAAGGAAAAAAGGTGGGATGTAAATGTTGTAATAATGATAATGATAATAATTATAGCAGCAGGATTGGTTCCTTTCAAGAAAAAGTATAATAAATCAATACGTAAGTCCAAGAGAGTCACTCATCCTCACAGTTTCTCTACCTTTGCACACATCCATTTTTAATCCTTCAAATATCCCATTCACATCATGAGTTCTAACAAATGGTGTCATTCTGCCAGTGCAAAGCTTTACCACTTGCAGAACACTCCATGTTTAAGTGACAAAACCAATATGGTGATACACTCTGCAAATGCACACTCTATACATATGGTTCTCATGTCATATATACTTGTTCATTCAACTTACTTATGGTCACAAGATGTGGATCCATGTTTTATTTTCTGAAGTGCAGGAATTTTCTTTCCAGCTCCTGTTTTTCTTCATCAAGTGATTTTTATATCTTCTTTAATAAAGCTTTGTGTTCAAAATGCCTTGAAAATTATTTTTCTAACATTGTTGGATAGTAGCTGCTTCTAGGAATGAACAACCATTCTCAAGAATTTCTCACTAGCATAATCCTTTTCATTGGGCAGTCTCCAGGGCAGCCTGCCCCTGGATGGGCCCACTGTCCCATTAACAGCCAACCAAGCAATTTCTTCTGGAAGCCCTGTCCACAACTCGTATAATGGTTAGTTGGTCTTCCAGGAACTACCCCAAAACAAACAGAAATGCTTGTTTCTGGAGAGAGGCCATTTGGTGGAGCTCCATCAGCCTGCCCCATTCCAGAAACAAGCATTGCAGTTCATTTTGATCTGCCCTCAGAAGAACTAAATCTGTTCTGCAAGCTGTGTGACTGGCCTCTCATGGCTGGTCTCCAATAGGTACTGACCACTGTAAACAGTTTCATTGCTTTAGATAAACACAGTCTAACATGATTTTGAAATGAACAGGAAAAGGGCAATTGGACCAGCCCTGTAGTGACCATCTTATAAAAACAGTAGTATTGGACTGCCTTGTAAAAAAAGGAGGGGTGTCTGCCATTGGATCCTTCTGCTTGCATGTAGGCTAAAGGAATTTTCCCGATTCCCATTTCCATCTTCCCTGGTGTTTGAGGCATAGATTCTTCTCTTTGACAAAGCTGAGCATTTTCTATGAAGGGAAGAGAAATGATCTGAAGAAACCAGCTGGCAGGTTTAAGCAGTGTGGCAGGGGAGAGGGAATCCCAGCAAATGAAATGCCTTGTTGGATGCAATGAATGGAGTAAATAATGTACATGTTACTAGTAAGAGAGAAATTAAAGTCAACAGAATCATCATGATTAATTTTGAAATTGGTGGTCCAGTTTGCCTGTTCATTGAACTTCTTCTGAATATAAGGAAAGTTCAGTGCAATATGAGGAAGACATAACTAAAGAACTCTGAATTTTAGAGAAGGAAAATATATTATGCAAATGGATGGAACTCAAATAGTGTTATCCATTAATTTCAGTTACATTTCACTGAAGCCACAGATTATAGCTTTTGAGTTGGGTGGATGTTTTGCTCTAGCAAAATGACTAATTAAGATACTAAATTCTCATTTTCATGCAAATGTTGTGAACAGAAACAGGGAACTGTATATCATTATGCCAGCACCAAGAAGTAGTAGTTCCATACATGGACTGCTAGAATAAAGACAAATTGGTGGAGGGTTCTGTTCATAAAACAGTAGATATAATAGTACTAGATTTTAGTAGAATACATTCTGTTGTGTTAAAAGAAAAATGCATTCTATTGACACATTCAGAACCTTACAGGTTTATCTAGTATTGTTTGGTGGCTTTGGCCTTAATATGTTTTCATCCTTTTTCTCATTAGGAAATAAGAACAAGCTTTACCTCTCATGAGACTGTTCCAAAAGGCTTAGTATCCCCACAGAGACAGCTCTAAACAGCTTATGATAATACTGATAAAAAGCAACATAAAACAATTCTGCATTACACAGGGAACAGCTATAAATGGTAATTTTAAAAATCAGCATGCATAGACTTTTTCTTACAGCACATATGCAGACAGTGTAGTGTGTGAACAACCCTCCACCTATGGCATTTAAACTAAGGTCTTCTCTGCAAACTGATTTTCCCATTCCTCAGTATCATCCTGTAGACTTGCTGAGATGACTACCACTGGAAACCCCTCAGGAATTCATGGAGTTTCAAAACTAGCACTAACTTTTTATGTGACTACCTATTTCTTATAGTGTATTTGTAAATGTAGAGTTACTCTAAGAAGCATCCAGTACTCTCTTCTCAAAAGCCGCCCCGAGCCGCCCCGAGGCTTCAGCGAATGGGGCGGTATAAAAATGTTTTAATAAATAATAAATAAATAAAAGGAAGCTATGTTATAAAGCTCCCTTGGTGCATCTTTACATTTGAGGAGGTAAGAAGATCTTTGCAGAAGGCCCTTTTGGTGGCAATATGGGAAAGTTCCTTCTCAGGGCTTGCTCTGACATAGGCTTCAGAACTTGCTACATAAGACTAGATTGGCTCCCCTTTCATTGGCAGGCAAACACTCTTTTAAAAAACTATCATTCAAAAAGACTTTTCTCCTGTAAAATATTCTGTTGGGTTGAGTTTATTCTTCCATTGCTGAAGAATATGATTTTTTTTCCGGGTGGCCAAACAACAAGGGTCAGTTACTTAAGATTCTATCAGAGAGACACCAGAGGGTCAAAAATAGAAAAATAAACCTCTGTCAAGGCCAGAATTTGTTAAGATAAGCCTGGAGACAGATGCTTTGACACCAAATGATCTAAAAGGAAGTGTAGGTCAAGATAACCATGTACAAAAACTAGCTGAATGTTTCCTGCTATGACATTTTCTGTTACTAATCATTACAAAAAGCTAAATGTAAAAATTCTCTGGGTATAATGACTGTGACAGCTGGTCCTGATTGGAGACGGGCTGGTTCTATATTGTTAGTGTGCACCTACAATATATAGTCTTTTTTCTACAAAATGACTTGCAGGTGTGGCCTTTATTTTTCATGGTCAGACATTAACAAGAGGGACTTTTTTGGCCCTCAACATTGTGGTATTTTTTTCCATTCTGGCTTTTTAATATATATTTGTGTAAGGGTTATTTTAATACTGTGTTTATTTCATTTTAAAATTTGTTGGCCACTTTAAGCTGGTGGAAAAGCTGTGTAAAATCAGATAAGCAGAACAGCATGAAACAGTTTAAATACATAGTGCACCAGTGATTAGAGAAGATATATTCAGCTGTAGAAAGCTCTGTGATGTATTTGATATTAGCAAATGAACTATCACCACTTGGTGTTCTTTTTGTGTGTTTAGGAGAAAGTGCAGGTCACTGAAGAGTATAGATGAGAAATCTGCAATGTCTCACATGACTGGGTTGCTGAGATGTCACCAACTGAAGCTTGGGAGAATTATGTTTGTGGGTCCACTGATGAGACTGAGTCAGGCAACCTGGGATGAATGCAGCCATCTGCTGTGGCATTTTGTATTCTAAGGGAAGAACAGGGAAACAGGAAATAAAGCTATGCCCTGGAATAAAATGCAGAGCTTAACGGAATGATACATCACACTTGCTGTCACTGCTTTTCACAGCAAATCTCCAGTCTTGCAGAATATCTCTGCAGAGTGTGGGACAAAGAAGAAAGGAATTCGATATAGTTTAGCATTATATCCAATCCCTTTCTATGTAGGTAAAACCCAATATATATCGAAAAGACATTGATCTAGATGCCTGCTACACCAGGCTTTATAAAAGGAGAAGAATAAGCTTTTCAGACATGGTCACTGATTCTCTCCATGATGCTGACAAGCAGTTCCTGCTGGCATCAGTGACCCATCAGATGACCGCCCCCCCCCCCCCGGCCAAATCTCTGGACAGAAGCTCTCTCCTTTGGTGCAATGTGCTTCAATGGCTAAGATAATTAAGCCAGTTTGGTTTTAGAAGGAAAAAGCCAGGAATCAACACCTAATTTGCCTTCCCAGGCAAGAAAGTCATTTTATGCTCATGTAATCTGTACAACAGGTTGTAGCTCAGATTGCTAATGATGAGGTCGTTGTTGGACAAACAGCAACAACCTGGGGTGGGGCGGGCAGGCTATACTTTAACAGTTACTCATAGTAAATTACTTTTCTAACAAGTACTTTGCTATTGAAGATTCTGGCTGTATGATTGACTGTAGGATGCTAGGGAGAGAAACTGGAATATTGTAAGATGAAAGATTCATGAAGAACATATATGTTGTTGAAACATCTGTTTATATCTATTACCCAAGGCTTTAAATAATCCTGAATGGGAGGCATTTCTTCCTTACAATTCTTTTTGATTGAATCAGCATATTGTTTTATTTCCATTGGTGAAGCTTGGATTAAGAATATCTTGTAAATTAGGCTTCTAATATCATTGTATGTAGGCTGCTCCTAGGAAGTCAAAATCATTCATGAGAACCTCCATTATGCATGTGGTCCATTTTATGCTTAAATTCTATTATGTCTGTATTCTGAAGGTCATGACTTGGGCAGTATGCAAGAGCAACAGGACACATGAAGTTGGTCCTGCTGGTTCTCCCCTCCTCTTCTCTCCTCTCCTCTCCCTTCCAAGTATACAGAGGGCTTCTGATCTGGATTACTGAGGATTAAGGGGGTTTTAACTTGCCTCTGGCAAACTATGGACTTGAACCAGATCACTCCCCCCCACCCATACATACCTGCACTTTCTATTAGGTAAAGGTAAAGGTTTCCCCATGACATTAAAGGCCAGTCATGTCTGACTCTTGGGGGTGGTGCTCATCTCCGTTTCCTAGCCGAGGGAGCCAGCGTTTGTCCGCAGACAGTCTCCATGGTCATGTTGCCAGCATGACTAAATACCCCAAAGTGCACGGAACACTGTTACCTTCCCACCAGAGTGGTACCTTTTTATCTACTTGCCTTTGCATGCTTTCACACTGCAAGGTTGACAGGAGCTGGGACGGAGCAACAGGAACTCACCCCGTTGTGAGATTCAAACCTTTCGATCAACCAGCCCAGCAGCACAGCAGTTTAAACCACTGCGCCACCTGCATCCCTGCACTGTCTATTACAAAACAGATTTACACACCTGATTTACAAAAACAACACTAATAACAAGGAACGGAAAAAAACAGACACTGATGCCTCTGTATCTGTGCTGGCTCTTACTCAGAATCCTGGATCATCCATATGAGCTTTGTAATAGCAGATTCCCCAGAGGAGGAACATGTTCCAATCACATAGAACTTCTCTTGGGAAGAAGATATCCTACTATCCCAGACCATCCTTAATCCATGGCAGTCTAACAGGGTTCTTGGTGAACTTCCCAGAGCTCCTTCTTTCCCATCAAAAGTGAAAATAAAAGATCTTCCTGATATTGCATAACACATCAAAGCAAGTAAGTTGCATCTGAAAAACCCCTTATCAGGAGAGCACAGCACTGGCTTGGACTTGGCTGCAGTGAGAGCTCAAAGCATTACTCAGACCATGTCTGGCCTTCACTCCCAACAGCCATGTGAGGCCAGGTCACTCACCTTCAAATGCAGCAAGAAAGCTAGGGATGGGTCCTGTCATGGTTCCCACCAGGCTTGGGTCAGCCAGGAATTCCTAGACATGCAGGTTGCCACAAATGTGACCAGATGACCAAGGTCAAGGACGCATACCCTATGAACATTGGGTTGGGTTGCCAGTTCTTAGGTGTTCAATGCCTCTGAGAAACACTGTTTTTCACTCTGCTCACCAATAAGCTGACCAAGATGTGCTTTTTCATGAAAAGACATGTCCCTTTTTGATTTTAGAATGCAGTATGGGTTAGGGTTTCTTTTTTCTCCTACTGCTATATGTACAAATTATGTTCATTTAAGTGTTCCATGACAAGATACTGCTAAAATGCAGCCACTTCTGCAGCATTCTCATTGAAACAGGAAAATCATGGTGAGTTCCTTTGGCAAGAGCTGCCCAGCTCAAACCATTAGATGCCTTCTAATTCACTTTGTACATCTGGCTCACCCAGCAAGGTGCTGATTAAGTCAGGCTTAAAGCACGTTTAGATCATGAAATTCAGCAGCAATGCCAACTGCTGGGACGTGTGATAGAGGAGAAGTCCTGATCAAAGGTTGTAACCAATGTGAGTGTAAATTGTCCTCTTTCTTTCTTTCTTTCTTTCTTTCTTTCTTTCTTTCTTTCTTTCTTTCTTTCAATGGGTCTACTCTAAGTCAGACTAATTCACTTACAGATGTTTTGTCCCACTCCCTACACACAATGACATTATAGTTATATAGTTATATATATATCAAAATAGTTAATGCATCTATCTAGCTCACTGTTCTGTTTCTAACAGTAGCAGATGTTGACTATTTTATGGAGAAAATATATGAATACAATTTCTATTAATAATTGCAGTAAAAACATCATGGCCCTAACGTCTTATGCATGTGAAACACACATGTAACATTACATTCATGTTTCATATAAAAGCAGTGGCCTTGATATATTACTAACATGCAAATGGCATTCGAAATTCTAAAAGTAGAGTACCAGATATATATTTTCTGTAAAATAAACTTCCAGGACAACTATTCTGTATCTGGAGCTCACTTGCCCATTTCTTTGCTTACATATGTTATTAATGGGAACTAATATTTGGTGAAGAAGAAGAGAATCCTTGTGTAAGTTTAGATGGAAAAAGGCCTGCATCTTCAACATGTCCCAGCCAGCTATCATGGTAATTATAGCCCTTTTTTCTAAATAAATATGCACAGGCTTACGCCTTATTATTATTATTATTGTTGTTGTTATTATTATTATTATTATTATTATTATTATTATTATTATTTTATATAGTGCTCTAATCACTCTGTTTATTTGCATCAATTTCTCTATTAGTGCAAGCTGCCATATCTGTGAGATTCTGCTACTTATCAAGTGCCCTATGGAGATTCATAGTCCTTTGCAATTTCCATTCCAGCTGCCCTAATAAAAACTGATAAGACCTTTACTAATATTTTTCCCCTAAGGATAAATATAGATAGAAGATCCACCGGAAAATCTGTTTCTATAGGTGACTAGACTGTCTTTGATATGATCAAAGGACATCAATACTCCTGTACAGCTGGAACACATCCACTGCATGTGAAACAATGAGGAGGTTATTATTTATGTAGTGAAACCTATGAATCAATTCATATGACCTGAACTTTATTTAACAGTTGTGTTGTTGGCCATAACCATAGCTCTGAGTTCTAAATTACAGAAATGTGGGGGGAAATGTTATCATGATTTTCCTTCTTTTTCCTTTAGTTTGATATATGTGATCTCAGTGGATATCCCCTAGTTGCGAATGTTCTATGGATATGCACATATGTAACAAGAGAGTCAGTGTGGTACAGTTAGAGAGTGCTTAGCTGGGCTATGGGAAATCCAAGCTCAGCTGTCCAACATTTCTCTGCCTTACCTTTCTCACAGGGTCATCATATATATAACTGTGATAAAGAATGTTAACCAGTTTTTACAAAAATGGCAGTCTTGTGGCACTTATAGACTAACACATTTGTTATGACATGAAAGCCATCACAAATGTGCTAGCCAGAAATGTGGAACCAAATTCTTTTCCGCTTTCCCTGTGGTGGATTAACACTCTGAAAATTGAACAATTACAAGTAACTTCAAACAAATAACTATTATGGCTCTGAAGCCATTCATGATTTTGTATAAATCTACTGATTGTTACTGTCTCTTTGGTGACACATTATTAAGTGAGCATCAGATAAATAGAGAATGCTGGTTTCAATTTACATTCACAAGTTGGTTTTGTTCAAGAAGGAATACAATTGTCAAGCCTTTCTAAAGATGTTCCAGCAGATAGTTTTCATTATGCACTATTTGAATTCATTAACCCTCTGGCTAGATCTCAATCGCTACTAGAGTTGGACTGAGTTTGATTTTCCTGCCTGACACTCCTTAGGTCCCTAAGGCTTTGACTAACAAACCCCAGGATGTTGTAAATAAGCCTAAGGATTAACTGGCTTCTTGATATTCATGTCCCATCACATTCCCAGAAATACCAAATACACAAGAGGCTCGGCTTCCCCCTAATCAGAAAAGGGAGAGTGCTGATTGCTCTGATCAGAGCTGCCTGTGTCTGGAAGGCTAATCCAAAATTAATTAGATCTGGGCTGCATACAGTTCATTTGGATTTGTAAACATAATGACTGGAGTATGAGGATTATGCAGATAGAGAATGGATAAGGTAACTAATTTGTAGGTCGATAATGCTTTAATAATGTCACAATGTGCTCCTTTCTCTTAATAATTACCAAAAATAGGAGCTATTTCACTTTGTGTACATTTGTGCCAGAGAGAGAGAGATGGGAGATGGGATAAAGACAGAGCACAAGTGTTAACTATGTGAATATTCAATATCATATAAAAGAAGGATATTTATTAGTGCCAGAATGAGAAAATGAACATACATAGAGAGCATGGCCCTATGCATTTTTACCTGGAAGCAGATCCTACAGAATTCACTGTGCCATATTCCCTAGTGGCAGGTCTGGCTTCACAGGTTGGTATCACAAGGCAGTTGCAGAGGCCCTTACATCAGCAGAAGAGGGCACTGTTGTCCACCACTCATAGAATCATAGGATAGTAGAGTTGGAAGGGGCCATGAAGGCCATCAAGTCCAACTCCCTGCTGTTGCAGGACACCACATTACACCATCCCAGTAGAATCATAGAAGGCACTCCTTGCCTTCTGGTTGCTTTGCCCAGAGGATGAGTTACAGCAGCAATGGCCACCAATGGCTACTTAGTTGTCTGCCCTTTGTGAGTGGGCAAGGGAGGGGATTGGGTCCAGGGTCAAGGGAGAACTGACCATGTGGTGTAATGATCAGAGTGTTGAAGTGGCATTCAGGGGATCTGGGTTCTAGTTCTCACTCAGCCAAGAAGATCACTGGGTGGCTTTGGGCCAGTCACTCACTGTCAGTCTAATCTACCTCACAGAATTGTGGTAAGGATAAAATGGAAAGGGGGAGGACCATGGAAGCTGCTCTGGGTTCCTTGCAGGAGGAAAAAGGGTGGGGTATGAATGCAATGTGCTAACAATAATAACAACTCTGTGGCTGCAAGGGAAAGGCTCACTGATGGTCCTGTGCCAGAGTTCTACATGCAACGAACAAGCACAAAAACACCCTTGGAGATGACACTGCTCAGTAACTGCTGCCTCGGACTGAACCCTTTGCAAAGTCACCTATGCTTGCACTGAACACAGTAGATTCTAAGTAGAATGTGACTCAAAGTGCAGGTTATATTTAAAACTTACTTATTAAAAGAAATGCAACCATCTTAAAAATGATATATCTTGATTCCCACAGGAAATTCCGGCCTGCACCCAAATTCCAGCACTGATGAAAATGTACCATGAACTACAATGCTTCTTTTGTAATATTTCCATTGTTTCCAAAATTAATTCTCCTCAACACTTTAATTTCCCATGCCTTGGCAATATAAACCTGCCAAATGATACTGGAATGGGAATATTTGGCCTTCAGAGTTAGGTTCTGAAGTACAATTATTGAGATATTTGTCATTCCATGCAGCAAGGGCAATGGCATTGTAAGCATTTTAAAATATAGATGAAACTGTGTGATCTGTTGTGTGAGATAATCTTTGAGATTACACATTGTCCCACTCTCAATACACAGTATTTAACATCAATAAGAAGCTTGTCAACATACTCTCTGCAATGCACATCATGCAGCTGTGCCATTTTTCATTCCCATTTCACTGCAGATTACAGCCATACTAGTTTATGTACTTGCATCAATCCCTTCTGTTTGAATCAAGATTTTCAATATTAATGACGATCAGGTTTTCTCAAGATCCACTCATCCTACACTCCAATTCTCTGCTCTCAACTCTGCATGAAAAGACAGAAAAGTGCAACATGGCAATCTCAAAGAGAGTATCCAGCAGCCATTTCAATCAAGGTATAAACATGAATACAAGTCAATGAATTCCATGCATGGTTGCTTCTTTAAATCTGGCTTGTGTGCACAGGCGCTGTCCCCTCTCTTATTTCTTTTATCTCCTTCTTCAAAAGTCATCTTTTCCTGTAACACAATGTGGGGTTCCTCTGACATTTTGGACATCAACTCAGTGGAGGCAGCATGAGCACTAGGCAGGAATGCTGGAAACTGTTCCCCAAAACATCTGCGGAGCACCTTTGGAGAAGCATGCTTTAACTCTTATTCCCCATATTCCTTGTGTAACTATGCTTAGGTACATATACATGAAACATATACATATTCTTTCCCTGTCTTTTCTGTATTCTTCCATAATTTCTCATTTCTTTTTCCATTGTTTCCTCATGTCAGATTTTAGATTTTAAGTACCTTGAGAAAGGGACCCATACCTTGCAGTTTGTAAAGTACTATAGGAATACGAGTAGGTGGGGTAATGTAACAATGAATATGGTTACTATTGCTATTAATCCTACTGCTACCCCTATGGATGATGTTGTTGTTGATGATGATGGTGATATTGTGAAAATGGCTGCTTCATTCTTTATTAGACAATAGAATCAGACAGTATAGCTTTGTCTTGGCAATATAATGCTGCAATATAATGCATACATTGAGGACATTTCTGTTTGTTATATGTCTTGACTGCCCAACAGCCAAAGCTCTGCGTGCGGTTTACAAAAATTAAGGTATAAAATACAACAATATAGTAAGAAATAAGAGAAGGGCCTTCTTGGTGGTTGTGCCCTGTCTCTGGAATCAGCTCTCCAGAGTGGCTTACCTGGTGCCCTCATTGCAAACATTTCAGCACCATCAAAAACAGTTTTATTTTGTTTTAAAACAGTTTTAATAATTACTTGGATTGTAATGTAATTCTAACTTAAAGTACTATGTAGCAGTTGGAGGTTGTGTTTTTAAATAGATTTTATTTTTAAAGTATTATCTATTGCATAATTTAGATTATGGTATTTTGTTATCGGCTGTATACCACTCAGGGAGTCCTGTGCAGGACAAAAGGGTGTGGTCCAAAAGTCCAATAAATAAAAATAAAATAAATAAAAAATGTCATGAGTTTTAAACAAAATAAAATCAAAGGGAAAAACTATATAAAAGCCAGAAGCAGTGCAAAGATTTGAAAACTCGTTTTTAAACCCTGAAGATTGAAAGTCCTGGAAAGTTAAAAAGGTTTGCACCTGGCATTGAAATCACAACCCAGCAGTAGCAAAGCCTTTCTTGTGAGAGCATTTCAGAGCCAGGTTGAAATGACTGGAAAAGTTGTTGTTCTTCCATCTACCTCATCTGACCTCCTTGCTCATCGTCCCTGTCTCCCTCAGTGTACTGCTAGGTGTAATTTGGTACCTTCATAACCCACCCCGGCATTCAGATTGCAAATCACCTCTTGGAGATTGTAGCTATCTAACTGCAGACTTCATAATCATGATAGCTGGTCATATCTTTCTTTCCTAATTCCCTAGTTCTTGTATCATCTAGCCTGATGGAGTTCTGGAGAACTCAAAAGCAGTATTTTGTGCACTTCCAGATTGTTCTAATAAAGTTATTGGCCAACTGTGCAGTTTGGATTTTCCTTCTTCTTCCCATAGGCCAGCATGGCTTTCTTTGTTTTTGTTTCTATATTTTTTCTGTGTTAAACTTACTTTGTCACTGGCTATGCTTACTTGAATGCCAACCAAATACAGTAAAATATTATTAAACTGATATATTAATATAAGTAGAACTTGCAACAAAATGTCACAGTGTGGAGTGTTCTGGCTCAGGGTTCTAGCTAGCCAGCCAGCCATGCTTGATCTCAGGATAGTCCATTCAATTCCTCTGATACCTAGCTTAAAAATTATGCTCACATTAAAAGGCACATTGTTGCAATGATGTACAAACTTTGGTTTCCACAGTTCCTTCAGTTTTCAGCTGGAAATCTGTGTACATTATTTTTCTCAGCACATCTGCCTACCTTGGAAGATGTCAAGGGATGTCAGGCCATTGCACATAAAACATCTAACCTTGTGCAGGGAAAAAAAGAAAATAAAACTCCCATGAATGACAACTTTGAGATAGTTTTGCATTCAAATAACAGGTTTTTGCAATTGTTGTGATAGATCTATGTAAGCCACCACCCTTTTGTGCCTGAATGGGTAATTTTGGCTACATTTTTGGCTACTGGAGTTTGTTATTAGTATATAAGATATTGACCATTTTAAATAAGCTCACATTAAATAGTAGACTCTTACTCTGATATATAAGGTAGACAACCCATGGTTTCCTCTGTTCAATCAGTTGTCAGATAGAAATTTGGATGCATTACTTTTCTCAGTGCATCTATCATTGCCTAGCTTGAAAGACTTTAAGAGACCATCAGTCACTGCACAGAAAATGTTTAACCTTTTACAGGAACATCACTCCCCCTCTCCACTAAAAACTCTATTCCTCAAATGACAACTTTGAGATAGTTTCATATTTTCATAATAGCTACTTTGTGCAAAGGATGCAAAGGATCGCTACAAGCAAAACACCTAGATTCAGTCCAGTTGTGTAGAGGTGTTATTGGAAACTCTGATTCAATGAAGCAGCATTTCAGGGTTGGATAAAGTGTTCAAGAAATGAGTGGCTGTTATTTTTACAAAAATGCATAGCTACATGCAATTGAAAATCTACTTAGGGATGCCAGCTTAGTGCTTCCAAAATAGATCAACATGGGCAATTTGTGTAGGGATACCTGCAATCCAGCCCTAAAAGTAATGTTGCCTAACAGATATCACATGCCTCTGCAGATGAAGAAGAGGAGAAAATCAGGCTGCTAGTGATTCCTGATGTTGGTCACATATTACTCTTCTTATGACTAAGGTGAATAAATGGCTTTGGGAGAGCAAGAGAGAAAAGAGAAAAGTATTCCCTCTTTCTGCTTTCTGATTAAGCCTGCTAAAATGGCCATCACTGGGCCTTTCCTTCCACTAACATATGCTAGACCAGTAGTTCTAAAATTGGTCTTTAATGTGGTTGATGGTGGGGCACAATCTCATTTGGTGGACACAATCTCACTGGGATCTCGCATAACTGCTGTACTTTTTGCTGTACTGCTGGATGGATCTAAAGGACCAACAGGCAGCACATGGTATGAAAGGGTTAGTACACTTACCTTTCTGTGACCGCCTGTTGATGCTACCCTAATGGTAAAAAATGTATGCATATTTTCATGCACAGTCTTCCAAATAATGCATGTGCCTATTCTTAAATGTACACATTTTTCTGTTGATTAAAAGAGTCATGTGCACATTTTTTCCAAAAGTGCATCTTTCATATTTGTTCTTCAAAAGTATGCTAGCTATACTTTTCTCTGTTTTTTGATTTGTTTTGTTTTGTTCCACAAATCACTTGGAAACATACAGATTGCATTTGGGATGCGGTGCCAGTCCAGGAGGTGTTAATTGTGCAAATTCTGTTTGCAGTATACTGAAAATAATTTATCATATATCTTTACTGCTCAGCAGAAGGTGCCAATGGTAATAGGTGTGAAGATAATCCAATAAGATGGCACTCTGCTTCACCAGTGTTATTAGGTGATGTATAAGAGTCTTTGGTGTGTTTGAGAATAAATTTGGCTTCCTTCCTTCCTTGTTTCAGTTAACAATCAACCCCGGATAGGCATGTAACATGACTTTTCATGATACTGTATCACACTGCCATTGTATGTTTTATCTTTTCAGAAGGTTTTTTATTTTGGTAATTTCCTGTGTATAGTTGGAAACAAAATCATCTTCCCTTTTTTATTCTTCTTTAGTTGGCAAGCATTCCCTATATTTCTGTATTTAGAATGCAGCTGGAATGAACACAGCTGCTTTCTGGTTTTTCTTCAAAAACAACAACAGTATTTGAGGTATCATTAGGAGCATATTTTCACCACAGTTTGTGTTGTATGTCAAGACATTTGCTTCTAAACAAGCAACAGCAAGCGCTTCAAAAACAGGTTATGGAGAAAGCACTTTCCCACTCTACTGCTGACTTAGCATAAGGAAAACAAAATACAGTTCATCCCCCATAAACTTGTTCAGTTTTCTTTAAAGACGACAGAAGATTGGGATCAGGAGGAAGTAGGAAGAACCATTTAGAACTGTGCAAAGGGCTTAACCACTCAGAAATGAAAAATCTGCAGAATTGTGATTGTCTGTTCTTTGGCAAAGGTTCATTTATATGGCAACCAAACAAACACATAGGGATTGTCCTTGTCAAGTACCATTAGGAGATGAATCAATACCACCACTAGAGAAGCATAGCTCAGTGGTAGAGCACATGCTGTGCATGTAGAAATGCCCTGATTCAATCTCCTGTCTCTCGAGTTAAAGGAGTCCAACAGCAAGGCTAAGAAAAGCCTGTACAGCCAACCCCTACAGGTTCACTGCATTTCACAGTACAGATAACCACACACTGGATGGATCAATGTTTGACTACACCAGAATGTTGCTTAGCAATATTGATTAAAGACACACACAGTCAGTTTCAATACAAAGGATCTCTCCATTAATATAACCCCTAATTTACCATCAAACCCCATTATTGCAGGTGGTTCCCTTGTCCATTCTCATTTCTTGGGAAACTCATGTAATTAACTTAATGTGTAGGATCTCCTTATATTAACATTCCACACAATCATGGACTAAATGCCATCAAGAGCATTATCCTGAGAAACCATGGCACACCTGCCTTTGACACTGTTCTTTCCTAGAACTAATTCAGATTTGGAGACAGGTTGTATCAACATATGCCATTGCTATGGGTCCACTGGATATTTATGTTTGACTTAGACAATCAACAGTCTGTTCTAAGGTTTCCATACGTCACTGTCTTTACTCCGTTCATTTGGAGCTGGGATAGCCATGTTATCATTGTTGATGTGGAAACATCATAGAGTTCCCTGGCAAGATTAGCCACAGAAGTGGCTGCTTCTAGCCTTTCTTCCCTACTACCTTCAACGCCATAGAAATACATCATTGTTTGCTTTATTCCTACTGGTCAAGTAATGACTCCTCCCTGTTTACTCTCTGAAGCAGGGAGACAGTGTGAAAATACACCGAGGAAGAAGGAAATAATCACAGCTAAACTGTTTCATTCAATAAAAATCCCTGTAGGGGGGTGAGCAGTTGGGAGGTGCTGCAGACATGCAGTTACCTTCTGGAAGGGGAATAGGGGAACCTGCCTCTGTACCACAGCAGACCAATCAGGAGGAGGCTGGTGCAATCTATGGGCAAGAATAGGGAAAGGATGGGAAATTCACTTATGGAGGCTGCTGGGATGCATGGTGAGGCCAGGAGGATGGAGCAGGCAGCACGGAAACTTCTCCACCCAAATAATCCCATGAGCATCTGACCAGTTAGTCTGGACAGAAATCTACACATGAAGGGAATAGTGCAGGGTTGTTTACTGTGCCATATGGACCAGCTGGGTAATCATATGATGAGGTCCATGGTTGAGGGGGAATTTGATCCTGGATCTTCTCAGCTGTGGTCTGGCATTTTAATGCTACACCAGAGTGACAACACACTAATCTACTCCTGAGGATCATGGTATTTGCTACATTACCACAGGCTTCTTGTTAAAGGCAGAGCTCCCATTTGGCCTAGGTAGAAAAGTCCTGCCTGATCTAGTGCTCAGATATAAATAATACCACAAATGATGTGTTAGAAAGTATTTGTTAATGTCCCCCTGATATTTGAATGGCAAAAGTACTTGTCTTACCTTGTCAGACTTTAGGTATAAATGTGGGTTTATAGAAAAGCTAAGAAGAGAAAATAAAAATGGAACCAGGAGCATAGCCAGCTCAAGGGACTGTGGCAAATGCTATGTCAGAAGAAAAAGCACATTTTCATCCTTTCTTTTGTCCCAATGAATCAAAGTCCCTCTGATTGGTGGTGTCGCGTTGCCTTGATCAGAAAGGAATTAAGTGGACAGTGAGAATGTGCTTTTCCATCAAAGACCTGGCAAACTGCAAGATATAAAAGCCCAAAGGTCTGTGTAAATCTCCATCTCACAGACAGCAGAATAGGAAGGAGGAGAAAAAGAATCTATTATAGGCAATCCAATCCCTCTCAACCAGACCATTCACTGAAAATAAACATTCACGACTCACACTCTTGGCTTTCAATAAGGCTGCTTTATGACCCCTATTTGCATTTTTTAAAAGAGTGCATCAAAGTGATGAGTCGTGTTGCTGAAAAATGAAATCTTCAGCTCTTCTATTTATCTTCACCATTAAACTGTTTTACTATTTGCACTCAAGAAATATACATTCCAGATTAAAGCTGCACTGAATATAGGGAAAGCTCCATTTCAGTGTGTTTGGAGGAATAATAAGTTGTTTTGAAAAGCTAGTGTGCATTTGGTGTTTATCAGGATTTCACATTTCAGTTTGGAACTATGGGATTAGAAATCATTTTGGTTTGTGGAGGACAAAATGCATCTAATAACATGTCAGTGGATAAAGTAACAACCCCTCCACAAAACCTTTTCTGTTTTTGGCACAAATTAATTTTTCAGTCATCTCTTGACATACATTCCATTATGAGTGCTGAACTAATACACATCAAGTTATGTTTTGGAGAGTCCTAAAGATGAGTTGCTTCTTCGACAAGAACATTTGCTGAACCATTCATAAGACTGAAATGCACATGTTTTCCTCAAGGGCTCTGAGTCCAGGAGATTGTTCTCTCTCGGCCAAAGTATGGCAGTTGCCTTGAATGTCTATATACAGAGAGAAATGGTGGAATACAGACTTTTCCAGCAAATGTATAACTATATGACTTGACTGGAAGCCTTAAGTCCCAGACTTTATGGTCATGTGTATGCAATCTGAAATTTCTCCAGAATAGGTCCCACAGAAATCACAGAAGAATGAAAGAAGAGGCTTGCCAGATCAAGCCAGTGTAGCTTCTTGTTTCTTACGGTGGACAGCCTGGGGAGTCCACAAAGAAGACTTGAAGCAGCATCCCTCTCCCCATCACTGAGCGGTTGAATCCTTTTAGCCTGAAGGCAGAATTTAGTTGTGGAGAAGCTCTTGGGGAGAGAGTGGTGTCATTTCAGTGGTGGGCAGGGTCGAAGTAGGGGAAGGTCAGGGTAGCAAAAGTACCAGTCCATTTTAGTTTACAATGGCTGGTAAGTAAGCGTTAGTTACTGTGAAAGGTGAGTAGACTATCAAACAATTGACAGAGAAAGGAAAGAGGGCAGGGTTGGGGAAAAGGGAAGGGGCATGGCCAGCTGGCAAACTCCAGAGAGCCAAAGTGAGAGCTCAGCATTTCTGCTCTAGGCAGCTGTTGTTCAATACTAGGAAACTTTCCATCATATCTGCTGATTGGGGAATTTGGAAAATAGTAAACATTTCACAGAGAGATGTCTGGCTTCCCTACACACTTCATTTCAGCAGAGACCTGATTCCATTCCAGGCAGCTGATACTATGTTTAAATGTTTATTCCCTACACTGGCCCAGCACTCTAATGAGCATTTAATTTGTGCTTTCACTGGGGTGCAAACTTCAGATATGTATTGCCTACTACATTATAAGCATTTCTAAACATTGAGTAGCACATCAGAGACAACAATGATGTGTTGGTGGCATTTGCATGAAAGACAGCAGGCGTAATTTGGTTCTCAGTTGTAAGATGACTTCTCCATGGCTACTTGCCACTCAGCGCCTCTTGTCAACTGAATGGCTTTTAATGAACCAACGCTCAGAGCCTCTGAGCAAAACCTAGTGTCTGGGTAGGTCTAAAGGGATATAGACAGTCTTTCAACTGAACTGGTTGCAAACCATTAAGGGTACAGAGCTGCTGTTCCCCACAAGCCACCTGGCAACTGCATTCTGCTCAATCAGAAAAATTTGGTTGTCTTAAAAGGTTTCTCTTCATGTCAGGATCACTGCAGTGGTTTTGTCTAGTCTGGAAATATCCAGTGCATATATGATTTCAGGATGTCCAAGCAATATACCCTGCTGTAGACCGGTGACATTGGCGGTTTCAGTAGAATGTGTTTCAAGGTCTCCCCAGCACCATGAGCATAAAGAATACTTAGAAATAGGTAAATTGTGTTCACTAACTGCATTGCAAATAGACAATTTATTTGTTGATATTCACTTTGGTATATATTTCCATATATTTCCCCCAGGTTTAAAAGTGTTTCTCATCATTCCTTGTATTTATTTCTTTATGCCCAGCTTTGAAAGCAAACACTGTGATAAAAGGGGCTGATTTGGCAGAGGCTTTCATTTGATTCAGAAGTCAATATGAGTAGCTGTACAAGCCCCATTAAGAAGCACATGCTTGTATAACATTAGGTCATCTCCTTGGGTACTGCTCCATTCATATTTATGACCACTTTCATTAGCTATGATTGATGCTATTTTTCCATGTACTTTTCAGCTGTAGCAGCATTATTATTAATGTTTATTATATTAATACGGGAACATTTTCCATCCATTAACATTAACAAATAGTGGGATTGTAGAAATGCTGACTTAATTGCTTTTGGATTTACTCTGTGAAAAATAAAACAGGCTACAGAAAAGTGAATTAGAGATATGCACCACAATTCTAAGTGGATATACGAAGAGAAAAAATTATACCTGAAGGTTTTTCTACACAAGGCATTTTGGGAGACTTGTCATTTCCTAATCACAGTTGTTTACAGACTGTTTTGACCCATCATGACCTTTCAGTTTTGCTTCTTTAACTAAAGAGTATTCTGAGTGAGGTCTGTGTGTGTGTGTGTGTGTGTGTGTGTGTCGATATGGTATTTAATAGGAAAAATGAAGCTTGCAAAAGAGAAACTTGCATATTTACACTAGTCTGCTGTATCACACTGCCACCTGGAGATTAAGTAGTGGAAAAGCAGGAAAGGAAACACTGCTCTTCTGGATCAGATCTCCATTCTGTGATGCATAGGATCATAGAATCATAGAATGGTCGAATTGGAATGGGACATGAAAGCCATCAGGTCCAACTCCCTGCTGTTGCAAGACACCAATTTACACCATCCCACCCAGGTGGCTGTCCAGTTTCTTTTTCAATGTCTCTAGTGTGGGAGAGCCCACCACCTCTCTAGGCAGCTAGTTCCACTCTCTTATTGTTCTGACAGTGAAGAAACCTTTCCTGATATCTAGCCTGAATCTGAGTTGATGCATCTAGTTGAATGCAACTAAATGCTGATTTAAAAACTATTCTTAAGGGTAGCAAAAGACATTTTGCTTCCTCAGGCAAATATCGTATTTGTAATGCAAACAAGAATTTTCCCCATTTTTTAAAATGCTATTTGGAAATATACAAGTATGGAGGTGCTCACTTCTGTGGATCTACAATAAAGAAGCCATACTTTGCAATGTCTGTGGTGGGGATACCTGCTGTCAAAGTGTGGGAGGCATCAACCTAAGATATTGACCCTGTTGGGCAATCCTTGTTTTTGTTTGTTTGTTTGTTTTTAATTTGCCTGGACTGTTTTCAGGGCAGTGCACATTTTTCACTTTTGCCTGAGACTCTAGATACTTGAGAAAGTGAAAAACTGCATTTTCCCCTCTTTTGGGGGAAAATCCTTTTAAAACTTGGGTTTTGATGGGGCAATTGTTTTTGCAGGAACATATGGCTGTAAATATCTCTCCCCCACCCCCCAATTGTCTTGTCAATCAAGGTCTCTAACATAGACTCTTTGTGAAAGTAAACATAACAAATCAAATAAAGAAACAAACGTAAATTACATAAATACAAGGTCTATGACAAACAACCAGCTGAAATTTTCCCTTAAACTTAAAAATTGAATTCAAGTCCGGCTCTCTGTTTTAGGCATTCAATCTGTCCCACTAAAGTAATTGAAAAAATAATTTAATTTATATTTTCAGTTCTGAGAGGTTTAATTTTAGATTGTTCATGTTTTGCAAATGGTTGCCACCTTCTCTTCACAGCTGTTGCATGTTTTCACCACAGAGGTTTAAATAATTCAGTGAGGTCCTTGAGAAATCAAGCTTATTTTGCATACTGTTGAAAGTTCCTTATTACTTGCTTCAAATGCTGCTAGTCTCTCCAATGTACCCTCTGAATAGAAAATCATGATGAATTTATTGAGCTGTGACAGTTTCAAAGATTCAACTCTCTTCAACCATTTCACTCCCCCCTGCTCAATTTTGCAGATTAAGAAGTGACTCTAAAAGTACAGAATATTAATTATAGTTTGGCAATCCATGCCTCTGAATGACAGAAAGGGCCTACAAGTGACTTCATCCATTTATTTTCTTAATTCTTGGCCATTTCTATCCAAAAACATTAACTTCTCTTCTTTGTGTTCAACATTCTATCTATGCTCACTACAGAGCAACGTGTCATGAGAAAAATCAATGTCAGCATCACAACATTTCAGTCAATGGAACAAGTGGAATTAAGTTAGAAAATAATCTCATTAGTGCAGTAGAAAATGGCAATAATGACAGTGTTTCATAAATCAAAGTACAATAGTCTGGCACAAAACAGAGATAATTGCTTACTGAAGAAATTTGCATCATCAGTAAAATTGCAAGATCAATATTCTTTTAAATGTAGCAGGTATTTACAAGTGGATTTCATGCTCATCTTGTGTAACAAAACTATTTTGTTGGAATATGCATAGGCATTAGTAATATACAGTTTGGATGTGTGTATATAATCAGTCATGTGGGATTTAATAACCCATTTTGTTTCTGTATAGTAAGTCAGTCAGTTATTTATTAACTTTATATCCCATCTTAAAAGAAAATACTCAAAGCAGCTTACAAACCATCACCTTCCTGTTCTCAGTCTTATCCTCACAACAAACCTGTGGTAGGTTGGGCTGAGAGTCTGTGACTGGCCCAAAGTCACCCAGTTGGCTCCATGGCCGAACAGGGACTAGAACCCAGATCACAGACTGACCCAGACCCGTGCTCTTAACCACTCGCTTTCAAATTATAGCTCACAGACAGACAGACGGACAGACAGACAGACACAGATGGGGTGTTGCAAGCATTTCAGTGGGATGCTCACTTAAGGGAGCATGTGCTCGAAGACTTGCATGCGTGATTGAGGTGAGTGCACCCTGCTTCAAGGCCTGCACTTGGCTCAGTTCTGCAGGCCACCACCTCCTCTCTTCCTCCCCTTAATTCACTGAGGACCATATCTTTCAATCAGAAAAAGGCATTGAGGCCTTCTCCATTGTGCACATAACAACTGTTACAGAGGCAGACCATGCTTTAGAGCTCTAGCAATGTGCACCACTGCTTGTACCCCTTCCATCATCACTGTCCTCTTTCCAAGGTATATTGAGCTTTTGGGACAGGAGGAATGGAAACGGTGAGCACCCTTGAGTCCCACTGAATGTTCACAAAGCTTCTATTAGCCTTTACGTAAGCTCGGTTGTCATTCTTGCAAAGACTTGTTGCTTCGTGGATCCCTAAAAATCTGCATTCTTTATGAGATGTGGGAGATGCTTTCTGTATAGCATGATCATTGAGATAGCCTCTAGCCGGATCAAATACTGTTTCACTTGCACAAAACAAGACAAAAGGATTCAGGCATGAGGGAATTATGCAGAATTCTGACAGAAAGAGACTCATTCATATAATTAAAAGTATATGTCACTGGGCTTCCTTGGACTACAATAACCAGGCATGAAAGGCATTTTTTTTAACGATTTGACTTTCTGTTGTTCATATATACTGCATATAAGGTAGTTCACATATAAGACAAGGACTATAATTTGGGTAGGTTTTCTGGTATTTGGCATATTTCAGGTGTATAAGCTGCCCAGTGAAACTTCAGGTTATGGGGTGTCATAGAAGATAAATAAATACATAAATAAAGAGGAGCCCCAGTTTTTGCTTTGCTATTTTCATTTTCAAGGGGCTCTTCTGTGTTGGTATATATGGGTATTTGTCAGCTGTCATGCTCCCCTTCCCAGCTGCCACAGCAAGCTCGAAATGATGTGCCTCTCCCCCCAGTGAGGATGGGGCAGGCACCAGACGAGGGTTCAGCTGTGCGGCTCTGCACAAGACTTTTGATATGATACAATGCAGGATGAGCGCCTCTGGTAATAAGTTATTATTAGGAATAGGAATAAGAATAAGAACAAGAAGCTCGTAAATACAATTGCCTTTAGTATCTATCCTTTTTTAAAGCAATGAATATAATATGATGGAAAAAATCACATAATGTATAAGATCTCCCCCTCCCCCCCCCCATTTTTGCCTCACTATTTCTGGTTTCAAGGGTTCTCTTTTAAGCTGGTACATACAGTATGCAACCTGCTTGTGCCTATGAGCAGCCTTGCACCTATGGTGAAGAAAATGTTCCACCTTTAGTTCCATGCAATTTCTTCAACAATACCTGTGAAAAGCTGTGACCTTGTCCTATGGAAACTGTACTCATCTATAATGTCCATTGGTTGCAGTGAAACTTCTGGCGATGCACTTCTTGGCATCCAATTCTGTATGGCTGTAGGCATTCTTGGCTGTGGCAGCTGGTTTCTATCTGGCTTCTTTAACAATTTCTGTATTTTCTGGACCTCCAAACTCATAAAATGGGAAGATTGTGATATGTTTAGTCTGTCAGAGCTAGTAAAAGACATTTCCTTTCTAACTGGCATTTTTTCCAGCTTTAACTCTTATGCTTAGAGGTGATGATTCTTCCCTAAGCGCCTTGTACCTAAGTGGAAAATTGAACCCTTGCCTCTCACCTGGCCAAGTGGAGTAAATGTGAAATCCATCACTTTGATTTCACTGAATCTTCACTGCTTCTCCAGACTAACTCTAGATGCAATGTGTGACTCCTGTGTGTAGAGGCCAAAAACAGACATTACTTTAAATGTATCACTGGGAGCTCTGTTTCCCCAGCCATTTTTTATTCCAGGGTAGGTTCAGAGCCCTGAACTGAACTGGGACCATAGTGTGAGGAGGTGTGTGGACTTCTATAGTCTGGATTAGGTCCCCTGTACCTACTTTAGAGTAAAAAAAAGAGGGGGGTAGAAATCTAGCTACTAGACAATGTAATGTGTGATCTGTCTGAGTAGTTACTGTAAAAGTTTCAAAGCAGGTTAGGAAGATTTTATTTTTCTGTTTTCTTTAGTGCATACATTGTTGTGCTTCATTATTACCTCTTCCTTTTGTAAATAGATAAATATTGTTTCTTGGATTTTTCCCTCTCCCTGTACTGCCCAGACCATTTTTTTGCATGTTGCATTGTGAGGTATGGAGAGGGAAAGGCCTGGACAGCCCAAAAGCTGGCCAGCGGAGACTAGGAATAGGGGTGGAGATGTGGTTGGCTGATCAGCTGATGACTTACCCTTGTACAATATACCATGAAAGCTTGGCTTGTTCTAGCCAAGGGCACTAGGTAGGAAATGGCAGTGCTGATTCATGGATCGGAACTGTGAGCTGCTGCCCATCCTTGTGAGGAAGGACTGGCACGGAGCTAAGTTGTAAGCCATCCTGAGATGTCAAAGTGGTGAATGGGGTATAAAAGTTCTAAATAAATAAATAAATATGCAAGACTTGACACAGAAATTGCTTCAAAGAATGCTTTAAGGCAGGAGAGGCCGGTGATTCCAGTGGGTTTCCTCATTCATTGCAGTAATTTCATTTCTGATTTGTAGGAGCTCTCCATGGTACTCCATGGTAGGAGGCCTATTTTGGGGTAGGCAGGACCACTGATACCTCTGATAGGGCTCAAACAAAAGCTGCCATGGATGAGGAACCCCAGTGGATTGGAATTTCTCTTCCCTTCCGTTAGTGATGCATCTGTTTCTGTGCAGTCTTCTTAATTGCTGTTTAGGACCCTGGGAAAAGCATTGAACTGTTCTTCCTCTGTGAAATGACTAATTTAATACTACTAATAAACAAAGATTTAAACAGAACTGGGGAAGTAATTTCCTGCATCAGACAGCTGCAAGGAAAAAGTTTCAAAGTGCTCTGCTTCCCTTATAATAGCTAATAACATTGAAAGCACCTGCAGACAAAAGGAACACCAGTTTCAAGGTCTACTGTCTGTATTAGTGCTGGCACCAACAGCTGCTACAACACAGTCCCCAAAAGTATGTCCACCTAAAGATCTGGCAACTTGACACCATCTGATTCCCATATAAAGTTAAAAATCAGCTCAGTATTGTGCTGTGCGAGGAGCAGACACCAAAACTAGGCAGAAACTAGGGGCAAACTGGTAGAAAGCTATTATAAGGATGTTTGGAGAATATGCGATTGTTTATGAGCATTTCTTGGGAAGATCCACAGAAAACCCATTATACCAGCTAACGCTATTGCCATTGCACTAGAGATCCCTTATTCTAGTGCAACATAATTTACATCAGCACTTCTGTGCAATTGGATACAGCTGGGAACAAGGCATGAAAATAAGTTCCCTAACAGAAGTGAAAAGTGATAGAACATGAGGGTCTCCTGTTTCTTTTAAAAAGAAAATGTGGCCAATCAAGGTTTGAGGTAAAATATCACTTAAATGTTATGTAAATACAAAGTCCAGGAAATGTTATGGACTGTATTATTGTTGTATTATTATGTAAGAGGTTACTGGGAGAGTTGCAAAGGTTACCCTTAATTGAAGATTATCCCCATTTTTTTAAAAAATTGAAGCTTACCTTGTGGACTACTGCTTGCAACTTGCTATGTGTCAGTAAAGTTGATGTTACAGGCCTTAGTCATTCACAAGTTTTAGAGATGACAAGAAAATCAGAATGGTCAGGTTGTAAACAGTCCATTGGATCTTAAATCTAGACCAATGATCAGGAAAAAAGGTAATTGATCAGATAATCTGGCTGTGTATAAAAGAGATGATCCAAGACAATTTGGATCAGTTGTACTAGTTGAAGAAGATTAGTGAGTTCAAGCAGAGAGGAACCAGAGAAAGTAAGGTCAATAATTGAACCTTGGCTTAAGAAGAATAGGGCCTTCTCTGTCATTGCACCTTACCTTTGGAATTTCCTTTCAAGGGAGGTGTGATTGGCACCCACTTTGTCTTGATTTTGGTGCCAAGTTAAGACTTTCTTATTTAGTATCTGTTCTTAGATTGGACTACTGGTCTGCTGCTGGTTTATTGTTTTATTGGCTGCTGTTATTAGTTATATTGTGTTTATATTTGCTATTGTTATTTATATGATTGCATTTATATTGTATTTTAATCCTATTATGCTTTGTGGTTTTGGCTGTTATTGTTATTTATTTGCATTTTTTTATATTGCACTGTGAGCAGCCCAGAGAGCCTCTGGCTATGGGATGTCATAAAGATGTGATAGATATATAGATAGCTGGGAACACTGGAAGCAGAAGCTGTGAGAGCTAGAAAGGGGAGAAAGGTTTCAAAGATGCATGGATTGAGTGAAAAGGGAAAGCAGTTGGCCTCAGGAAGCAAAAAGACTTCAAGGAGAGAAGTGAGTGGCTTAGTGTCTTAGTAATCAAATCTCTAACCAGAAGGAAGACTTCATTGAAAGCCAAAGCTAGCCTGCCAGTTAAAGATAGATTGTCTCCATATCTGCAAGCAGGAATGACTAGTTACTCTAGGTCAGTGTGGCTCTTCATGCATTGTATCTTTTATTGTGAACTTTATAGCAACTGACATTGCTGCTGATGGCTATTCCCAAATAGCACAATGAATAGCTGCCATAAAGTGGAAAATAAAAGATGTACTGGATATGGAGAGCCATAGACATAGGATTTGCTTTCTTTCTTTCTTTCTTTTTAAACTCTGGATTCTTCCAATGAGTCCCTGCAAGAACAACTTCAGGTCTAACAGGTACAGCTCTTACAGGCAGTTGGATCACTGAATGAGAATGAAGTTAAAGGAGTACTATAGGGGGATAAGGATTTCCTGAAAAGCTGAACGAAATATTTTTATCTATCTTTACTTCAGGACATGAAAGATAGATACCTGGCCTGAACTGATGATCTCTAGAAGGAAGCTGAAGAACTAAGGCAGATAGTGGTGACAAAGTTGAAATTCTCAACCATATTGACAAACTGGAAGTTAATAAAACACTGGGTAGAGCTGGTATCCATCCTAGAGTTCTTAAATAATTTAAGTATGAAATTGCTGACTTTACCAAAATATATAGCATGCCTGGAAAGTTACCTTTCATATCAAAGAACTGGAAAACACCACATTGCATAAATGGATTGGGGGTGGGGCAAGTTAGCTTAATGTCTGTTTGGGTAAATTGCTTGAAAGCATTATAGATAGAACTAGTAAGTATAGAGAAGAACAAGCACTGCTGAAAAGAATCAACATGGCTTCTACAAAGATAAGTACCTCCACACTAATCTTCCAAAGTTCTTCGAATATGAATAAACATAAAATATTTATGCATATGATAATCTGATGAATATTATAAACTTGGATTTCCAAAAGGCTTTTGATAAAGTATTTGACCAAAGATTCCTGAGCAAAATTAGCAGTCATGGAATAAGAAAGGTTAAAGAACAGAAAGCAGAAAGTGGGAATAAATTGTAATTTTCCCTGATGGAGGAATTATTCTGTGGAATCCCACAAGGATCTATCTTGGAAATTCACTTCCATGAAATGCAGTGATGGCCACCATCGCGGAGGGCTTTAAAATGGGATTGGACTAATTCTTTGAGAAGAAGGCAATTAACAGCTAGTAGTCCTGACAGCTATATGCTACCTTCTGCATCAGACATAGCATGCATTATTGACACCAGTAGCACACTACATACTACCAATCAAAAGTAGCTTTAAATAGTAGCTAATAATAGAAAAAAAACCTTCCGTGTGCATCAACTTTCTTGCACACACACGTGCACACATACAAACACAACCCAGCAGTTGTTAAGACCACAGTATGTTTCACTTCTGCTTTCTAGTTTCAAGGCAACCTGTACTTAGAATGGGATTTTCGTTTTTTTGCTTTTGTCTTTTGTGTTGTTGTGGAAGGGAAGGGAAGGGAAGGGAAGGGAAGGGAAGGGAAGGGAAGGGAAGAGCAAGCTGTCTCCAGCTATTCTTTCTCCAGCTGATGGATTTTTAATGGTTGTCTTCTTGAAAGGAAGGGGTTGGAAAGGTTCCATCAGCCAATTGCCCCCCCCACACACACACACACAGACACCGCAATGCCCACATAGCAAGATGTGCACAGCTGTAGCACTTGGTGAGATGTGCACAATTCCTCTTCCCACTCAACATCCAAGTATTCATTGGTCTCATTAACAGATTGCCTTATAAGCTGGTTCAGATTCCCTAAAGTAATTGGAATGGGTAGAGTGAGATATTAATATCCATATTTTCCCTGAGACAAAGTTGGTTCTCAGTCCATGAAAAGCAAGGCTATTTCCTTAATATGAAATCCCTTTATGAAAAGGATTATTTCTCCCTCTCTGTCTTTTTGTATAATAGACAAACACTCTTAGGAGGCTATGTTCATCAAAAAGAATCCAGCAGAACTATCCATTAAGGAAATTAATTCAGTGTGGTGCCTTGATGTTCAGATGCAAGCTCAGGAAAACCTAACAGCTGGATCTTTATGCATTACAACAACTTGATTCCACCCACACCAAGCACAGGCATATAGAACCTTTGTGAATACTGCTGGGTCAAATATTTGCCAGTTTTAATTTCCTGGTTGGAACCAGCAGTTTGAATGAGACAGAAATGTATCTCAGAGCCTTAAATTGTACAGATACACCTTTTGATCCTGTCGCCTGCCTGCCTGCCTGTCTTATGGTGGCTTTTTGTCCAGAAACATTTCTCTCTCTTGCCATTTCTTGTTAATATCAGAGTAAATTATATGGCAATTTTTACCAATCAGGGGTCACATAATTAATGAAATAAAATGCTATATCTGATATTATCAAGTTGCAAGCTAAGCAAAATCACAAGCCATCCTATTTAGAAATAGGATTGCTATAATTAAGGTCAAGTAATACAATTAAAAAAGTGATTAGGATATTTACTATAGTAATTCTTAAATCAAAGATGCTGAAAATACATGGGACAATTTTAATTGTGTGCATGTCACAAATAAGTAGGTTCACACCAAAAATGGAAGAGTACTGTAACTAATCTCTTTAAATTAAAGAAAAGAACTTTAGCTCATTTGAAATCTGGAGAATTTCTGAGGTCATTTGGACAAGGAATATGGGACTGTTACTTAAAAGGGAAGTTAAAAGAACTGCTGTACTTGTTCATCCATTGTGTGTGCATCACTATGTGAAATAAGATGCTTCCTGAATGGTTTTAATGATTTCTGCAGCTAGTTCATTAGAATGTATTTGAATTTCAGCCTGGCATGAACACTACACTAAATGTACTTGATTTTTAGTTCGATGACTTTCACCATTTCTCAGTCATTTATGTAAATTCAGCCACTTTGGGGTTAACGGAAAAATAACAGCGATTGCTTAACTATACAGTACTGCTATATATACTGGTTTCCTGAAAATGAATCTGTTTTCACTGCTTTATTCACCCAGTCAGCTAAACAGCTCTAAGAAACATTGCTGAATTTCCATTAAGCAAGATTAAAATGTATTGTGGGGCTTGTTTTGGTTGATGTAGTTCTTGCTGTTTTATCTCCTGCCGTACTGCTGAGAAAACCCATTGTTTATTTGACTAAAGGTTATAATTTTGCCCATTTATTTATGATTATTAAAATACTTTTCCAGATGTATTTATCTAACAATGCATGTTTAGTGGTACTATGCAGTAAATATTTATTTTCTTTCATCTTATTAAGGGATATAGCATGATCGTATGAAACTGGTAATGTCCTAACATTAGTTACATGAATATTCAATAGACTTTCTTTTAGAAACACACAAGTGATTTTGATCTGCTTTGCCCCATACAGTTTGTAGATCTGTGGTTGTACATCTTTTTGAGAGATTTTAGATGAAAAGACCATAAAGAAATTGCAACTATCTTCCATTAAGATCAGATATTATTTCTATCTGGGAAACTAGAACTCCAGGTGAAGTGCATGGATTTTATTGTCAATGGCCTACTGAAGCACTGAATATTTTAAAATCAGGGAAGACAGATATTTTGAAAACATCTTTTGTGAATTTGCTTTCCCTATATATTCGGCAGCACATGCCCCTTGTAAATAGGTCTTCCCAGTGATGATGAAATAGTTTACTACAAAAAATCAGAAGAAATTTGAGTCAACCTGCAGGCCTCTTCAGGATTCCAATGTATACCTCTGAGAGAGGGACAAAGTAACTTGACTACAGGAAATAAATGCTCCCCTTACAAACATTAGGATGTTCAATGTTCTGCTAATGAGATCACCTCTATTAACTGTGAAGCTGCAGCTCTATTAACAATCATGTAATACCAAAGATAATTAGTGCAGCCTTGTCAGTTTGATTCCCTGTTCTCCCCCCCCCCCACACCCCCAACTTCTTGGACTTTTATTGTATTCTTTATTCTTACAAGCCCTTTGGGAGCCTGCAGTTTGGATTCATTCTAGGATAAACAAAAGGACTCTTTCATTAAGAGGTGTCATGCATACCATTTACTGTGACTCATGCACTGTACCTTTGAAGCAAAGCTATAAAAGTTGAGATCTATCAGATTCAATTTCTCTCCTATAATTTCTTATCAGGGAACATACAATATAAAGGCAAGGATTCAATTTCCCTTTCCTATTTAGCATTTATATTGACAGAATGAATTATTTCATTATCTTCAGACTGATGCAAAATAGACATACCCAGTGTCATGGTAGAGTGTCTCTGCGTGTGTGTACATACATATCTATATACACGCAAGGGAGAGGATGACATCAAGGAAAGGGACATTCACAAAAGCCACTACAGGATGGTTTTTGAAAGGGGCTCATGCTTGTTAACATGATAGAGTGCTCAGGAAGGCACCTGATTAAAAACCAATTTTATGCTGATGGGACCAATTTTAAACCTCAAGGTTCTGCATGGGAATTATACACAAAATACATATTATTCATTAACTACTTCCTGACAAGTTTCAATTTCCTCTCTTTGGTGGCAATAAAAAAGGCCAAATGATGTGATATCTAGAATACTGGATGAAGATGAATATCAACTAAGCGTAATTACCTAAACGTTACAGTGATTATGGTCCCATATATATGGGTGTGATCAGATGTTCATTTTCATGACAGGATTTTGCCTTCCTACTATAGACCCTTCCTCAAATTTGCTGTAAAGGCTCTTTCCACTCCCTGTTCTACTAATGGAAACAATGCTGATAGTGGAAGTGTTTAATTGGATTTCACTCTACATATATAATGTTAACAGACATCTCAATTTCCATGCTGAAATGTGTCACCTTTGTATCTTTCATCTTATTTTTATTATTAAAATAGTACACATGCGTTTATGTTCATATGTTCCATATAAATAGTTATTATATTATGGTACCTTATTGTATTTGTAAGGCATTTCATTTTCTAAACTGCCCAGGCACCTTTGGGTATTGGGCACTATAGAAATGTAATGAATGAACTGAATACATAACCAACAATTAGAAATCCAGTCTTTTACTACAAGACAAATGAGCAGCCATATCTGTTAAAATTCTTGCAGCCATCAATGAAGGTCAGTATAGAAGACTTTAGAATGTGGATCTAAAAATAAATAGATACATGTACCTTATCATGACTACCCTATATTCTTACTATAAGCAAGAACATAGTCTAAAATTAGCAGGAGACAATAGAAGGCTTCATTTTATTTTCATTGTGTGGTTGGATGAAGAGTGAAACCAGAAGATTAAGCTTCAGATAAAGAGCCTTAAAATAGGCCAAGAATGATGGAGCTGTGTGGTAGAAACAATGGACATATTCATTTCTTCCTAAATTATGCTCCAGTTTTCAAGCTAATTGCTCCAGGATAGCACAAAATTTGAGATGTGGCAACATCTATAGAATAAATGGATATTAACGTCAAAAGCAGAAAAGTGATATTAATAGGAATATGGCAAAGTACACTGATCATACACTGCAATTGTCCAGTCTGAAAACTAGTTAAGGCAATGCCCTTGGTTTCAAGGAGATTCAAACCTTTCCAAAGTCAGTAAGTCTAACACCCTACATACATGATGCTACCATACCGTAAATTTCTCCAAACAGTGAGAAGATCCAAGACCCTAACAATTACCTAGGCTCAGTTTCCTTTGTAAGGAGGTGGAGGGTTATGGCATGGTAATATTTGTATTTATTTACAAATATATGTGCAGACTGAGTGTAAATACTCCAACAACCAAGTCCACTGCCTCACATCATCAGAAACATGCAATCCCCATGCAGGTCCCAAACTCAGTTTTCTACCTCTCAAAAGCAGCAGTTCCATGTTTGCTTTCACAGTTAGCTAGATCAGATTGTCTTAGCTGGCAGGGGGTATGTCTTTTCAAAATGATTTTAATGTATTTGTTTTATTACTGTTTAAACCATTTTTTTGTGGGGGGGGGGTCTCCTTGCTTTAATTTCCTACAAGTGTTAGCTGTCTTGAACTTCATTTTCTTTGGTGGGAAGGTAGGGTACAAATCAAACGAAATGAGAATGCAATATCATGCATGGGTGGAGAGGAAAAAGCCCCACAACTCTCATCATTTTTCAGCAAGCATAAAGCTGCAGCTCCTTTTCTTTCTAAACACTCAGAATTGCACCATGAATAGATACAAATTTAGCCCAGCAAGTTCCTTGAAGTTCTGCATGTCACCACTAATCATCTAAATTCATCAAATGCAGTGAATGATTAGGAATGCTAGGAATTGAAGTCCAAAATATTTGGCAGTGACCAAAATATCTGACACATTGGAGGAGGCTGTCCTACCCATTCAGAACTCTAGGAAGATCTAGCCAGGGGGAAATGATCTCAAGGGACAAACCCAATTTCATAACGGATGAGAAAGTAGGTAGAGAAACCCAGAAGCGCAAGGTGGTAAAACTAAAAATGCCAATATGTTTTGCTCTTAAAGCTCTCAATGTAAATGATACAGATGCCTTAGTGGGATGCATTAGAGTGCATGTGACTTGCCAGGGAGGCATATGCAAGGTTAGGAGAAGCTACTCTAACAGTTAACAACGCTGGAGAGCAAATCAACCAGCACATATTTATTTGCATTCAGGATCTATTCACCTTAGCTGCCTATGCAAAGGTATTTTATACCACAATACTAAAAGAAAATATCCAATATAATCCACAGCAAAAACAATGCCAGCTAGCAAAATGCAACTGATTTATTTCACTTTATTTTTGCTATGTAACTTTATCCAATTTTTGCTTAATGATTTTACAGATAGATATGAAAAAAATCCAGTTAAATAAAGCACAACATGAAGAGGGAGAGGGAAATCTAAGGTGAAAAAATAGGAGCTAGAGGGCAGGAAAGGTTTACCATTTATATTGTATTGGAAGTGGGAGAAAATCTAATAAATTCCTGACAACAAAAAACAAGCTAAGCCTTAGAAGAGGCATTTCAACTCCTCAGAATGGGGAAAAAACTCCAAAAAAGCTGGGAAAGCACCAAATGTTTGCTAGTTGAAGGTAGAATAGTAATGCTGAAAGGGACAGCAACACGAACTACTACTACTACTACTATTATTATGCATTGTACAAGAAACCCAAGGAAGTCAAACTATCCCGCCCCTCTTCATTTTATCGTTACCGAAAATGTGTGATGTGGGTGTAGCTGAATGACTGACTCAAAGTCACCCAGTGAGCTTCATGACTGAGGGAGTGAATTGAACCCAGTTCCCTCTACTCCCAGCCCAACACTAACCAAACCGCTCTGGGGAAGATAGTCCACAACCAGGGTGGCAAAACTGAAAAGGTCTTCTCCTCTGTAGATCCATATCTAACTTCATTTAAAGGAGGCACCTGGTGGAAGACCTCTGAAGGTCGCCTTCGGGTCCATTGAGATATAAATAGGAAGAACCACTCCTTAAAAGTTAATATCAGCACTGGAATCTAATGCAGCTCACATAATATCACCATATTGACTGGTCTCCATTAACAACCTTATTGACATATTTTGGGCAGGCTGAAGTTCCCAGGCTGTTTTCAAAGACAGTTCCTTGTATAGCACATTGTGGTAATTCAAATGGGAGGTTACTAGATCATGAACAAGTGTAGCCAAGGGTAAATATAACTACCTAAACTTATGAAAGTGATTTGAGCCACCTAAGTCACCTGTGCTCCTAGTGATTATGTTGGATCTGAAAACTATAAGAGCTATAAACCTGATCTTTTAGCAGGGATGCAACCTCTTTCAGAGCAGATTCAACACCATCAAGCCAGTCAGATGACCCACCAAATAAGAACATTTTCTTATCTGCTTTTTGTTTCAGTTTATTGGTTCTCATCCACTCCAGGCACTGATTCAGAGCAGTCATTAACACTGCTGGGTATCACCCACATATGGGTGATTCTTCAGTCCACATATCCAGAGAAGTTTCATACAGCTGTTAAATAGCACAAGGGATAAATTAGAGCCATATCTAACCCAATAACATAGGTGCCAATTCACAGAGCAACAGACCTTGATCAGCACCTTCTAGAAGTGGCCATCCAATTAAGAAACCATAATCAATGATATTGAAAGATGCTGAGATTTCCAACAGAATCAACATGGTTGTGTCCCCCTCCCCACTTTCAGAGCAAAAGTCATCTCACAGGACAAGAAGAGACAACAAAAGAAACTTAGACACGGAACTAGATGGGCTGTACTGGAAGACAATTGAGGAGGTATTGAGTAAGATAGGTAGTGTTATGAATTTTCCAAAAACCAAAACAGGTCCTTGAAGACAAAATAAGGCCTTATGGTCCTCAGTTTGTTAGGAAAAGCACCAAATATAATTGCCCTGAAGCTGCTTGCTCCTACCATTCTGTAGACAAGGGCTGTTTTTGCTGTGAGAATGAAACTGTTTGTCGCATGGAAACAGCCTTACCCACTCTCTTCTGGGAAGTGCTTCTAGAGCCTGTGCACACATTCAAACACTGTGTAGTAAAAGGAGAAAGGAACTTTATATAATCCATGGCAGGAGGCATTGCCTTTGGTTCTTGGCTTGGGGAGAAAAATTGATGTATTGCTTGCCCAGGCTACTTTGGAGACCAATCCTCAGGGAATCAGTGTGGCCACAGATAAGGGGAATGTAAGCTCTGTTCTGCTTGTTTCTATTCTACATCCATATTACACAACTCTGTTCAATACATTGCACATTATCCTTGATACAGGTGGCTTTGTTTCTTCCTAAGTATGCCTGAATTTAAAGTGAGGTGCCTTGGTTGGACCAGGCCCCTTGGAATTGATACAGGCACACCACGGACAACTGCAAAGAAATGGCAGGAAAGCATGTTCATTATGAGCAAAGATGAAATTAGGCGCTTTCAAAATGTGGCTTAATTTAGGTAATTTATCATTCCCACTCAAAGCCCCTTTTGTACAATTGAAATCTGAAGTGCTTAGTTTACTGTTAGATCATCACAGCTGTTGCTGTATCTCTCAAAGCAGATGTTCCACAGACAGACAGAGCAGTGCTAATTTTTACAGAAATGTGGTTACTTCAAGTCACTTTTTGGCAGTTGTTCTACCAATGAATTTGTATACACCATGCAGGTGCAACTGTGCACAGTCATTTGTAAGACAGCTGAGAGAACAAGGAGGTGGAAAAAATAGTTATGCAAGAGAATTTTAAAGTATGTCATTTTACAAGCAAACCGTTGAGTATGGGCCATAGATTTCAGACAGGCATTTTCTGTTCAGAATGAGAGTATAATACAGAAATGGATATAATTAGTAAATGCTACTAATGGCCTGTTTTCTACTTCAGAAGAATGAAATTAAACTCTATGATTGTTTCTAGTCATTTCTGTGTGATCGAGAAACTTAGTACTTTACCAAAACTGTGAAGGTCTTTAGTCTAAAAAATGATTGTGTTCTTCAGTTCACAGGACAGGTAGCAAACCAAACACCAGGTTTGTATCTGCAGGACATGGCACACTCCTCCTGCCTGTGGCAGGACTTCAGTTTTAAAGTGTCCCCAAACTGTATTCAGTTAAGAGAGCCATTACATCACTTAAAACAACAGGATCTTCCCAATCTTCCACCGAATCCAATAATATAAATAGCAAACATGGAGTACATGCAACAATTAGGAGAAAAGTGTAGATAGTAGTGACATTGTTATAGTCCTGATAATAATAGTAGCTTCTATGATTCCAAAAAGAGACAGCAAGGAACTGAAGGCAAAGCATTTAAGGCTGCAGTTCAAAATAGAATGGTGAATGGTACAGTAATGGTGAAATCCTATGCATGCCCAACTCCTTTTTTTTTTTTTTTGCCTTTTTCTATCTAAATTTGAATAGGATTGCACCCAGATTTTCCGAAGTCTTTGCTACTGCTCTAAAATGCTTTTCTGATAGCAGTTTGGATTTGCATGGTCCTTGTGTTGATCCTAGCAAGACAGCAGTAAGCCTAGGAAATCTCCCTATCTAGCTCTCTTATAGGCAAAATGGGTGCTTTTTTACAGATATATTGTGAACATTTGGGGAAGTCTATTGGCAGCTTGGTATACCTGGGTGGCATATTTAGGCTGCACATCTCTACACCCTTATGTGGGAACAAGATCAATGAATACAGTAGGATTTGCTTCTGAGTAAATATGGATGATTCATTTTCTTATAGATCTTTGTGCACATTTCTCAAATGCAAATAACTTTCCCAATACAATTAGGAAAATTACTACAAGAAATATTTTAGCAAGCATAGTATTTAGTCATTTTATTATTTATGTTAAGATATTTCTTACCTGCTTTTCATTAGACAATAATTCCAAAGAGGGTATAAACAATAAAAATAGTAAAATAATGCAAGACTAATCAAAAAAGTAATCGAAGAAGAAAACAGTAACAGATAAGTAGCAATGTACATTATGCAGCAAAATAAATGACATAATTTTTTAAATCAGAAACCTGTGTAAACAAGTAGATCTTTGCCTGGCACCAAAAGCTTACAGACTCAGCATTACCATACATGCTCTGGGAGGGAATTCCACAGTCAGGGAAATATTACTTATGGAGATCACCAATTCTAAGCTTGTGGTGTATCAAAACCCAAGGAAGTGTGGCATCTTAAACAGGGCAGGCTCCTGTATCTTAATGGCCAGGAAGATACATGAGGGATCAAGCACTCAATCAGGTAATACCTTCTAAGCTAGGGATGTGTGCAGAATCAGCCTTGTGTGGAAAATCTGCCAGATTCCCTGGTTCTGGCTTCACAGCAGTCTAAAACAAGGCTTGCACACACACTGAAAAGGTCTAGGTAATCTATTTCTTCCAAGACCTTCAGAAGCTGTGTGGCTACCATTATCTTGTGTGGCTTGGCTAAGAGAAGGTTATTAGCTCTGGGCCCAGTGTGGATTTCTTGAGAAGTGGGCCCCTTACGGCCTTTTTCAAGGCTTTGGGCACCCATTCCTCTGGCAGTTCCTTCCACCTAGCTTGAAATAGCCATGAAGCACCTGGGAAAGGAAAATGAGTCCTTGGGTGTACATGTCATATCAAATTGTACATTAAAACCTCCAATTGTAACAACCATTTTAGTAAAGCAGTAATCACCAAAAGGCTTTACTAAAAGCATACTACTGCAAGGGTTTCAGTTCTAAAATTTATATTTATCTATGTTAAGTATTATTCTGCTACATCTCACTTTTTATTTTTCTTGCAAAGCACCAACAGTGACTACATGGTTGTCTCCTCTCCATTTTATCCTTTCTTTATCCTGTGAGATAGTCGGGCAGCTTCTTGGCAGAATAAGGACTATAACCTGGATCTCCCAAGACCCATTGGAACATTCTTACCAATATACCACATGACTCTCTAGTGTCTCTAACAGATTCCGTTTGCATCAATTTTAGTTCATCAGTTCTATTTGCAAATGGCCATTTCCATTCCAATAATTGATGCAGTGGGTGGGGAGGACCATTTGGTATTAATGACCTTTTTCACAACTTCCTGCTAAGAGATTCTGCTACACTGTTGCACAAGTAAGAGCAGAGCCCCACAGTTCGCAGATTGTCCTTACTGTTTCTAACATAAGATGGCCTTACCTGATGGCCTTGCTGAAATAGACAAGGAGAGGTGCTGAGGTTAGAGTTTTCCCATAGCCTTGATTGTGGCTACAAAAGCTTAGCACCAACACAAAGGGGGGGGGGGGGGTTCCATTAGAAAAAAAAACCAACAACAACAAAAACACAACTATTTACAATCCCTGAATACCTAAAAAGTAAACCTACTGTATGTTTGAATCTGTCTGTTTGTCATTTTCTAATAATGATAGGAATTCACCATGCAGCTGCTCAAAAGCGTGTTTAAAAGCTATTGCACTCAAAAATATTTGCAGGATCATTGAATCTCTGCATATTACCATGTTTTGTTTTGCTGATACTTCCTTACCATCTAAGGAATCAGTTTCCTAAAATTAGGAGATAGAGGTGGCTGGCTTTGGGCTAGAACCTGCCAAACTTCCCAATATTCCTTTATCACAGATTCCATGTTTCCTCGGATGATTGTGAATTTGACTGAGTGTGGACAGCATGATTCTGAAATCACTGTAGCTCTATGCAAATATTTAGTCTGCGCACAGGAGGGCTAAAAAGGACATGGGTGCTGGTACCTCTGAAGCAGAGTTTCCATTTGCACAGAAGCTTCCATCACAATTCCAGATAATGACAATAGTAATCTGTTTCAGACCCCAGGTTTCATTTGAAAAGTGTGTGGTCTAAGGATGGGAACACTGCAGTTGTGCCTTTCATGACTACCTGGGCATTTTTTTTCAGCAGCCTTTGCTTACTTTTTCTTGAGAGCAGCATGCCTTCTACCTTGCTTTCCTTCATGTGCTATTAATTCACTGTCTACTGCCAAATAGCTCTTTATTTCCTTGGAGAAGCCAATCTGTGTATGAATATCCTGTTGCTGACAGCTTCATTCCTTCAGAATAAATATTTGTGACCATTCCAGGACTCCATCAACTGGTTTAACTCTTTGATATCCATGCCTTCATCAAGGCAGATATTATCATCACACAAAATGTTGAAACAGGGATTATAAACTTGATTGTTTATCTGTAGAATTTTTAGAATAAACAACTTCCTTTATCTTTATTTCCCTGGGATAAATATGATGAATATGTGAATTTGAAAAGTATATTATGCTCATTAGAGTAAATATTTGCATAAATTCTACTAATAACAGATCCATGTCTATACGCAAACATTTTAAGCTGTCTCTCCTTACCTGTGAGTAAGCTCTCTTGAACTCAGCTGGGCTTCCAAATGGTTATGTATTGTAAAACTGTAGACAAACAAGAAAAACTGACTTGTTTGTGCTCTTCGCTGAAATCACAAAGTGAACTGTTGGCATATTTATTTGTATCTGAACACCAAGGTCAGAATGTTCAAAATTAATGATTTTCAATGCTCGGTGAACATACTTGTTGTAGCACATTGGCAGTTAGAGAAAATTGCATACAATGCAGAAGGTGCAGTCTCTGGGGTTTTCAACATCACCAGTACCTATTTTCCCTTAAAGAAGAAGAAGGAAAGAGAAAGAAAGAAACAATGCAATGCTTTAAAATTCTGAGAAGGAAAATGTTACTTCCTGACATCTGCTTCCTCTGTAAATCCTACTGGTGATCCCTGGTCTTATCTGTTTTCGGAAATAACAAGGCCAATATTTTGTCAGATTTTTTAAAAATTCCATTGGGGATTATAAAGCTAAAAGATGTTATTTTCTCCTTCCTAAAGTAGATATCTAATTTTGGATCCATATCACAGTTCTAATTTAGTAAACATGTGTAACTTGCATGTTTTTGTTCTATGGTTTTTAGCATGCAGCATTTAAAAAGAGTAGGTCAGACTCCAGAGAATCATATGATTGGGGACTAGTTAAAAAACGAATTCCTCCCCACATCTATCTGACCTGCAGAGCTAACTATAAATGCACTGAACAGGTGCCCTTAGATTTTGATCTGTAAGAAAAATAACCTTTTAGAGAAGGTGATAAGTTCTTCAGAATTGTTTGAAGAAAAAGATTTAACCTCCATGCCTGTATAGTGCCAACATTTGCCCAATTTTACTGATAACACTTCTCAATTTGAAGTCCTGTCCTCTATTCCAAAGTGTCTTCTGTTTGAAAGGCTGTCCTGGCCAAATCCAATTTCAATACAAAAACCATAAGAGAGGTGCATGTCTCTTAAAGTTGCCCATCAACAGTGCACAGGTCACCTGGACATAGTTTTCTCCACAATGGGGAGATGTGCTGTATTTCTATTTAAAACCTGGAATTATTTCTTATTCTGCACCCATACATATAAGTACGCATTGGTTGGTTGGTTGGTTGGTTATGAATTCTCCTTCTGTCCACCCTACCTAAGTACTACATTTCAAATCTGAACTGGACTCTTTCTCTATCCCTGTACCAATAAAGCTATTAATATTTTTTAACTGCAAGAAATGCATAGATAACATGTCTCATGTCTAGTTGAAACTTAAGAAGAATCAAATTTCTCCTAATATGAAAGAGCTTATGAAGTACTTTCAATTATTTCTTCTATTTTTCCTTAAACTGTACTTAGTAATTGTACTTAGTGTTACCATACTTAGTGCTTGCTTGCTTGCTTGCTTGCTTGCTTGCTTGCTTTCTTATCCTGCCTTTCTGCACAAAAATGGCGCTCAGAGTAGTTAATTTGCTAAAGCGAATACTAATTAAGCATTTTGAGAAACAAATACTCAAGGAACATTTGTTGTAGCTTTCCTGTAATCTGTTGCTAAGAGATTGAAATTACTTAAGTTTTGTCAAGTAGTATAGAATCTCATAAAACTCTTCAGGAAAAATTAGTTGTTCAAAGACCACAAAGAGCATCATAGTAACATCTATCTGAAATATGAAAAGCTGTTGAGTTGTTGTAGAATGCTGCAAAGAATTCTCATTTTTTGTTATTGGAGAAAGCTACATAACAATGAAATATTTTGTTCTTGCTGTTATTTGTTCAGCTTGAATTCATGAGTCTCTGCTTCATATAGCTATGAACTGACCAAGCAGTAATAATAATAATAGTTATAACAACATATGTGGTCTAATGAGTCTTGAAAGAATAATTTTAATGATGTCAGATGCTTGATATTGATGGCCTCCTGACTACTGCTTAATTAAATCAAGATTATATGCTGCTCTCTACTTTCGCTTAGCAGAAATTAAATGAAGCCTGAAGGACCACAAGAAGGTACCAAGTGCCATTGACTGACAAGATATTTAAAACAAACAAAAGGAATAATTTTCACAGGCCCTAATTACTCTGTGAGCATATTGCATAAGCTGTTATGGTGTTTAAAATGTAGCAATGTTTCAAAGTCTGGGTCACACTGCAAGGCCAAAGTCAGGGAGCACCAAAGGAGAGTTTGTGCATCTGGTTTACGGCCCCATCAGATGTTAGCTTCTGACATTCTGGTGCCATGAAATGCACACAGAAGTGTGCCATTTGAAAGCAGATCTCTCTCTCTCTCTCGCTCTCTTCCCCCCCTCTCTCCCTCCATATTGTCACAAATACAGCCATGTCTGTATCCATTGCTCTGTGAATTCCTTCAGACAATAGATTTTAATTGTGGTAATTATGAAAATCCAGCCACAGTTCCTTTGATGTGATTTGGACTGTATCAGCTTAGAATGAGAGTCTAAGCTAGGCAGAGAACCTTTTGGGGCCACATCTGACAAACAGGGAAAGTGTCCTGGCACCACAACAAAATGACTGTCATAGCAAGTGTGGCAAAGGACAAATAACCTGTCCAACACAGAGGTGGGAGTCTGAGCCCCAACACAGTAAACAATTCCTTTGAACCGATACTTTTTAGCTTCAAACATTCCAGAGCAATCCTGGCTGCCAATAAGATTTTTTTTTTTCCTGGTGGGGTGGGGTAGCTGAGCAAATATATGGAGAATAAATTTCAGTTTCTTCTGATGAGAGATGTCTTCTGTGGAGGCTCACTGGGATACATAGTGGGACCAATGCTTTTCAATTTATTCATAAATTATCTGGAATTCAAAGTGGATGGGTTTGTTGATGATACCAAACTGTTTAGAACAGTTAAAACAAGAAAGGAATTGTGAGGAGCCCCAAAGGGATCTTTCCAAGTCGATGCAGAATGGGCATCAAAATGGCCATGGTTCAGCATAAGCAAGTGTAAACTAATACATGTTGGAGAGGAAAAGACAAGTTCCATCTTTGGGTATAAACTGATGGAATCTCAGAGAGTGGTGATGGACCGGCAAAACCTCATGAGTGTGGTGGACAACATGATGAAAATGTTGAATCAGTACAGTGGTACCTTGGTTCACGAACTTAATTTGTTCCATGATTCTGGTCACAACCTGAATTGGTCATGGACCAAGTCAAATTTCCCCATAAGGTTCAATGTAAATAAGGTTAATCTGTTCTGTAAATATTTTTTAATCACAAAAATTTAAAACAAAGTAACAAAGTACAGTACAGTAGAGAACACTAACCTAGGTGGGGTGGGGGAGGTTATTGTTTGGTTATTGTCCTGCCCTCCATCAGGACATCGGGAAGATCTCTTTCAGGGGTTTCCTCTCTTCTTTGTCTCTTAGCTGCAGGGTCAATTTTGGCAAAAAACCCCTGCATGTTCTGGTCACCTTCACTACCACTCTGCTCTTTTTACCACCATGATTGCTCTGCACTTTCTTTGGAGCAATTATTCAATATTATTATTGAATAATACTTTACAGAACTGTATGTGCTAAAAAGCACACAAAAAAGTTTCACAGCAAGTGACCACAGGTCTGCCTGTGACTGCGAGTGGGGAAGATGGGCACGATCATGACTGTGCTTGTGTGGGGAAGATGACCGCGAACACGGTCATCCCCCAATGCAGAGTTCATGAATGGAGGCAAATTTTTTCCAAAATTTTTGTTCGTGAACTGATTTGGTCATGAACTGAGGCATTCATGAACCACGGTACCACTGTATTCAGCTGCTGTGAAAAAGTCAGACTGCATGTAAGGCATAATTAGGGAACACACTGACAAATAAAACCACCAGTTAGGTATTTATGAGGAATCCAGTTTGGGGGTGGGATTCTGTTGGATCCCCTGGGCTTGGCTCCCTGGAGTCTGGTCTGCTTTCCTGCATCCACAAGTCTGAGTTACCTAACCTGAGAAATAGAGCCCCACGTGATGCTGCACAAGCAGCTTCCCTCTTCATTTCACATGCAGCAGCCTTTACTTGTGCTGCTGCATATGATGTGGAGGAAGGTTGCCAGTTGCGCAACCTTCATTCTGCAAGTTTTTGTGGCCTCCTCTCTGCCTGGCTAATTTTCTAAGGAAGGGCCAAGTATGAGGGATAACCCATGAACAATAGAAGGACAGATTCCTCAAAGCTTGTAATAATCTGTGACACTGTCATACTCCCCTTATACAAAACTATGGGGCAACTGCATTTAGAATATTGCATCAGGTTCTAGTAGCTGCTCCTAAAAGAATTTATTGTACAGCTGGAAAAAGTGCAAATCAAGTAGTTGGAGAAACTCTTATGTAAGGAAAAGTTACAGCAGCTGAGATTGTTAAGCTTGGGGGGAAGAGGAAAGTAGGGAAAGCATGATAGCAGTGCATGGAATTATGCATGGTGTGGAGAAAGTAGGTAGGGAAACCTTTTTCTCCTTGCCCTATAATACTAAAATCTAGGATCATAGCATGAAGCTGATCAGTGGGAGATTCAGGTCAGATAAAAGAAAGTACTTCTTCACATAGTGCCTAGTTAAACTTTAGAATTCCCTTCCATGAGATGTAGTGATGTCCACCTATTTGGATAGCTTTAAAAGGGGCCTGAACACATTCGCAGAGGAGAAGGCTTCAATGGCTAGTAGTCCTGATGACTATATGCGAACTCCAGTATCAGAGGCAGCATACCTGGGCACACCAGTTGCTGGGTAACTTCAGCCAGCTGTTGCTTTCATGTCTTACTCATGGGGCCCTGTGTGCAGCCGCTTGGCTATTGCATAAACAGAATGCTAGATGGAGCCTTGGTTTGATTTTCCATGGTTCTTCAAAAAGGTGCAATTTCAAGGGACCAAATAGACCAAAGAAAACAAAGCAGAAGTGGCCTTGAATGTGTTTTTCTAAGGTTCTAAAAGGGGGAAAGTGTAGTAGATGAAAATGAGTAACTGTTGGGATGTGGGGGAAGACAAGATGGATGCTGCTGCAAAATGACACAGGGAGAGAGGCCACAGCTGGCAGGAACAGGAATGAAAGAAAAGCAACGCACAGTAAGCTCAGTTTGGGTTGTTCAGCAAGCAAACAACCCATCATGGCTTATTCCCAAAGAGGGTTAGTGTGACTTGCAAACTTACCCTTTCCGTATGGTTAGTGGTCTTTATCCCTTCTGAGCTGGCAAGAGGGAATTTGCACTTGCTGTCATATGGTTAACTCTTGGAATCATGTCTACTGAAGACTTCATAACTTTTAAATGTTGCAGATACACAGAATATCTTAACTTCCGGCAGAACTCACATATTGGGTTGCGCTTTTAGAAGACAATGTATTAGAAATAAAACAGTGCACTCATGTACACACGCATAATCTAAGCACACAATCTTTGGACAGGACATCTCCAATTATATTATATTGTTTTATATTGTTATTATGTTGTTATTTTTTGTTGTGAGCCACCCCGAGGCTTCAGCGAATGGGGTGGCATAGAAGCTTCCTAAATAAATAAATAAATAAAATCGCACAATGTTTCAATGAATGGTAGTTTTACATACATTACTTTGAACTTTTAATGTAATAATAATATAGAAGCGTTATTCAATTAATCAAAATGCACAGCAATGTTGTCCCAAGTCTTTTTCACTTTCATTTTTGTGAATGGAATCCCTGGGAAGAATGTTTCCATTTTCTGTTGCAAAAACCACAAAGTTGAGGAGTTGTCAGTCTAAACCCAGATTCTACAAACTGTGCTAAATGTTGCAAGGAAACAGCCATATGTAAATACTGTGGATATCATCTGTGTTATCAAATATTTCTGTTCACATAACATCCAAATGTTCTGCTTTGTGTAATAACCTATTCTTTCCTCAGAAGTGTGTGTATGTGTGTGTGTGTTATATCATCTGCACTAAGGCTAGAGTAAACTTTTTTGGATGCTTCTCAAGTTTTTTGTCTTCCAACTTTACCCATTTAAAGCTGTCACTCATATTCAACATATCAAATTAAAATCATTCCACTTGTTGCCTTTTGTGCCATATTTTTCAACTTGAAAATGCAGAGAGTCAGTTTCAGATTTTTTTTTAACTTTCCTCTAACTCTCCATCCACCATGTTGCTTCTGCACTTCTGCCATGTTCTTCGGCAACCTCTGTAGCCTGATCCAGCTACCCATTTTTAGCCAAGACTATCCCATTGGTTGCCGTTAGCATCTAATTCCTCTTAAAAGCACCAGTTACTCTTGATGGAAGCAGAAGCTGAGCCTCTTGTGTAGATAGACCAAAGGGTGTCTTCAACCTTTCTTGTGAGGCAGCCTTTCCAAATCTAGTGCCCTTTAGGTGTTTTGAACTTCAGTGCACGTAAGCTCCGCAATCAGTGCCAGTGTTCAGGAATGCAGGGAATTATAGACTGAACTGTTTGAAGGGCACCAGGTTGGGGAAGGTTGCTGAAAAAAGAGGCACATGAAGGTCGTCACTGAAAGTAAATGTCAAGCCAAATCACAGGGCAGCCTGAACAGCTGTGCTATGCCCAGCACAGAAACAGCTTTGTGCAGAGGGAAGGGTTAACTGTGAACAGCCCCATACCATGCAGCTGAAAATAATAATAATATACAAAGTGCAGAATCAAAGCACAGGTTAGCAAAAGAATATGGTTAGCAAAAGTACTATGAACACCTTCTTAAAAACATCATACTGGCAGGAGGTTAAGAGAGTGCTTAATATAACCCAATCTGGACATGAAAGTCAACAAAATTCTTAAAGATGCTTTATTCATGCTATACCAGTCAAAAACTGACACTGAAGCTTGCTTGCAAAATAAAGAAAAACAGATATTTGTATTAAAGGATTGTATAGCAATGTAACAAGTAACTAACCAACAACTACATGTTGGCATTAATGGAAACAAGCAAACAAACAAACCTTTTCATAGAAACCTTTCTTGACTTTCCTCCCAATAAAATAAAGATTGAGCAAATAAGGGAAGAATAGATAATCAACTTTAAGACAAAGAAGATGGCAGAAATTGCCTTAGGGTATACAGCAACCTGCCACCACATTAGAAATGAATGATAATTCAAAATGGACACATGGTGCCAACCCCCAAAGGGCCAGAATCAGAATTGGTCTTGGCAATGCATCATAGTTTGTCATGCCAATAAAGATACTGGAAGCAAAATTGAGATTGGATTCTCGACTAAGGAGAAAAGAGACTAATTAGCCTTCCTTGGTGCACCTGCCACTCCAGATTCTGTCTTCCAGCAGTTATCAACATTTCTGCTTGAATGGAAGGAAACGTAAGGTTTTCTAGTCCTTTCTGAAGCCATTTTAACATCCTTTCATGTTTCTTTCTGCTGTGTCTCCTCTATGTTTTCCTTCCAAATTGTTCACTACTTATTATCTTAAGATCCAATCCAAAAAGAAATTGGCTCGATTTTAAGGAACATTGTACCCACTCAGTATCAAGACTTGTGGGAAACTTTGTTTGGGCTTTCTCTACACCTGGAAATTGTACCCGAAGAATGGGACACTGGCGATACTCAGTTGGCCCTTCCTTCACTGTTGTGCCTTCAGTGTCAGTGTCTTTACCCTAAGATGTCCCTGGATTGATATGGGCATCTGTACCAGGGAAGGCTATGCTCAAGTAGGTGTTCAACATGGAGTCTTCCCTGCATTATCTCATGCAGATAATACCACCAAAAAACACTTAAATGTCTTAAGTGTATCACTTCATGCTTCTGAATTTCCAGATGTGAGCTAAGTAAGGCTGAACTTGTAGATTTTAACTTCTCTCATTTTCTCAGTTGTCTAGTTTTAAATGCAATTCATCCCAACCTCTAAGAATTATTTTTATGTTCACATGAAAACTCAGTTGTTTGTGCAAATTTTCCCTATTTTGCTGCCTTACACACTTTTTTGCAATCCATTTCCCTAATATATGCATTTGAATATTATTTCACTAGTATATCCTGTACTTGTGTACAGCTCCCTAATATATGAATTTGTGTATTTGTGCAACTCCACTGCATAATTGGAAAGTATGAATTTCAAATGTGAACCAAACAAAGTTCTGTCCCAAATATAGTTTTCATAATATTGGACAGAAAGACATGTGTAGATATCCAGTGCAGTTGAGCATATTTAGAAAATACCATGACAACATATTTTAATAAGCTATATTCTATTCTAATTTGCCTGAAAATACAAGGTAAAATCAGATTTTCCTTTGGGTGATCTTCAAATGAGCAAGTCAAGACAGGCAATGGAGTGAAATAATTATTTCTAAGGGTTCTAATGACCTTGTTAAATAGCTCTGCTCTGAATACTTGGATTTTGATAAGTGGAAAATGAAATGCTGGAAAGAACAAAGTGGATATAATCATAGCACAGAGCAAATGTAATTATAGGAATAGAAAAGTAACACATTTACCCAATGATATGACTTGAGAATGCACACCAAATATCATAGATGGTGAGAGACTATTAAAAATACAATTTTCAGTGCATTCATACAAAGCCGCCTCTAAGGTTGTTGTTTTTTGGGGGTTTTTTTTACTATATTTCAAGCTTACACAGGCCAGCTAAAATACATTACAGTCTGCAGTATTTTCTACATGTAATATCCTTTCTTAACTTGGTAAAGAGAGAGAAATGCAGAATGTTAACCAGGTTCATACTAATAGAACAAAAAATCTTATATTCTGTACAGGACATGATATGGATGGAATGGGAGAATAGATTACTACTGCCATGGGCACCTGAGAGCAGAAACAATTTTTCCCATACAGATTTCAAATGAAGAATGGTATATATTCAGATTCCATCCTCCCAAGGTCATTTGCTGCCCCATTTCAAGACATTGCTGCTACCTTTCAAGCAATTCCAAATCGGTAGAAACAACTAGAAATGAAAAGGTTAAAACAGATTCTGGACATCTTTCTAAGGCAGTGATGGACAACTTGTGGCCTTCAACTAATTTTGAATTTTAACTCAGGGATATTCTGACTCAGGGTGATGTGTGTATTGGGCAACATAATAGGAAAAATTTACACAAACATGCAATTGAATTTTCATGTGGACACAGAAATAATTCTTAGAGGTTGGGATGAATTGCATTTAAGGCTTGGAAATGGAGAGAAAATTTACAAGTTCAGCCTTATTTAGCTCACATCTGGCAATACAGAAGCATGAAGTGAACACTTTAGAGACATTTAAACCTTGACAAACTGAAATACAAGATGTACTTCTGGTAAATGTATGAATGGTGGCTTATTCTGGATAATCCCTCAGTATGTGACCCTGTCTACCTTCCTTTCCTCATTGTTCCAGCAGTGACAGATGTGGGGGAAAGAAGACATCTTTAAGATGCCCCTTGTTGATGATGTTAGTTGCAAAGTCACGTCCAACCCATCGCAACCCCATGGACAACATTCCTCCAGGCCTTCCTGTTCTCCACCATCCCCTAGAGTCCACCCGAGCTCACACCGACTGCTTCAGTGACTCCACCCAGCCACCTCATTCTCTGCTGTCCCCTTCTTTTGCCATCAATTGTTCCCAGAATTAGAGTCTCACTCCAGTGAGTCCTTCCTTCTCATTAGGTGGCCAATGTATTTGAGTTTCATCTTCAGTATCTGGCCTTCTAAAGAACAGTCAGGGTTGATCTCCTCTAAGGCTGACTGGTTTGATCTCCTTGCAGTCCACGGGACTCGCAGGAGTCTCCGCCAGCACCACAATTCAAAGGCCTCAATTCTTCAGCGCTCAGCCTTCCTTATGGTCCAGCTTTCACAGCCATACATTGCAACTGGGAAAACCATAGCTTTGACTATACGCACATTTGTTGGCAGGGTGATGTCTCTGCTTTTTAGTATGCTGTCTAGATTTGCCACAGCTTCCTCCCAAGGAGCAAGTGTCTTTTAATTTCTTGGCTGCAGTCCCCATCTGCAGTGATCTTGGAGCTCAGAAAAATAAAATTTGTCACTACCTCCATTTCTTCCCTCTCTATCTGCCAGGAAGTGATAGGACCAGATGCCTCTTCTTTAAGATCTGACCCAGAGTTGTCCTTGGACTCAAACCTGCAGATGACCTCTCCCAGAAGTTTCATGAAGATGTTAAAGCACATGGGAAATAGTATAGAGCCCTGTGGAACCCCATGGCATAAATACCATGGAGCAGAGCAACTATCCCCCAGTACCATTTTCTGGACATGATCAGACAGGTAGGAGTGAAACCACGGCAAAGCAATGTCTCCAACCCCGAACCTGTCTTGTGTGCATAAGGACATCATGACTGATGGTGTCAAAAGGCACTCCAGGAGAATCAACAGGGTTGCACTCCCCCAGTCTCACTTCCAAAAGAGGTCATCCCACAGGGCAACCAAGGCAGTCTCCATCCCAACACCCAGCCTAAAGCCCAACTGAAATAGAGCTAGACAATCCATTTCCTCCAGGAGTGTTTGGTGCTGCTCAGCCACCACCTGCTCAAACAATTGCCCAGAAAGGAGATGTTTATAACTGGTTACATCCTCTGGGTCCAGGTTCAGTTTTTTTAGGAGCAGTCTTATCACAGTTTCCTTTAAAGAAACTGGAACCAATCGCTCTCTTAAAGAGTTGTTGACAGGTCTATTAATCTATAGGGGTTTGTCAAAAAGTTTCCGCACTTTTTAAAACACTATTTATTAAGAATTTCAAAAACAAATTACATCACTTTTCTACATAATCACCTTCTTTTGCAGTGCATTTTCCCCAGTGTCATACTAACTTTTTAATGGCATCAACAAAAAATATATAAAATATATTTATAAAATATAAAAGTGTGGAAATTTTTTGAAGACCCCTTGTATTAATAAGCCATGATGTGCAAGGACCGAGTGAACAGGTAGTTTACTCAGGGATGAACAGAACCAAGTATCCTGGTCACATCATCAAGTAAAATTCATCCATTAAAACCAGACCAGATGGTATTCTGGATCCATCCCTTAAAGGAACTAAATCAATTGTGAATGATTTGTTCCATAGCCAGTAATTAGCTGAATTAGACAATCCCTTAGAGATGTTGCAGTGTCCAGTAGGCATGGCATTTTTTTGACTATGATGCAGCCTGAGATCCTCAGACATGAGAAGAAGGCATCGAAACCATGTTTGGGCGTTTTGTGGTGGTATCCACAACAGTTTCTCAAATTTCCAAATGTGCCTACTAATGGGCCAAAGCATTTGGGGACCCCTGCTCTATAGTTTCTTACCACAATTTTCTCAGGGGATGGACACAGCTAGCAGCAACTTAGACCTTTTCACTTTGAGTACAAAATAGAACATTAGACTCAGCCTTATATCAAGTCAGAGCATGGGTACATCAAGCTCAGGATCGTCTCTGCTGACCTGCAGTAGCTTTCCAGGTTTTCGGAGAAGAGTCTTTCCTACTCCTAGCTAGAGACTCTGAGATCCTTTGCCATGTTCTCTACCATTAAGCAATAGCCCCTCTGCTGGATTCAGAATAATTGAAATAATAGCTGCTTTTCAAGATAAGTAGAAGCTACTCATCAGTTATCATTTTAAATTATTCTTCCTTCTCTGGAAATGGTAAAATGGCTTTCTGGGTGATGAAGGGCAAGCACAGAGGGATCAACACAGGGAGGTCAGGAGGGCCCTTCTAATGGTACTTTTTTGGAAAATCCAGTTATGGTTTCTTGATGTACAATTATTGGAAAAAATATTTCCATGTTTTGTTTTTTAAAGTTCCAAAAAGCAGCCATTCAAGAAAACAGGCATGAGGAAGGACCCATGTAATAAGGAGGTGGGGTTTACATGCCAATTTTGCATACATATTGCAAGGTAGATTTTTTTTTTTTGCATATTACTTCACACTCCCAAATGAAATATTTTAATTAATATTTGAACTGTACAAAAAATCAGCCCAGCATTAATGCTGTGTGGTAAATCCAGATGTCTAAGCACCCTGAATAAATATCTACTCTGTTCAACTTGGGAGTAGGTTTCTATTTCTGTAGACAATATTATTGTAATTTCCAGCCATCCAACCTAAAAATTACACAATGGGCAATTTACTGCACCAGAGTGCTTAACAATTTACATCTAATCTGACAGCTTTAGCTGGAAAATTCCAGAAAACACACACTTTTGTGGCTCTTATGATTGGGAGATATTGGCACAGCTTTAATAGTAACTCTGTTAACTAAAAGGCATCATTGCCATTCGGTGTAAGTTGTTTTACAGTGTTTGCCAAAAACCCATCACGTTCTTGAGAAGTGTTTCAGTTCTTAAAATGTGCATATCAACCGAACCATTTGATAGTTTGTTACTTTTGGCAAAAGAACTGCCCGGCCATCAGCTTGCTGTCAAAAGCAATCATCAGATTTTATTTTATTTTATAGCATAAAATTATTCAGTAGTATGCACATTGTTCGTTTTAGACTGACTAACCGACTGATAGCTAGACTGTTCTATTGTATGGCCAAATAACTGGAGAGAATTCTTTTTTGCATTTGTGTGGCACCTCTATGGATGAATTACGGATCTCTCAAAGCTGCATCTGAACTCTTTACTGATTTTATTTTTTTGCAGGTGTCCTCAAGCTAGCCTGGTTATACTGACACATATGGAGAGCCTGTTCTTACCAAGACATATGGTCACTAGTAAATCCAAGGACACGGCGTTCTGGTGGATCTGCAAGAATTCATCATTACTGGCGTCATACATCTTATTGCTCCAGGGAAAGTAGTCACCATTCTCGCTGAAGGACATTTCCTTGTTCTTAATTTAACATTCACTGTCCAAAGAAGGGGGAAAGTGTCCTTGAAATATTAGGTTCTGTTTTCTTTGGCTACTATTCATTTTTAGCTTTCTTTATAAGAGCATAAATGTAACACTCAGCAATGTGAAACCATGTCACCAAATATACACACACACACACACACACACACACACACGGGGGGGGAGGAGGAAGATGGAGGGATATGTATGTGTTTGATTACTGAAATACTATAAATGCCATGTAAATACTATATTTACAGATTTTAATATGCACATTTTATTAAATAATAAATAATAATATCAAACACCCAAATTAAGTTATTTTGAGGTCCAGGTCTATGTAAGATAATACATTTCTACATTCTGGCAAGAAATGTAGGACTTAGGTGGAAAATATTGTTCAGGATTGCTGCTGGAATGCATCTATTGAGCATGGCATTGTATTACGGGAACTAGGAATGATTGAAGGAACCAGAGAGATCTCTATTAACATAAAACCTGCAACCCTTCCAGTGGAATTAGCCCAAGTACTTGGAATCCTAAATGAACTATAATTAATATGCTGTATGCTACAAAGGGAGCTCAATTCACAGAGGGCAGCAGGACCCAGGAGAGTCTCCCTGTAAGAGGGTGTGGAGGTAATTTTTGCCAGTTCTCTCATCCCAGCAGTGTCCAGCACCTCCCATAACGTTCTGGTTGGTTATCCTAGTCTCCAGTAAGCACCGCTATGACTTTAAGAGACAAAGGAGCAAACCAATACCCCTCCCTCTTCCTTGAGCTCCAGTGGAACTCCCCTAGGCAGAAATCTGGATCTGACACACAATATCTGCTGGTGATCCAAAATTATAAAAATGGATTGCACACTGATTGGATTGAAAATTGAGGCATTATGCCTGCAGTTATAACCTTAAAAAAAAAAAAAAAAAAAAAAGCTCTTCCTGCCCCCACATGGGCAAGCATTTATGAGCAGAAACAGCAGTAAAAGCCAAAGCATTTCAACCTGGAAGTTAAGCTCCTACAGGCTGGGAACCAGGAACAGTTAATGAACAGGAGTAGCCTCCAACTCAATTAGCATTCTTGTCAGCCTGAAAGGAATGTGATTATTCCTCCTGCCAGGTTGTTAGGATCCATAAGCAGGAGGCTGTCCTTTCACATGTTCTGCTGCATGGTAAGCAGCTTTTTCTATCAGCTGCAATGCTGTGCTAGAGCACTCTCTACCAGCAGGCAGCCCTGCTCCCACAGAGATGTTTATTTCAGCCCTCTCCTTTTTCCACACTTATATTTTGGGGATAGAAAGGGACTGAATGCAGATGAGAGCGAGGGACCCCACAGGCCACTGGGCTGGGAGGGGAGGGGAGCCTGTAAACAGGGCTCTTGCTGCTCGTAAAGGTAATGCCAAGGTGCAGTGACAAGGACTGGCATTTTTGACAGCCCACATCTCCACTGCCAGCACTAGAACTGTGGTGCTCTTTGGCTGCTTTCCTAGTAAACTGCAGGTGGATGAAAGGCTAAAGTTGTGCCATTACAAATTCAGATCTCTTAGATCAAAGTGCTCAAGGAGAACTGCAGGTGTGCAATATTAATTGCTACATTTATCTTTCTAGTCATTTAATAATTGCCTCTAATGAGGTTACCATATAGCTACATCCTTATAGCAATCCAGAAGCATTCGCATGAGGCATTAATAAGTTCTCAATATTCATTTGTATATAGTATTTGTGAGCTATATATGCAATTATTCTCTGAGTGTATTTGTAGCTTCTCTTCCTCTAAAGAGCTCACAGTGGTTAAAAGATGATTAACCCATTTTATCCTTGAAACAGTGTAATAGGATGCTATAGGATTGGGACTGATGTCATGGCTGAACATGTACACCCAGGCTTCTAGCTGAAAGACATGTACACCTGTTCTCTAAGTGGGAAGGGGTAGAAAGATCATGAGAACTGAATTAACATATGTAGGAAATGAACTGGGTTGTCTCCCTGTTGCTTTGGTTGTATATGTGTGAGCCAGCTCACCCCGGGATGCTGAAAAGAATGTGTTTGGTCTGCATTGGCCAAATTTAATTTGGACTTTCTGATTATTGCACAATACGGAATGCAGTTACTCTGTGGATTTCATACTTCTCTGAATTTTCCAGTCCTGTTTTTAGGGCAAAACAAATCCCGACTTTAGGAGAATAAAATAAAATAAAATAATTTTAGGGCCAAAGTGGGTGATTTCTGGGGACTTGTGTCACTTCTGGAGGCCATTGAAACGTGCACTCTTTCCCCACCAAAACTGCCCCTGCTATTGCAGAATTTGCCCTGGCAGTGACCCTGCCCAGCAATTTTAGAAAGCATTGTACCCATATAAAGGTTCTTCAGACGTTTTGCTCAACTTGCAAGCCAGGGGAATATGGATGCTGTTGAGATAGGGCTTGCATGCACAGCCACTCCAATCTATGTCCAGTTGAATTCTGCACAGACTTTTGCCTGGAGAATCTAATAACCAGGCAAAATGCTTTTTATGAAACTAGCATTTCATTTAGCACTCTTTTTGTTGGATGGGTAATTCCTGAGATCAACAGCCTACCCTAGTGAAGATGTGACAGATAATTCAAATAGTCAAGCTATGATATGGTCATTTAAATCAGTGCATTAGAAAACATGCTCTAGGGACACACATCTCAAGTTTTTCCTTGCTATATTGCTTTAAAGTGTCCTCCCATGTCTTCTGCAGTGAGAACATTCAATGCTTTCTTCTCTCTTCTCTTGTATTCTTTTCACGTTTCTTTTTATTACATCAAAAAAGAAGGAAATGTATGGTAAAAATATTGATCCCATTTGCAGATTTTGAAGCACTAGAATAATAATTTTATTATATATTTCTTCTACCACAGGCTTGCAAATGTCTACAACTGGTTCACTTTGCATATAGACGGAATGAAACATTTTACCACTGAGTCAAGTAAACAGTTTTAGGGAAATCTCACAACAGGGCTGGCTTGCACCTGCTAAAGTGAAAGAAAAGAAACATGCTATCTTTGGCCAATTCTGTAGAAAAAGAACCTAGTATTTGGCCAGCACAAGGCAGGTCAGCATTGGGTTTTTTCCCTCCCCAGTGTCACTTAAATTGATGAAAGTTCCTTTCTAAGGGAGGGAAAAACACAACCTGCCACTTTCATAACTTTTATTTGCCAAGCAGCTGTGTTTATGAAAAAAAAGAAAAAGAAAAAAAGGTACAAATTTTCATTTTGCTTAAGAAGAGCTAGAAGATTGCTGATGCAACTTATGAAATCAGAAATTACAATGTCTTCATCAGCCCATCATGTTGCTTTCCTTCTCTTATTAGTAACTCATTTTAATTTGTCTTGATCCCATGTAGTACTAAAACTATTTCCCAGTGACTGAAGTAGAGAGAAAGCAGCAAGCTAATTAAACACAGGTTCTGTTTTGTGGACCTAGCCAACAAGCCACTCATGAGTGCAACAGATGTTTCTGCTTCTTGGGCCAAAGGAAACTTTATAAGGTTTTTCCTCCCTTTTGGGGACATGTGCCAGAACAGTCATGAAATGGGAAGTTTATAATTTTGTACACAGGAGTACATAATGTGATAGAAATGAGGAAGTTGATTTATGTATGTGTATATATTAATATAAATGGAAATGTATAATATAAATATAAATTCTTTTGCAGTTTTACAGATATAAGTCACTCAAATTTGACTAGGAACTATATTCTTTTAGGGGGTATTGTGGCTTGTCAATACATGAAATACAATGCTTAAGTTAATTAACAGCTGTGAATTACTTAGTTCATTGACATGTACCAGTACTGCTGCTAATAATATTAATGTCAACATTGTAAGTTAGTATTCCATGGTGTGGTCCTGCTACTGGTGCTGCCATTGTGCTGGTGGAATCCAATGCTTGCATAAGTTAGCTAGAAGATCTGGAAGGAATTCTGATTAAGGGCACACTCTGATGTGGTTCCTGTATCTTCTGTCATGGGGTTTGAAATCCCAGTGTCCCTGGCACTGCAGCTGTAAATGCTGAGCCTGCTCCCTCTGCCTACTTTATAGCCTGGGCTGAAGGAACTGTCCTAGCAGCCTTTCTGAGTGTGCAAATGTGACTCTGAAACTACTTACCTGTGAGACCCACCTAGCCTATTCCATGCTCATGCTGCAGCAATTAGCAATGAGCATTTTGCTTAAACAGGTCTTCTCTCTCTCTCTCTCTCTCTGTCTCTGTGCACATGTCTTTTAAATGTTATTTTATACTACACTGTTATTTTTTCACTATTTTATAGTGCATTTTGCTATAGCAGTATACAACTGTGGGAGCTGGCTGATCAGAAGGTGTTCTATCAGTTTTAATATAAATATTTTTTCAATGGTCCACAGGAAATGAGAAGCAGTTTGACTCCAGAAGTTTGACTTTTCTTACATTGGTCTTGAATCTGCCTCCTCTTAATGGAAGAGCTCTACTCAAAGAATGTACCTCCATCTGATTTGGGGGCATTCACCACTGAACCAAAGCTCACCTCATTCAGCAGCTTACCTCTGGCACTCAGTATTGCATTTTCAACATGGTGGAGGAACTGCTGTATGAAGTAGGGGGCAGAGAAGTCTGTTGGCAGACCAGGAAGTCTGAATAGGTTTCTGAAGCATTCTGTTGACTGATTTTGTAAAGGCTCCATTCTGCACGTATTTCCTAAACTGTGCTGCCTACATTTGCATTGCATTTAATTTAATACACAAACATTTAATACTATACATTTAATACACAAACATTCTCTTGCATTAACACTGTGAGAATACCTGCTGTGTCTTAATATAAATGTAAAAATGTGATATCTTGACCCAGACTTTGTACACTGCAGTATAGTTGTCAGAATTTTGAGCCATCATTTGGATGGATCACAACCACAACATTCAAATAAAATGCCACCTGTTGGTGGAAAGAAAGTCCACATATGGGTTGTGGTGGAGGTGGAAAACTGTATAAATAATCTTAGCATTCGCCATCTATGATAATCATGTTCCCTACTTGTTTTCTACCAGTTTCTTCTTCTTCAGTATTAATGATACTCACGGCATCATACAAAGCAATAAGTAGTTGTATAAAAAGCAGGAAAGGAAGTATGGCCTTCCTTAGAGATTTCCATGGGGGTCATTGACACATTTGTCTGAATATGGGAGAGACTGACCTTGAACCAAGTTGGGTATGAATCAAAAGATCCCTCTGATGGTTACTATTAGGACATGAATTAAGAGGCTTATGAATAGAAAATTTACTCTGTGTTTGAATGAGAATGAGTTCCTTTGGTTGCTTTTGTACAGGTCCATCAACATACTTCAGAAAACCTCCAGAAATTAATAAGATTTTCATTTCCACTTACAGGGTGAATGCAACTGACACAGCAAGTTCCTTGTAAGACATCATGCAGCTCCTTTGAAATACCTTATTGCTCTCTGTGGACTGATTCTCAGGAACACAGATCTTTTTGTCAGCCAAGAGAACTCCCCCTTCTTGCCTGCACCTGTGATACACAAAGAGGCAAAGGATGGAGAAAATGTAAGGACTACAGTGCTGAAAACTGGTATATTTCAATAACACAACAATGGTATAGGGTTCTTTTATTTGCTTCATGACAACAGCACAGCGTATTAATATCTAGGGACTGTTCCAGTATAACTGAAACATCTGCTTATTCTTTAGCATCTGGGTTGTTTTTTCCTTCCTTTTTATTTGACTTAGTGCTGGTGTAGGCTAAGCAAGTGATGGCAGCGAAAACTGATGAACTCTCTTCCATTGGTTTGGGAAATTGCCAAGAAGACATTCTACAGTTGCTCCATGTTGACCCTGAAGTGATTGTAATCTGGATCAAAAAGAGATCACACTCTCTAGGGAGTAGGGGTGTGTGCGGGTGTGTGGGTATGTGTGTGCATGCACTCTTGCATGCACATATATTTATTTTAGTCTTAGGTCTTCTTACTGTAGGCTGATAGGATGACTGTTCAGCTGTGTTGAGTAAACTAAATCCTCAAACTGTGATTGAAATCTTTTAGAACTTTATATGGAACATGGATGTTGGCCTGGAACCAGAAAAGAAGTAGGTTTTTTCTTGCTGTTCCCTTTATGAGAAATTCTTGCATGACGTGGATGAAGAGCAAATGTCCTCAAGCCAATTCAGATAACCAAACTGGCATACTGAGAGTGTGAGCTGATTGGATCCATACAGATTTAAGCACAGCAGTTAGGTGAGAGTGGCATCACATTCCCAGTGTACATGACCATGCACATGTATGCTGCTATTGCTCAAGCCCTGTGGGGGTTGTAGGGAATGAGTTGAGTGAATGATGAAGCAATTTTGTCCATACTTCCATAGGTGGCAGAAGAGATAGCTTGGGGTGGGGGAGGCAATCCTTCTTCCAGAAAATCACTAATCATACAAATTATAACGGTATCATAAACTCGAGGTTAGATAAGCCCTTAATTCATTAAATCCTTAATTAATCCAGTTCTTTCTTTGCCTCCCCCACCCCAGTGTCTGTGTTCCTGTCCCTGTCTGTGTTTCCTCTGGCCCAATTCACTATCTGCTCCGTCACAGCATGCTAAATCCTGCCATTTAATTGACAGCCTTGGCACACCAGTTTTATGTGCAAAGAGAAGACTGTGATGATTTCTTACTCAGATGAAAGTGTAAGGATCTTGAAGGACACTGAAATTAAACAGTTGAGTGACTATGGAGCCTGCAGATGATTCTGAAATCATTCCATCATCTCAGAAGTTTGGGGAGAGTAATCAAGAAGAGTTGCAAATTTTCTTTAAGAAGCAATATTTGTAAAAGAGAGTTTTACTAATGTAAAAGAAGCATATTTAGATTGACCCACTGAATGCAGCAGGGCTCACTTCTGAGTAGCCATGTATAAACTTGTAGCTTTAGTAGTCCTGGTGCAATCTCACCTGATAAACAAAGAATTATAAATCATAGGATAGTAGAGTTAGAAGGGGTGAGGAGGCCATCAGGTCTAACTCCCTGCTCAGTGCAGGACACCAAGTTTAACCAACCTTCTCAGATGGCTGTCCAGTTGTATGGCCATGTCACATCCCTTCTGTAGTTGGTAGTGTCTAAACTACCCATTCCACACTGTGGGTAAAAACAAACAACATGACAGTCACCATGGGGACTGGGGATGGAGGAACATGACTACTGTGTGTGCACGCATGTATGTGTGTGCATGTCTGTGTGCTTTCTTGGAATTGTGATATAGACTACAAACAAATGAAACTGAAGCATAGGATATATTGCTTTTATAGGAACTAAAAAGGGATCCAGAGCCGTAGCCACTATAGATTCCATCCAGTCAGAGAGAAATAGCTACTAGATAGAATTCTGCTAAATGACCACCAAATCCTAGGGCTGGCTATTGCCTGCTTTGAGTGGATACAGGATTCCATGTTCCAAAGAAGACAAATTTTATCCAACCCTCTTATCTGGGATCTTTTGAAAAAATGAAAAACCTGGTAATGTCTGGGGTCAAACCTGTGACCTACCCTGAATAACATGTGTTTTCTTCCATTTGTTTCATTCTTCTTGCTTGGTCTGAGTTGATATTGGGCAAAATTGTGTAGGCTGTCAATTTAAATTCTGTTTCTCAACCTCTTAATGTCATACTTGACCTTTGCTTCCTCCATAGCCATACCTCTGTGTTCAATAATACTTTATGCTTGTTTCATAAAAAGCTCTGTATTTTTTTAATTTTAATTCCCTCTGAGGAAAACTAAATCTCTTGGATTCCTGCTATACTATGATCTTTTCCAAAGAGGGGAGGGTGAAAGGCACTTGCCATGTATTTCACTTCCTGCAGTAAATCTATTTAAAATATAACTCTTCTTAAAGTACCTTTATATTTGGTTAGGAGTATCATATTTTATGGCTTTTCCTCCTCATGTGTTCCAGACTTATGGATTCTCAAAGCGCATAATTTGGCATAATCCACTGAGGGACACTTCAAGTCAGGAAGCTAAGACCTCAAGGAAACGGTTGTTAGTAACAAGACTGTGGGGGAATGTGGGCATGAGAAAGATGCTTAGGAAGGATCTATAAATTGATGTAGCACTGATGGTCTCATTTCAGCAACACTCTGCCTGCTGTCTGGCATCCACAATCTCTATTAGGCAAGGGAAAAAAATCAAAATTGTGACAAATTCATTTGGACCCTTGCACATCTGGCACTTTGTAAATCCTTAATATGGCCCATAGTTGGAAAAATGGACATATTTTAAATTTAACAAATTATTTGGCTCACAAGTATCTTTAAACACAGACTAATAAAATGGAGATTAATTTGACTTGGATTACTTAGATCTAACAGTTTTTGGTATACCTTAATTAGTTAGCTGGACACATCGAGGAGAAATAGATCTTTTAGTACAATGCTACTTTTTATAACATGGACACATATGGCCAAATAAATGGTAATTACAGTGAATGATATAGGACTGCAACCTTTATTTCTGAAAGTACTTTAGAGTATGGCTTTCTATTTAAAATCACATTGCAAATAAACATGTTTTTGAAGAGAATATCATTCTGTATCCAGGGCTGCATAACAACAAAGTTGAGAATGCTACAAAATATCAAAAGCAATGCAAGTTCATTTGCACAAATCTAATATGGTGACCTTGCTTTGCACAAGTCACAAGGGCTATTTCAGTATGAAGCTCATCAGGACTAATGGAATATGTGTATATGCTGCAAGATGCTACTTCCATATTTCTCATGTTAAATGCTTTTCAAGTAAAGCTGGGTTCTATTTGTTAAGCTAGGCAAGAAAGATACAAGAAGAAACAACCACAACAATTTAGCCCTGATTTGTGCAGATGGTGCTAAAGACAAAATGTTGTCAGGGCCCAATTTGTGCAATTATTTCAAGTATCTTTGTGGAAGCCAAAACAGTCCTCTGCAACATGGCTCCATTTTGCCTAACAAGTCAGAATGATGTTGAAAGTCTGTTGAGTTCAAACAAACTGAGTTCTTACCTCCCAGCTGGTGCTGATATTTTGAGCCCTTTCATTGAAGTCAAAACCCAACCCCCTACTTGTCTTGCTTTTTGCCATATGGTCAGAAATGCATAGAAACTCTGTCAAGATCAAACGGACTGAACTTTTCAGCACTGAACATCCCTAACATACAACTTGCAAAGTCCTGGAGCATATACAGATAGTTCACACATATAATTTATATTCTGTGCACACAGCTAATGAACATGTAGAGGTTGAGGCAGGGAACAGAAAGCAGATGATACCGCTGATCCCTGCGTATCCATTCTCCATGTTATTTTACCAAGTAAAAGGGATACATTTGAAGAAGTAAGGTGCTATGTCATACCAAAGATGTGGAACTGAGAAGTTAATGTTCTTTCTGTCCATTGCCATTCAACTGCACAATTGATTAAAAGGATTTGGCTACTGTTCTCCAGCAGCCCAAATTTTATGCCAGGTTGGCTAGCCATTCAAAATACAATCTGACTTGCCATTTAGAAACAAGTATATTGTGATATTACTAAAAGAAGTAAGTGATCATTTAATTTTCTGTAGCTCATGCTGACTTTGGCAGCAGTAGGGATTTAAGGCAAGCAAGATTCAGGTTGCCAAAAATGTGCTTACTTTCCAAAGTACCAAAACTCATGCAAAGTCATTTTACTTCCTTTGTACTTAATTGTCAAATTCAGCTACTTTGACTTCCTTTTCAATTATTTTCTCTTTTACCAGAATGTCAAGAAGAATGAAGGAGGCAATGAAAAGATGACATGGAAGCAAATAATGCATCTGAGTGACACTTCTCATGATTTTATATAACGCAATTATCAACGAGTATATCAGTGACTGGCACTTGGAAAAGTACAGCAAAATAAGCTTAGCTAATCAAGAGGACAACAATGATATACAAAAACAGACTAGAGGGCAGCATGAGAAATTGCCACAAGATCAGCTCCATGAATAGATGGAAATGCTTTCTAAAACCCACAGGTGGGTATTTCCTATTTTAAAAAAGGAAATCCAGTGTTCTGGACATGGAATCTTTAAATTCTCTCCTTAGCTAACATCCCTAGTGATGTTCTGACAGTAGGTGGTCCACAACATTGAGTCCATGAACCACATTTGTGTTTTTTCACCAAATTTCATCTTACAATTTCAAATCCATTTACATTTCTGACCACTGTTAAAAGTCACGTTTTGGAGTATTTTTGGTGTCTGTTAGACACATATTTATTTATTTATTTGTTTGTTTATTAAAACATTTCTATGCTGCCCCATTCGCCGAAGCCTCGGGGTGGCTCACAACATGAAGAAAAATACACAAATAACAATATAATTTGTAGGCATTTTCATTCAAAAGTGGTTGCATTTCTTTACAGGTAGAAATTCCTTTGAGAAACACTTCTGCATGTGTGGCAATAGATTTTATAAATTTTCTTTTTTGTTCATTAGCAAGCCATTTGCAGATTTATGGTCTCTCTTCAATACCCAACTGTTTGATAATATGCAACTTTGCCAGGAAAAGTCCCAAACTGACACTCCCTCCACTTGAAAGTAGTTCTTCGTAAGTTTCCATTTAAAACAAGAATTCAATCATTGTTCTGGCATTGTCAATGTAATGCAACCCTAGTGGAAGAGTCTGTGGCAAGCAGGCTAGACATGGATGTGCATTGTAGCAGATGTTTTAACCGGGAACAAATGATGTGTATAATCTGTTTATTACCTTACGGAGCAGTTCTGAGTTTAATTAAATGGTCATTCCTAATGTACATAGCACTTTCAAAGTGCAAAATTCTTCATAACATTCAGCCTTTGTGCTCTAAGATATTCAGCATGACTGTGCAGTGTGACCTACCATTCCCATTTTACTGATAAAAAACAGGAATTGCTTTGGACAGTAATACTGCAGAATTAAGAATTGCATTCACCTCAGCATACTCAAGAAGAATAGGCTGCATTCCTTTTGTCAAATGAAAAGTGACAGTTGTCCTGCCTCCCAGAGTCGGAGTATCCCACCTCTTAGGCCCCTGTAGCCACTCGGCCTTCCAGGGACCACTCTTCTTAGAACCCACTCCACATTTTGTGCTTATTTCCAAAACATGGATATATCATGTAGTTTTCCATGAAACAGCAATTTTGAGGTTCTGAGTGGTCCTCTTGTGTGGGGTGGGTTGTGATTTACCTACACACTCAACTGGTGTCCCCAACTAGTAGGAAAGGGTTTTAAATCCCTCCAGAGAGAGTGGCTATTTTGTGTGTTCATATTAGGGATGTGATGATGGGTTTGTGACTGCTTGGGTGATTCTTGTGGCACATTTAATTGTATCAATTCAACACTTTTGAGCCTTCATTTCATTGGTCAATCTTTACCCCACCCAAAGTCCTGAGCAAATTAGCACTTCAAAAGGTTGGAAGCATCCTTGTGCCATGGGCTATATGAGTTCCATCTCCTTTCATGGAGGCATAATATCACACCTGAACCATGAGTGAGAAACATGTAGAGGAATCCTCTACAGGTGACTGAGGGACCTCCCATCTCAGCAGAAGATGATATGAATAATGCCAGCCATTAGAGTGTTAGAAGATAAGTTAAACTGCAAAGATGCATGTAAATTTGTTGATTGTGTGACCAATCAACCAGATTCATAGAGAGATTCTCAGACAACCGGATAATTTTAGGCTCCAGGCTACAAAGTGATAAGTAATAGTCAGAAACCTGAGTCTGACCTTGCCCTGGTGGATCTCAGCAATTTAGAGAAAGTGTCTTTAGGTAAAGGCTATGAAGGAGGAGCCTCAGGTAGCATGAAAGAAGAAGTACTTGATGAGTCAAATGGATTGGATATACAATGAATTGAATAATGATGCTGTGTACAAAGAAGTATATGGTAAATTGGATGAGGAATTCATTCACAAGGAAATGACTCCATTCCCCCGAGAAAGTACAGGGGATAAAATGCAGGGAGAGACAATGTGGAAGAGATATACCATTAATGCCAATGGTATTTTTGTTTGTTTATTTGTTCCTTTGAAAGACAGAGGAGAAAGAAGTCTTCAGGTCATAACTGATGGTGATTCTGTGGATTCAAAATGCTGCCTTAACTGAATTTATGTAAATGAGATAAAATGTGAAGGAGAGCAGGAAGACAGGTGTTTAATTAGCAGTTATATCAATGACATATTGAGATCTAACCACGTGTTTTTGTTTTTATTTCAGCATGACAAAATGACTTCTGAGGATATTTTATTAAAGGAGATATAACCGTGGACAAAGGGAGTTTTGGAGGCATAAAACCCCTCTGTGAAAAGCTTCTAAATGCTAAAAAACTTAACTAGAAATCCTGTTCTGGCATGCTTGTAGACCAGGATGCTTGCATCCTGCATAAAGTAGAAGATGATTGTTTTAGATGTGGATACACAATGGCAGATTTCCTTGGCAGATATGAAATATTCATCAATATACCACAACAGTTCTAAATATATTTTAACAAATTACAGACAGAGTGAGGGAGAGAATCTGTAAATACAAAAGTGAGTTGCTTGCTAAAGCAGCAGGGAAGTCACCATTTTGCTAGTCAATGAAGTCAAGACTGTGATAGCTGAAGAGTTTAACAGAATGTTATGGTCAAAGATGGATCGGTAGATACAGCAAAGTGCTTCAGGAATTCATAAGCATTTATAAACACAGTTTTCATAGCTCTATACAAGCCAAACTCTTGGATGTTAATCCTTCTAATTCTCTTAGGATTTGGAGAAGAGTTTATGGAGCTATCTGAAAATAAAACAGCAGGAGGAAATATTCAGAAAAGACTATTGGTGAGGGTCTCAAAAGAATAAACAAAGTTTTGAAAAAAGGTTACAAATGGCTATATGACAATGCGATTTTCATAGTCAAAGAAATCTTTGGAAGAAGAAAGAGGTCAACATTTCAGCTAAAAGAATAGGATGGCAAGGAAGAATGGAGGTGTGGGGAGTTAACCCTGAGGAATTACAGAAGGTCAGTGCACTGCACAATAGAAGGTATTACAGTGGGGAAAAAAAACTAGCCATCGAAACCCAATGAAAGAACAATAGTGAATTGCTAGGATGACCTGCTAATGTCAAGAGTTCCGTGGCAGCCATGGACCTTGGCAAACTTGAATGGGAAATGAGAAGGCAGTACAGGTGACAATAGGATTTATGTTACACTCACTAGCAATGGCTGTGTGGTAACCTTTCCTTGAAATATGAATCCATCCTTTACAACAAATACCGCATCAGACTTCCCCATCTCCATTCACTATCAGATGTGAAAGTTGTCCCTGCATAGAATATGAGTATCTATCGGGTGCTATGGAATGAGGAAGTTGTGACAGTCCTACTTCAGATGTTATAGAGAGGAACAATAAGCAAGAAATATGAGATCCCTGTGTTTGCAACTGAGCGCCTGCCTCTCCTTTTCCGGATGTTCACTGGTGGTCAATCATTATGGCCTCACTTTTGAGTTTACAACTGAGCAAGGATATGCATTTATGTTTGCCTTTCTGTCCATTGGTCCACAGTAACTCACAGACTCTTAAGCTGATATATCACTTCCCCTTCCCTCTCTTGTAAGCATGTAACATAATAAATTAAAAGAGCTTAATTTCAACTTCATGTAATTCCACAGAGATCCCAGTGTTTTTCCCATGCCGGAGATGTGCTCTGTGCATTTAGTGAAGTAACTATAAAATTAGCTTATAAACCTATGTGTTCCCTAGTCTGCTCTGACTTAACTGGACATAGAATATATACCAAATAATAAAAAATGCAAAGCTTATGCCAAATAGCCAAAGTGGATGGGATCAGCACTGGCATTTTGAGTGTGTGCCGAACTTCTCCATCTATTTGAGCGCATGATTACACATTTAACTTTTACATTTGGATAAAGGGATTAGGCTGTGAGTAATGTCTGACAACCACTGTGCATGGTTTATTTGCTTTAAAACATCTGTTGGATCTGCTGAAGATCAAAATCAATAAAAAATATAAAATTAAAAAACACCCCAGACCAACATTGTACAATACTAGAAAATGCTTTGCTTGAAGACAAATCTTTCTAAAAGGGGGGACAAGGGCTGGGGAGGGCCTAAAAAGAGGCCAGAAATTACTTTAAACAACACAGGCTGTTTGGATGTCTGAAATGGCAAGACTCCAGCCACTTAAAACTATTTGCATCAGTGATGCCAAGAGAAAAACACAAATGTGAAAAGAAGACAAACAAGGAGAAGAGAACAAGGGGCTAAATCAATACACAGCTGAACTGGCCCAAAAGGGATTTAGAAAAAGAAAGATGCCAGAAAGCACATGAGACTTGGTTGAGGTATATAGGTGGGCTAAAGAAAGGAAAGAGCTTTGAGGTAGGCTAATTGAAAAGTGCTGCTGTGTACATGGAGTTGTTGCCTCAAAACGGCTTTTGCTTAACTTTAAACAAACGTTACATATGCAAAGAATTTGGGTGGCCCTGGATTTTCCTTTCTTATTTTCTCCTTGAAAGGTGATATGTGGAGCCTGTGTGTTTGGAGGTTCTTCACGGGAAATGACTCTGTAGAGCAGATGGAGGCAGCGCTTGCTCGCTCTCTCTCTCTCTCTCTCTCTCTCTCTCTCTCTCTC